>NC_043967.1:50678735-51027758 GCF_902148855.1 Sphaeramia orbicularis | reverse complement strand
GCTCAAGTACTTATTATCTTTTGATTCAAGGCAGAAAATTGCTGATAATAATTGAAAACCATTGATCCCTGAACCTAAGCTCGGTTAACTCTATTTTATTGTGAAAACACTTTATGACAGCAGACGTTGTCTTGGAGGTTACACCTGAGCAACACTCCTACTCTGAGATACACTATGTGGACAAAAGTATTTGGACATGTTGAATTCAGGAGTTTCTTTTCTAACAGGGGTCTGGGATACAAAACAATAATGATAAATGTCATAATATAGTGTTATATTCGGAAAAACATTATTGCATTGGTTTGTTTTGTTGATGTTTATAAACTATGTGGACAAAAATATTGGGACACATCATGGCTACAGCTGTAAGGTGTCCTGTTCATGCTGATTTGAGATATAAACATTAATATTTCCTTAAAGCTTAATGGGAGAGTTCTCTTTTTAAGTAACATGGTTAGTTGGGGTGGAAAATTATTTACAATCAGAGCATGAAATATTCTAGAAATTTAGAGGTAGAACATTTAAAATCAGTCATGGATAAAAAAAAAAAATAGATGTTAGAGAAATTAAGTAAAACCATCTTTGAGGCATTTTGGAAGCAAAGATAATTTAAACAAAACTAACCAATGCAATACAATGATATTTACCATAATATAAAACTATATTATAAGGTTTGTCATTATTGTTTTGTATCCCAGACCCCTGTTAGAAAAAACACCTGAATTCAACGTGTCCACATACTTTTGTCCACATAGTGTATATTATTCATAACTACACTACATATACTCCATCTGCTTTCAAGTATTTTTATCACGTCTTCCCACCATGATACTCACAGCACCTGAGAATGTTTTATACAGAAAAAAAAAAAAGAAAATGTTCGTACAAATTATGTATTATTTTCACAAAATAATGTTGACTTTGTGACCAATCTTCAGTAAATCATCCCGGACTGAACAAACCACACACTTTTCTTTTAAAGAACGAACACGCTTGAATACATTTCATCAACAGGAGTTTTTGTTGTGCCACATTTCGCACCAAAACGGCTTAGTCTCGCTAAAAAAAAAAAAAAAGCTTATATTTCCTCTTTAGTCTGATATTATAGCCTATACCTGCTGTCCCAGTGTATACCTAAGAGTTAGTGCAGCATGCTGACCTGTAGATTGCTTGTGGGACAGCAGGAGCGATGCTGGTAGGTAGTAATGATAGTAAGAATATAAATTGCACTTTTCTGTACAGCCGGCCTCGGTCCATTCGGATGTCATCAGTCTTTCACCTGTTGCCGGGGTCTGCCTCTGGGTTTCCATCACCGTCCAGCTGTCACTAAAGGAGTTCAGCTGAAGTGACAGTTGAAGGAAAATACCTGTGTTTTCTGGCTGTCAATCATCTATTACGCCTCTGATTTGCACAAAGGATGTATAGAACTGCAGTATGTATTCTATACATCCATCATATCTATGTATGTGCTTTGGGTGTTTGTAAGTGTAACAGTACAATTTTACACATTCACATTTCTATTTTTAACCCATAAAGACTCAAACCTCCATCGGTGATCAAAACCATCTACTGATCTAAAATGTTTAATAACTTCTGATCCACTAAACCTATCAATACATGTCAGTAATTGGTGTAAAATGCAGTTTGTCGTCTTTTCATGGTCATCAGATATGACCCATTTGGATGTTCAGATGCTCCATAGTTACCATGGAAACACTGTCATCTTCTACAACATTGATTCACCAGAGTTGGATCAATGACAGTGAATGGAGACGCTTGTTTTTATGTCCAGTTATTGATATATTTGCTGAAAAAGTCACTTTTTCTGCAGTTTTCTCTGTTTTTGATATAATAACCCTTACCTTTACTCTGAGCTTTAATGAACATCTACATCACAGGTGTCAAACATGCAGCCCGTGGGCCAAATCTGGCACTCCAAAGGGTCTGATGAATTTGTGAAATGCAAAAATGACACTGCAGATATTGTAAAGTAAAAGACGTACAAATGAATATGATCTAAAGTGGGTCATATCCTATCATAATTATCTATAAATGATGACAACTCTACAGTTTTCTCTTTGTTTTAGTGTAAAAAAAAAAAGGGAAATTACATGAAGATGTTGACATTTATAAACTATTCTTTCACAAAATATGTGACTAACCTGAAAAATAAGTGTATTTTTTGCCAATATTCTACCTATTACTAAATGTTTTGCGTATCTGTAGATCCACTGTGATCTGTACGTGTATAAGTGATAAACACAGGCATATTATTGTTAAAATTGCACTTATTTTTCTTAGGCCATTTCAGTTTGTTCATGTTTTTCACAATTTTACAGGATAGTCTGTAGATGTAAACATCTCCATCGTGTAATTTTACTTTTTTCACTGTAATTATTTGATTAGTCCGGCCCACTTCAGATCATATTGGGCTGAATGTGGCCCCTGAACTAAAATGAGTCTGACACCCCTGATCTACATGATCTGTAAATTAAACAACAGGAACATACATGATTTACACAAGGAAGATAATATTTCAATCAATGGAGATGAATCAGTTAAGAAAGGTTAAATATAGAGAAAAATTAATTTGGGAGCTGCCACAAAATAGCACTGGGTCTTTATGGGTTAAACAGCAAAATTAGCCGTTACCGTCTGTTTCTTCTCTCAATAATATTAACAGAAAGAATGAACAGGAAACTACAGGACAGTGAAAAACTCTCTGACCACCTTTAACTTTGTTGTTTTTGCCGGTTTAAACCCTCACAGCCCTAAACAGACACCAGTAACCAAAAGCATCCACTGATCTGACGTCTTTAAAAACTTCTGATCCACTAATCCTATACATACAAGTAAATAGTTAATGTAAAATGTAGTTTGTCATCTTTTCATGGTCATCAGATATGACCCATTGGGATGTTAAGAACACTGAAACACCGTCATTTTCTACAATATTGATTCACCAGTAAAACCCATGGAGTTTGATCAATGACAGTGGTTGTAAACACTTGTTTTATGGTCAGGTAATGATATATTTTGCTGAAAACTCACTTTTTCTGTGTTCTAAAAAAATAACCTTTGGATTTACTCTGACCTTTTATGAACATCTGCCTGATCAGTGAATTAAATATAAGAAAATACCAGAGTTTCACTGAAAAATGCATAATTCAGAAGATAATAGTACAATAAACGGTGATAAATCACTAAAATGCTTCTGAAAGTGGCCACAAAAAGATCCAGGTCTTAAAGGGTTAAAATGAGCAGATGTTTATTTCTCAGTCCCTTTTGATACTAGAACAACATACAGGAAGTATGTGCAGAGTTTTAAAAGCAAACAGAAAAACAGAACTAACTGGTTTGTACAGGCTGAAGTCAGAAATGTAACTGAAACTGTAACAAATGTTCGACATGTTGAATGATATCAGGCATAAAACATGAAAATGAAAAACGAATCACATATTTGAACAAAAGAGCTGAACTTTATTTATCCTGAGAATTAAATATTTGTGGTCATTAAAACTCTGTTAAAACAACAAACCCATGGTAGATTAAACCTTTTGCATAGGACTGAACAAAACAAACTTACTCGTATATTTTTGTTATTTTAAGCATATATGAATAAAATTCTTAGTATTTTTTATGTATGCATTTGCACAGTGGCGTATATAACAAATGTTATTATGTGACATGTCCGAAAAGTAATAATAAAAAAAAAAAAAAAAAGTTATTCAAATACTCTTTAATCATTAAAAGAGGAAAATGACAAACTACAGTAACTGACTTTCTTGTGTTATAATCATGCCATTCCCGTTTTGAATCAAACTAAACATGCAAATACAGATACTTTAAAGGGCATTAATCGGTTTTCTTTAAATAAAACTGATGTATTTGTTTAATTTCTCTTTTCATTCTCTCTAAAATGCAGAAAAGAGCCTCTTTCTCAGACATGAAGCTGATATTTAAAGGATTTAATCCAAAATACTGAGTGAAACAGTGGTTATTTCACTTTGATTAACATCATATTAATGTCTCTAAATGTAAAAACTATTTTTTGGAAACCCAGAGGCAGATCCTAATGCTTGTTTTAACCCATGGCTCAGTGAAGAGAAGTATTGTTATTGTCAATATTATTATTCAGTTGCTTGCTTCGCTTCTCACTGAATTTGTTTTGTGTCTGGATTTTTTTCTGTAATGGAATAATATTTCTGTTTTAACTACAGACAGAGATGACATGGGTTAGAATATTTCAGTATATCCTTATAGTGCTAGGACGACTTGTACTATAAAGGAGAATCTGCCTTTTTAACAAACATGAGATCAGACTTATACCTTCAGGATGTCTCATTTTGTTTCTTTTATAGAATATGTACTGTCTAGAATTACAAAGCCTGAGTTAACCCTAAAGACCCAAACATCCACTGGTGATCAAAACCATCTACTGATGTGAAATGTTTAATAACTTCTGAACTAGAGCAGCAACCGATTAATCGACTAGGTGCTTGAAGTCAATGCAAAAATTCCCGATTCGATTAATTGACTCGAATTGATTGAGGGGAGATATTCTATTGCAGTTTTCCTGAAATGAAGCTTCTTTGTGCGTCACAATAAGCGTCCGTGTGAAACACAACAGTGGAACCAATGTTTAACAGCAGAGAAAGGAAGGAAACAAAGTCTTTGATTCTGGAGAATTGTGGTTGAATGATTTTTTTGGATCACTTTGAGTCGATTAATCGGTTGCAGCTCTATTCTGAACCACTAATTCTATCAATCCATGTCAATAGTTGTTGTAAAATGCAGTTATTCATCTTTTTATAGTCATCCAATATGACCCATTTGGACGTTCAGAGGCTCTGTAGTTACCGTGGAAACACCATCATCTTCTACAACATTGATTCACCAGAGTTGGATCCATGACAGTGGATGGACACGCTGGGTTTATGCTCAATTAATGATTTATTTTGCGGAAAAAGTCACTTTTTCTTCAGTTTTCTCTGGTTTTGATACAACAACCCTCAACTTTGCTCTGAGCTTTAATGAACATCTACATGATCAATGAATTAAATATAGGAAAATACCTGATGTTCATTGAAAAAACACAAAATACAGAGGATTATGTCATAATAAATTATGATAAATCACTTAAGAAAACTTAAATATAAATAAAAAAATATTTTGAAACAGCCACAAAAGTAACACTGGGTCTTTATGGGTTAAATATACATTCCTGGAAAAAAAATTAAGAGACAACTGCAAATTTCCATACCTGAACCTCATTGATAAACACTGGAAGATCAGCACGAGGAATCAAACAAAGCCAAACTGCTTGTATTTCAGCTCCAGAAGCGGAAAAAAACAGGGAAAAAAATCAGTGTGAAAGACTGGAGCAGAATTTGCCAAGACACATGAAAGCTGTGACTGAAAATGAGGGTTATTGCACTGAGAATTAATTTGTGCAACATTCTTTTTGTGTGTTTTTTAATGAGTATGAACTTGTTTTCTTGGCATTGTACAACGTCTGGAAAGGCTGCGTTGTTTTCATTTTCTGCAAATAGATGATTATAGTTTATGCAGTTTGGGAGAAATGCTTCCAGTAGGTTTTTATAGAAGCAAAAATGTTCATTTTACTTCAAACTAGTGGTCTCTTACTTTTTTCCAGACCTGTATAAACTCTAAAAGTGGATTAAAACTGACACAGACAAAGAATGTATGCACGATTATTACTATTAATGTTTAGTTCCTCATACTGATGCACATTCCATCTTTTGTTTTCAGAACAGCATCAACCTTAACTTGCCTGTTTGCTGTTTAATTCTGCATATAAGTTCTGACTGATTTGTTGAAATATAGATGAACTTTGTCATGAATCAATCAACATGTTCAGTGAATGGAGGTGTGTATTCTTAACAACCACGCACACTTAGATGTGGAAGTGAAAGTAAAAGGAGATACCTGTGTTTTTTTAATCTGGTCGGTTTTTATCTGTTACCTATTTCTTTCACTTTTAATGAAATCTCACGTTGACATCTTAAACATGCCATCTTTGACTTTTACAATACTTCACTGTACTGTCAGGAACAAGCGACAACGCTCTTGTTTGCTCAAAGAATATGTCGATGATTATTTATATACTCTATAATAGGATTTTTTGTCATTCTGCACACTTTTGTAAAGCTTCTCTTTTTCTGTGATGAATGAATAATTCCAATTAAATGAATTTTCAACAGAGAATGAATTGAGAGCTTCAGTTTTGATCCTGCTTAATCTGAATTTCAGTGGAGGTTAACAAGACATTTTTAGATGATGTCAGGAAAGGAGTAGGTCAGTAGATCTGGGAGAGTCTTTTATTGTTTCCCTGATAAACCAGTTCAAGAGTTCACATCCTGATCTGAAAACTGAGCTCTTTAAAGACAAGGTCAGTGCTACAAGTTGAATAAATTTGTAATTTAAATGAGTGGACTCTATGATGTTCTTCACACTTCACTGAATGAAACTTGTCCCTGGGGCAAATATTGAAAAACAATTAAACAGTAAAGAAACAGTCATTATATCATTCTGAATCCATGGCCTATCTGTGAGCACTGCCTCTAAAAGCCTTACATTATTATTATTTTGTTCATGTATGTTGAGGTTCAGATAATATGACAATGGGTGTAAAAAGTAATAATGTATGCTGTGATAGTAGCGATAATTGGGGAAAAACTGGATAAAGTACAATGGAGCTATAATGACTTCCTGTTTCATGGAAAATTTTTGATATTCACATTGTTGTCATGGCAGCGGGTGCATTATTAACATCTGCACATGTTGAGACTTTGTCTGTAAACCTGGCATGAAAATCTGGAGCAGACTCCATAAAGAATGTTGAATTACCACTTCCTGTGTGCACTATGAAAGCTTGAAATTCGCTGCGCTGCCATGACAACGGCCTCAATACCGATGTGAAGTGTGTAAAATTTGGAGCAGATTGGATGAAGTACCTGAGAACCATTTGTTTTCACAATGAATAATAGAAACAATTTTTCAAAAAAAAGCCCAAATATTTCAAGCATCACCATGGCAACGGTGCTAGTTTTGCCCAGTATATTCATAATTTATCACCAATGTCTTTAGATGATACTGATTTAGTACGGATAGCGAAAATGGTCACAAAATAGCATAAATTAGTTATGTAGAGTACTGTAGAGGCAAATAAATAGATATTTTAACCATTAATATACATATTTTCACCAGAAATGCATATATTTGCACCATACACACACACATAATTGCACCACTATATATAGTTATTTGCACCACATATGCAAATATTTGCTCCATACAGATGTTATCACCTTTAATATAGCTATTTGTGCCACAAATAAATACTTTTGCACCATATATACAAATATTTTACCATGCATGTAGATATTTGTGCCATAAGTACATATATTTGCACCACATATAAAGATTTTTGTACCATAAATGCAGGTATTTGTGCCATATATACAGATATTTGTACAATAAATACAGATATTGGACCTTATATACAAATATTTGTACCATGTATACAGATATTTGTGCCATAAATACACACATTTGCACCATAAATGCAGATATTTGTACCATAGTACAGATATTTGGACCATAAATGCAGATATCTGCACATATATACACATATTTGTACCAAATATACACATATTTACACCATAAATGCAGATATTTGTATCTTATACAGATATTTCTGTCATAAATACACATATTTATGCCATATATACAGATATTTTGCCCACATATACAATGATATTTGCACCATATATACAGATATTTGTAATATATATACAGATATTGTACCTTATATACAGATATTTCTAATATACATAGATATTTTGTACCTTATATATAGATATTTGGCCCATAAATACACAGATATTTGCACCATATAGAGATACTTGTCATATATACACAGGTATTTGTACCTTATACACTTGTACCTATATACAGATATTTGTAGCTTATACACTTGTACCTTATATACAGATATTTGTAGCTTATATACATGCATTTGTACCTCATATACATATATTTGTACCTCATATACATATATTTGTACTTATATACATACTCTGTACCTCATATACATATTGTACCTCATATACATATATTTGTACTTATATATACATACATTTGTACTTATATACATATATTTGTACCTCATACATACATGTACTTGTACATAACCCTCCTTGGTGGACTCCAGCCCCAGGCCTGTGGGTCGACCCCGGGCCCCACACCCTCCTCCCTCGGGGCTGCTCCGCAGAAAGGCGCCCTGGCCTCGGGCCAATCAGGGCGGAGCAGGAAGTGACGTATGTTATAGCGCAAGGAAGCCCGGGACTGGCGCTAGTGGCGCGCCAAATTTCAAAGCACTTCCTCCTGGGAGGAAAGAAGAATCCCCGAAAAAGCGGAGAAGGACGGCGGAGAAAAACCCGTGAAAGAGTGCACTTTTCCGAAGCTGAGGAGTCGCATCCTCTGGTTGGACTTTGCGCAGAGTTTTTGCGGATTGACGCAGTCGTTGATGCGCAGTTTCTGGTGTAAGTGACTTTTCATTCCGTCCTGCATTGAAGGAACATCAGCTAGCTAAAGCCAACGGCTAAAAGCAGAATTCTGACTTGAACTCACTGCTGTCCGTCTTCTTTTGCCCTGCTGGTGTAAATATGTGCACCTTTATCCGCATGGTGGGTTTATTTGGCTGTAAATGTGTTCGGAGCTCAGCCGGGGTTCGGTGCTTTGTGTCCGGGTCTCATGATGTGTCATTCAGCCTCCATGCGGTTCACACACTGTTTACACTAATGTGGACAAAATGACAGACACACACTTTAAGACTCATTTACTTCACCTACAACAACCATACTGTGAAAAGAATCCACAACAAGTCCACTTCCTTCATGAAAACCTGCTTAAACTCTCAGATAAATTACCCATAATGCACCAGGAATGACCTATTGACAGTGTTCCTGTCATTCATAGTGTTTGTATTTATTTTACTGCTGCATTCAATGGTTCTATTTCATTTTCCTGCTGCACTTGTTAAAGTTTTTAACTGCTGTACATAAATTGCTGGGTAGATTATTTTATAACAAATTATTATATTCTATGAAATGACCATGTTTGTAGTGTTGCTGTCCGCTAATCTAAGAAGTTTATGACTGAAGTAGTTTATTTAGGCTAAGGAAGAGAATATTAAAGTCAGTGCATGAAGAGAAAAAGACAAAAGTAGTGGCACAAACATACTTTGCATTGCTCTCACATTGCAGAGTGTAGGGCTGGATGAGATATTGTGATTATTGAGGCTAATATTGTGATTTTTGACTTGAGATTGCTTGTTCTATTATTTTTAACCTTTATTATAACAGGTAAGATATTAAAATCAGCCTCTTATTTGAAATGTCGCCCTTAAGTGCCTGATACAGGAAAGAAGATAGGCTAAATCATTTAGAAAATGTCAAGGCAAACATAAAACCCCTATTACCATTTAAAAAAAAACGTAATTCTCAATAATAATTTCTACCTCTCTTTGGTAAATACAATAAATCACCATCCCACAGAGATTGTGTTTAGTTTTTTCAGTCATATCACCCTAAATCCTCCTAATCTGGACCATTTTTGTGATTACATAATTGCACAGGACGATTCTAAAATTGCAATTTGATTAATTCTGCAGGAGGAGATATATGAAGGAGCACGAAATGTGAATGATAAATGAAAGTACATGGGCGTCCTGGGTGTTGAATACAAAATGCATCGTATTAAAAACTAGTTATGTGTGTATTTTGTCTAGTTTTACATGTGTCTGGGATTGAGGTGTGACTATGTGGCATTTTACGTAAATATGACACTAGATCCTTCAGTGTTTGTATCTGAATTTAACAATGTGGGCTTCAACTAAAAACAGTATTATTATTATTATTATTATAACCTTTATTTAACCAGAAAAAAAAGTTAGAGTTAAAGAAGTTACACAAAATGGAAATCGCAGCCATACAGCTACACTAAAATAAATAAACACGATGAAAGTCAGAACTAAAAACAAACTTAAAACTTATAGAACCCTTTGTTTAAAAAGAAATGAGTTTTTTCAATGAAACTCAAATACATGTACAAATATATGTTGTCAGTGGTTGGTTTCTTTTGCTTTTTTAGTACATTTTGGTTCGATTTAAGCCTAATTTGTAGAAAATGTTAGAAAATATTGGTTCTGCAATATATCGTGATATTTAATTTCACAATACTGTATGTATTGTGAAATGCAGATATGGTGGAGGTTCATTTTTGTTTTTTGGTTTTCTTTATTATTTATATCTTATTTATTATTATTTAACACGGTTTTATTAAATAATAGTTATTTGAAGCATCCTAAAAGCACGTTTTACTGTCTGAGAGTGGCTGATGTTAGTTTATTTGGAAACTAGGAGAATTAGAACAATTTTGTGACATAGCATTAGATCCTGTTCTGATCAAATAAAAGTGTCTTTAGTATTTGTGCATATTTCTGGTGTAATTCAATTATTCCAGGAAATAATGTTTAAAAAAAAAAAGGAACAAACAAAAAATTGCCTTTTTAACAGTATCAGGATATATCGTTTCGTGATCATAGGATTGTGATTTGTATCGCATCGCCAGATTCATGCTAATACACACCCCTACGAATCTGAGTGTCGTGTTATCCTCGAACTCTTTTGTAAACACAATTCAGCAAAAGTCGTGTTTTCTGAATGTATTTTTCTGTTGTTTTTCTCTCAGATCAGACATCAGACAGTCCTCAGCCATTACATCCTGTCAGATTTCCCACCAGTGAGACGATACCCTGGGATTTTAAACTCAGTCCTCCATGCAGACTCATCTGACCCATGTTAGACACAGGAAGTCATTTAAGTCGCAGCTGTCAGGGTTACTTTTCATGATTTGAGTGTCTGTCGCACCTGAAGAATTAGCAGCGGTGTAACAAACGGACTGGCCACATTACTAAAGCTTTTTATTCTCGTGTACACCGTCTTCAAGCCTCCACTCCGCAGGGGGATTTAGTCTGTTTGAGCTTAGGTCTGTAACAGAGTGCAGAATCTCATTTCCACACTTCACCAGCTTATATAGTTCTCCATATCCTCTTTATTTATTCATGTATTCACAGCAGGGCACAAGTCATCAGCTTCCCATACTAATGCAAATACCTGTTGCTTGTACCTGCCTGTAACCTTCACTCAGAGCTTTTAGACCATTTGTGAATATTTTATCTCTCCATATAACTAAATGCTTGCACTCAACACTCACTGGTCAAACACAATGTATTAAGTTCAACTCCAGACCAGTAGCTTTAATCGTATCCCACAATGGATCACAGCCTCCTGTAATTCGGGGCCCGTCACAGGTTGGGGGTGTCAGACAATCAGACCCTTCAGTCATGTTGTCCGAGGTGCAGCCGTGTTTCCAGCTGCTTCGGATCGGGTCGTCGGGCGGGGACTCGGCGCGGGATCTGTACACGTTCCGGCCGGCGCTGAGCCAGTCGGTGTTTCGCCTCGGGAGGGCGGCGGAGCTGTGCGACGTCACTCTGGACTCCGCATCCGTGTCCAGGATCCACGCCGAGCTGCACGCCGAGAGGGAGGGGAACTCTGATGATGTGGTGTCACAGGAGGAAGGATGGAGGGTCCACGTCAAGGACCGGAGCAGCCACGGTGAGAACAGGGGCCATTCATGAACACGACTACCAAGGTTATAATAGTTTAGGATTTTTCATCATAGTTTAGTTTTATTTAGTTTTTTTTTTTCTCTAATTCAGTTAGTTTGAATTCATTTTTAGAGCTGGTTTGCTAGTTTTTATTAGTTTTAGTTTTTTTGGGCGACACGGTGGTGCAGTGGATAGCACTCGTACCTCACAGCAAGAAGGTCCTGGGTTCAATTCCAACACCGGTCGATGGGGGTGGGACCTTACTGTGTGGAGTTTGCATGTTCTCTCTGGGTACTCCGGCTTCCTCCCACCATCCAAAGACATGCACTGATAGGTTAACCCAGGGGTGTTAAACATGCAGGTCAAACGCAGGATGAACTAGTGAAATACAAAAATTACACTGAAGATATAAACAATCAAGGATGTCAAAATAAATGTAGTTCAGTTCCATCTAAAGTGGGTCAGACCAGTAAAATACTATCATAATAAAGTATAAATTACGAAAACCACATATTTTTCTCTTTGTTTTAGTGTAAAAAAAAGTAAAATTACACAAAAATGT
Source organism: Sphaeramia orbicularis (assembly GCF_902148855.1). Lineage (NCBI taxonomy): Eukaryota > Metazoa > Chordata > Actinopteri > Kurtiformes > Apogonidae > Sphaeramia > Sphaeramia orbicularis. The sequence goes on along the minus strand of NC_043967.1, from coordinate 51,015,501 downwards.
TAACATTTACAGACTAGCCTTTTACAAAAAATGTGAAAAACCTGAACAAATATGAACAACCTAAAATGTCTTAAGAGATTTGAGAGTAATTGTACCAATATTCTGTCTGTTATTAAATGTTTTGTGCATTTGTAGATCCACTGTGATCTGTACGTTGTAATGAACATGTAAAAATGAGAAGCTGAGGCCCAATAATGGCATAAATTGTAAAACTTGCACTTTTTTTCTTAATAAATTTCATTTTGGTCATGGTTCATGTTTTTCCATATTTTTTTAAAAAGATAGTTTGTAGATGTAGAAATTTTGATAGTATAATCTTACTTTTTTCTCTCTAAAACAAAGAAATTAGACATACAAATTTTGGAATTGATATTATTTGTGTATTATTATGTTATTATTTTAATGATCCGGCCCACTGCAGGTCATATTGGGCTTTATGTGGCCCCTGAAATAACATAGGTTTGACACCCCTGGGTTAACCGGTTAATCTAAATTGTCCATAGGTGTAAATGTGACAGTGATTGTTCGTCTCTATATGTTCAGCCCTGTGATGAACTGGTGACATGTCCAGGGTGTACCCCGCCTTCGTCCATAAGTAGCTGGGATAGGCTCCAAGTGACCCCCCCATGACCCTAGTGAGGATACAGCAGGTTCAGAGAATGAATGAATAAATGAATAGTTTCAGTATTATGTTTAGTTTTTCATATTTTTTATCTTCCTCGCTGTCGTATTCCCATAAATCCCAGACAGGACTCTGCTGCTTTCTCCCAGCTTTAGTCTCCATGTTTCCAGGTGGAGTGGGGATGAGAAGCAGACTCTAAACAACAAGTGACGGACCGTTAAGTGTCGTATGGTGCCGCCAGCTAAAATTGCTCAAGCGAAATAAATCGATTTCATATCAGTCCCACATTAACAAAGACAAAAACGAAGGGAATTTTATCCATAATTTTTACACGTTTTGGTTAGTTTTGTAAGCACACAATACAATTTCAGTTATCGTTTTTTCTTTTAATTATAGTTTTTATTCATTTCCTTTAATGAAAATGTTTTTTCAATTCTAGTTTTTGTCGTTTCCTTAGATTTCGTTAACAATAATAACCTTGACGACTACACGATACTTAACTCATGACCTCAACAGCCACCGCAGACGAAAAGCATCTACTGATCTAAAATATTTAATAACCTTTCAGCCACTCATCCTATCAGTTCATGTAAATAATTCATGTAAAATGCACTTTCATCGTCATTAAACACATACGCATTCGTCAGTCTCTGTATTAAGATCCAACCTGGGTATATGTGAAGTATGTACAGCAGGAAAAACTAAAGTTTCAGGGAAAAAGACCCCTTCTATAAAGCAAAGTGGTCATATTTAGTGCGACCTCCCTTTGCACTTAATGTGTCTTTAAACCTTTTGTTTAGACAATATGAATATATTGTGTACCAGTAACAAATCTGGTGGAAATAAGCAAAATGAGCCAGAAATTGAGGGGAAAAAAATCAACATGAAGCAAAAATGAACACAAAAAAACAACAAAATGAACAAGTTAATCACAAGTTGAATGAGATAATGAGCAAAATGAGTAAAAATTTGCAAAATAATCAACAAATTTAACAAAAATAAAAAAGTAGTTAACAAAATAATCAATAAAATACACAAAAATGAGCAAAATAATCAACAAATTAATGAAAGTGAACAAAATGATCAACAAAATGAACAAAATAATCGGGTTTCATTCATCGTCATCTATAAATCCAAAGTGATCGTATTTAGTGCGACTTCCCTTTGCACTTAACATGTCTTTAACCCTTTAGTTCAGACAATATGAGATTTATGGCATTAATTTTCTGATGTTTTATTCAACACGTCAGATATTTCTAAAAGTTTGTGCTACTTCTTTTCATGGGGTCGGAGGTCACACTAAATAGTGACTTTAACCTTAACAACACGTTTAGTTCAGTTACTTTTGCACTGTATATGTATAAGTCTAAACAAGCCTGCTGTTAACTGTGAAATTTCCCCATGGTGGGATAAATGAAGTCTTGTCTTACCTCTTATCTGAAGCCTAAACAACCGCTAGCGACCAAAAACATCTACTGATAAATATTTAAAACCTGTTGAAGCACTAATCCTATTAATACATGTAAATAATTGATGTAAAAGGTAGTTTGTCATTTTTTCATCTCCATCAGATATAGACGTTTAGAGGCTCCATAGTATATCGTCTGTAACATTTGATTTAGTGACAAAACCAGTGGAGTTTGACCTGGATAAAACATAATAAATGGTGATACATTAATAGTTACTAAAATAATGATTGTTTGTCAAAATAGTTGGTGATTATGTTAATAGTTCATACATTATAATAAATCAACTCATCTTTGCAGCTCTGTTCCACACAATTAATGCTCTCTGAAATGTAAAATTGTGACTTTGTAAAAGAGATCAGACAAACAGAGCGCGTCTCTTGGCGTTTGGAGCTGCACAGTCGGGAAATTATTTGGCAAAAAAGCCACAATTTACATAATAAAAATCAAGCTGGGTTTGCCCAAATGTCAAATATTATGTGAAAATCTGAGTTTGGAAATTAAGAGTTTGGGAAAGTGTGTAATATTGAGATAAATAGCCTATCAACATAAAAACATTAAAATGACTGAACATTTATTAACCTTCCTATTCGTCCTCTAGTTTAATGTGAAATCTGACCCTAAATAATGTTGAAATACTGCTTAAATTATGCTTCATTTGCCCTGACGGTCAGTTTAAAGGCATTTCTAAAAGTTTTTATATTAGAGGTTTTTACTGGAACTCTCCATCATTTCTAAATATGTGTAATCTGAGTCATCTGATGAATAATCGTACTGTATCATCCCCCAAAGAACCGTAGGTCGACCCCTAATATGTATGTGGTAGTCGTATATCTTCTTATCTAAGTATACTCCAAACCTGCGGAGCAAAGGAGCCGCTATAAGGTGAGGGTGGAGATTAAGAGTAAAAAGTTCACTTAAGGGCGATGGACTGTGTCTGACAGCCTCCAAATCTAAACTGTGCTCTTACCGCCTAATTTTTCAAGTAATTTCACAGTCTGTTTCACACATTTTTCATTTTTGCCATTAAAATTACATCTTAGTATTCAAAGTGCATTTCTCATTTTGTGCTGCGCTGTCATGGCCGTTTGATTGCCTCGTAGCCTTCCCGCTCCCCAATTCTAGGTCCATTTCACAGACTGTTTTACATTTTCCCTCAATTCTGGAAGCTGTAAACACACTGAGAGGCGGCAAATGTCAGTATTTTGCAGATCTGCTTGCTGATTATTCTCCCTTGTTTGCAACACGTTAGAATAAAAGGTTGTTTGTTGCATTAAAAGTTCTCTGATGATCTGGTTCTGCAGTAGGCGACGTGTTTGGACTCATCATAAAAGTGTGTTCTGTCACGACTTTCATTCGGCCGTGGTTAAACCAGAGCTAACTTCAGAGCTGTTTCGTTGCTAGGCACCTGGGTCAATGAGGTCCGCCTCCAGCCAGGCATCCAATGGGAGCTCTCGGATGGCGACACGCTGGTCTTTGGCGGACAGTCTGCTCCAGGGAGCCCAGAGTTTTACTTTCTCTTTCAGAAAGTCAAAGTTCGCCCCCTGGACTTTGATGCTATCACAATTCCTAAGGTAATACTTTATCCATCTGTGCAGTTTGAAGAGTACAGTTACAGACTTGCATAAAATGTCATCTTGTGTTATGTTTTTAAGACTATTTTTGGGTCATTTCTTCAGTCGAACTCCATCCCCTCAGCTCAGTGTGTCTGAATAAATCATGGACTCTCCTGTTTCATAGAAATACTGTGGAACTGTGCATCTGTGCATTTTCTGCTTTAATGCACTGTATTTAAGAGCGATTAAGGAGGCATATGGGGATTCAGAAATGCAGATCAGACTGTCTGAAGTGGTAACATTTTGTTCTAATTTCACAGCTGTGGAAACGGAATAAAAACAGTTTTTTACCTGTTGAGCACAGAAATGTGTTTCTTTACCATTTAACCAGTTCAGTCAAGTGTAGACAATGCAAATATGAGCGAAAAGGCCTAAAATACATTAGCTTATCAGAAACAAAGATTATCATCTTCAAACTAGAGACTGAACAGTAAAACGATAAGATTAGATGAGATGGTACTTCAGGTGTATGTGCTGCTCAGTCATTCATCAATAAAAAAAAAATAAAACATGTCAGTTCAAACACAGTGAAAGTAATTGAGCCACAATAATAAATAACAATGAATGCACAATTAAAATATAATTTGGAATTATAATTTCTCATTTTGAAATCTGAATGTAGAGTGTTGCAGTAAAACATAGATTTGAATTCTAAATGTGAAAAATAAATTGCTCTCTTTGCACATATAGACTCACCAGTAAAGTCCATAAGTCCTTATTATGTAAGTTATTTATTGACAAATTCACTTTCATTGTCATTTAAATGAAACTTACACTAGGAAACAATCTGAATGTGTTGATGGTGTAACGTTTAACCTATCAAATGATGTTAGATTTGTGTAAATTTTCTGTAGTTAATCCAGGGTTTGTGGACATTCAGACTCACAGATCAAATTGTAAAGAAAAAGTCAAATTTTTCCGTTTCCATCTTCAAAGTTTAGACTCAGATCAGTAAAACTCTTTGCATATCCGTGAAAGAGATATGTGCGTAGGAGATGAAAGAGTGGGTCCAATAATTTCTAAAACACTCCCACACAGTGTTAGGCTGTCAGTGTAAAACCTGACATAAAACACATCCTTGCCTCACGGACACTGTACTAGGTCAGTAATTCTATCACTACCGTAACGTTATAATTGATGCATCAAACTAGAAAAAAAATACAAATATGTTCTTGTGATAGAACCATTCATGAGTTCACATATGTCATGCAATAATCCTGCAATAACAATATAATATTTATCAAAATATACTGTTTCCATACATACTGTTAATACTGTGTCTATTAATATTTTATGTGTATTTAACTTTTTTTCTACTCGAGGTTTATTCTTATTTTGCTTTTGTTAAATTGTATATTCTACTTTCTTATCTTATTTTTTAGGTTTTGTAATTTTATACTCACTTTATTTCTTATTTTCTGAAGTATTGTTTTTTTTTTATTAACAATGTTGCACTGACTGGTGTAGCGCTCTTAATGTCACTGCACACAATTTCTATTCTATTCTATTCTATTCTATTCTATTCTATTCTATTCTATTCTATTCTATTCTATATGTAATTCTTCACAAACTATTAAATGACACATGCACCACCAAACAGTCCTTTTTGGTCACAGGTGTAAGTTGTACCTCCGTTTCATCGTTGTTTCTTTGACTCTAAAGGCGGGAACGTTCTCCTCTGACATCCGGGATCGGATCAGAACCAACCTGGATCGTAAAGTCGCGGCTAACCTGGACCTGTCCAAGCTGTCAATCAACCGGGCCACGGTCATCCTCAACTCCATCGGCAGCCTGAGCAAGATGAAGGGTAGCGCCTGGACCTTTAAGAGGAGCCACAGCCACGAGGGGACCGTCTCCGACCCCGGCTCCTCGTCCTCGCCTCCCCTCGCCGTGGGCTTCTCCTCCCTGCTCCCTCCCTCCACACCTCCAGCCTTCTCCGCTGCAGTGTCAGTGCCTTCAAACAAATCCCTCCCCGCTGCCTCCAGGAGCAGGAGGAAGTCTGCTCACACGGTTCTGCTGGAAGACGACAGTTCAGACGAGCCCAGGAGTCGAGGAGGTGAGTGAGGATCAGCGGAACCGTGAAACGGACACTACGATGACCCACGGAGGGTTAGATAAACACATGGAAGCTGGTGGTTTATTATAGGAAAGAAGGGATTTAATACACTTAGAAAAATGTAGGTGTGTGAAAGTAAAAGCAAGTTTTATAAAGGTGTTTAAGAGTTGTCAGCAGTGTTTACCCTTTAGGCAGTAGAGTTTTTTATTACAGTTTAATATTAAGATTTCAAAATGCTGTATCTTGGAAGTGGTTGGAGATAAAGTCATACTGTAATGAGAAAAATATTGGGTATGATCTAAAGCACCGGTGTCAAACATGCGGCCCGGGGGCTAAATCTGGCCCGCCAAAGGTTCTATTCCGGCCCATGGGATGAAAGAGCGAAAATTAACCTGAACAGTCAAGGTTGTCCAAATCATTTTGGTTCAGGTTCCACATACAGACCAACATGATCTCAAGTAAAAATAACAACACAATAACCCATAAATAATGACAACTACAATTTTTCTTTGTGAAAAATTATGTGGAAAAAATTTAAGTGAAAAAATAACATTACACTGTGAAAATATTTATATTTATAAAACGATTCTTTCACAATAAAATGCAAATAGATGCATAAATAAAAACAAAGATGAACAACCCAAAATGTGCAATTTTAACAATACTCTGCCTGTCACTAAATGTTTTGTGCATTTATGGATCCACTGTGTTCTGTAGTTGTGTTAATAATAAGATCTAATATTGTAGTAACTGTTCAAATTTTAGTTCCAAACTCCAAAATTTTAACAATATTCTGCCTGTTACCAAATGTTTATGTAACACTGTGTGTAATGCATATGTATAAATAATAAGTCCAGGCATAATATTGTTAAAATTGCACTAATTTTTCAAATGAAATTTCTGTTTTTTTCAGGTTATTCACATCTTTTTTGTAAAATGTAAATATTTTCATATGTAATAGGGGTTTTTTTGAACTAAAACAAGAAGAAAAACTTGGATTTGTCATTATTTATAGTTAAGTCATTATTTTACTGGTCTGGCCCACTTGAGATCAAATTGGGCTAAATATGGCCCCTGAACCAAAATGAGTTTGACACCCCTGATCTAAAGGGAGTGAATTTACTCATCTAATTTGCATATTGTGGTGTAACAGGGTGGCGGCCATATTGGATTGCGTAACTTTTAGTAAAATTGAACTTTGAATGTTTTTACATGAAAGTTTTTTTTCATCTCATCTTTAAAGTACATTAACTTAAACATTAGTAGAAAATAAAATGTATTAAGTTTTCGTAGCTTTTTAGCCAAAGCAGCTGAGTAGCGGGTGTTGTATACTCACTATACTCGTTGTGATTACAACTAATGAAGGAACAGAGACCAGTGAGAGTCACACATGTGCATGTATCTCCGTTTGAGTTCAGTAGAGAATACACTGACATGAGATTAACACAGAGGGGAGGAGCATAACTGTGTACTTGGGGTCTCAGTACACAACAATGGGATTATCAGTAGTTTGTGAATATTTTATATCATGTGTTCTTTCATCCTTCCCTGTTTTCTGCTTCTATAAACCATTCCTCATAAAATATGGAAAGACTAAAACTAGTCCATTCTGAAAACTCAAGTGACTTGTAAAACTGGAATCAAAAACCCAATCTAGAGCAAATAAAAGCTAATGAAAATGTAAACAAAAACAGAAATTGATGTGTCAAGACTCGAGTTCAAATCAATCTTTAATTTCTGAAACAGCTCTGGGAGGAGTCGTGGAGGACGGACAGAGGGCGAGGGGGAAGAAGAGGCGGCGACTCTACAAGTCGGAGTCGGAGGGTTTCCACTCGCCTCAGGCTTTGCCGCTGCAGAAACACAGTGAAGTCAGGCGGCCCCTGGAGGTCAAGCCCTTCCCCGTGGGCATCAGGACCATCGGCAGCTTCCACGGAGCCATGACCAACAGCCGACTGAACCACCACCTGCTGCACGTGAACCACGCCGCCCCCGCCGGACACAGACAGGAAGTGGAGACCACGTACCGGGTCCAGACCGTCATGCACGGGAACATCACAGCCTTCAGACAACAGAAAAGCGCCCACAGCTCCCCGTCAGCACCCAGGGGCAGGCGGAGGGCCAACAGCTCCCCAGTCTTCTCCCCCCTGGTGGTCGGAGGGGAGAACTACAGCCTGGCCTCACCCTCGGTGAGGATCCGGACTGAGGACAGAGGGAGGGTGCAGTTCAACAGGTTCCACCACCAGACCAGGTACACTATCAAACATGGTTCTATTCCATCAGAGAAGCCTCGTATAGATGCACATGACTCTAACTGTGGCATTTAATGACATTTTCTAGAAGTGTTTTCTACTCTGCTGTTACTATAAAGACCATTATGAATTAACAGCATGTGTAAATTCTGACTTAACATATAGATGCAGATGTAATTAACCAACTCTGTCATTAACCCAGTGTCCTATAATTACATAAACTATGTCAAAAGTAGAATCACATTGCAGTGATGGATTAACAGAGTATCTTTTACTCAAGCATCATAATAAGGAAATTCAAGTATCTGAAATTTGAACTTGACTGGGGTTAAGTACAAATTTGAGATACTTCTACTTAATTATTTCCTTGTTATGATACTTTATAGTTCTGTTCCACTACACCTCCAGAGACCTGCCTCTGCATCAGACAGGCCTCCTCCTCGCCTGTTTTTAAATCTCTTCTTATAACCCACCTGTTCTCCTTGGCCTTTTAACACTCGTGCAGTGTTGGTATTTTGTTTGTGTTTTTATATTTTAACTTGTTTTATTTAACTATTTTTATTTGATTTTAATGGGTTTTTTAAATGCTTTTATTAATTTTTATTGTGCTTTTAGTCTCCTGTACAGCACTTTGGTCCACTGTGGTTGTTTGAATTGCTTTAAAAATAAACTTGGATTGGATTAGAGACAAATATTGTACTCCTTACACTAAATGATTTTATATGACACATTTAGTTCCTTGTCAGGTGAATATTTTACACATTCAATACCACTAATGAGATAAGATCAGTAGTTTCTGCTCTTCTTCTTTTACTCTAAATTATTTCCTTTTCAATAAATGTTCAGATCATCCGGTATCTTACTGAAAATGAATCCCTTGTCTGACAACTTTTTCTCATCTTTCTTCTCCCATTGATCATGTGATTTATCCAGTGTCCCTTTGTTAAAACTGGACATAAAGTCTTTCAAACAGCCTCAAACTGAAACAACAGAAACACAAACATATAATATCTGAAACGTCTGAAAGTATAGGACAGGAGACTTTTCAGCTGGTATTTGATTTGGGTTATATTTACCATCAGTGCCTCAAAAATCTATTTCTATTTGTACACATATGAAACGCACAGAACTAAAAGTCTTTATTATCATTGTACTTTGCAGATACAACAAAATTAGTAGAACCTTAAAGACATTAGAAGTATAAAATACTGATAATTTTTTAAAAAGTATAATGTATAACTGCTGCAAAATGGCAAATGCAGGGAGAATCTCAAGTCTGTCAATCACACTCGAAGGTAAATATTTGTACAAAATAAGTCATGGAATAAAACCAGAGTCATTTCCAGACGCTCTGCTTCTTCATGTCTGTGTCTGACTGACAAACAGTAAAACTGTAGTTGTATTAAAGCAGTGTTTTTCAGCCTTGGGGGGGGGGGGGGGGTCGCCTGGAATTCAAATAGGGTCGCCTAAAATTTCTAGTAATTAATAAAAAAATTTAAAAAATTACTAAGAAAAAATATATGGTAAGTTGAGAGGAACAATCACAATACATAAAAGACATGACAAAGTGTGAGTCTGAAACTGAAACACTGTGGTTCTGTTTATCTGTCAAATGTTCATTGTGGTCAGTTTCAGATGCTGCAGCTCTTTCATAATTCATATTCTCAGTTCTTGTTTGTTCAGTATTAATTGTCAGCTTTGGAAATCCAAGATGGACTGACTGTACATGTCCTGACTGAGGAAAATAAAATTCTCACTTTGTGCAGTAATCTACACCTGGATTTACTGCCTCCGTCCATAATAATATACATTATATAGACTAAATGTCATCTAAAATTAACCTTTATTTGCAACATAGTAGAGCAAACCATTACATGATCAAAAACAAGTTAATTTTAGCAAAAAAAAAATGTCTGTGTTTTGAATGTCTGGGGTCACCAGAAATTTGTGATGTTAAAATGGGGTCATGAGCCAAAAAACGTTGGGAACCACTGTATTAAAGTGTGGCCTAATACTTTCCCTTCTTGGAGCATTAAAAAGGTCTTACAATTCCTTACTCTTGTACTTGTGCAGATAACCAGTATTTACTGCAGAATGTAATCCTTTGTAATTACAAGCCCATTAAACTGTCCTGCTCAGTCTTTCCTTTTAATCTTACAACTCTTCTTCTTTTATTTTTTTGCAGTAAACGTCGGGGGCGGCCCAGAAAACACCCCCTCCCTCCCCGCCCCTCGTTGCCCTCTCCATCCTCCTCCTCTTCCTCATCCACCTCCTCAGCCTCGTCTTCCTCCGGCTCCTCCTCCTCTTCCTCCTCAGACGACGACGATGATGACGATGATGAGGAGGAAGTGATGGGCGGCGGCGTGGAGCCGTGTGCCGCCCAGCGGTGTCGGCTGCCCCAGCAGGACACGGTGCAGTGGATCCAGTGCGACGTGTGCGACGCCTGGTACCACATAGACTGTCTGCACATCGACCGCAAGAAGCTGCTCCGCGACCCCAACGCTGACTTCCACTGCGGCTGCCGCTGACGTTGGGCGGCGAAATGAGCCAAATCCTCGGATACGTTTATTTCTTCTTTGCTCCAAGTCGGGTTGATTGTTCTAATGGTCACCGCATCGACGATCAGCCCTGAAACAAGAGTTCACACACTTTTTTTTACATCCAGCCTGCCTCTGTCATCACATTCTGGTCTTTTATGGCTCAGGCTTTGGATAAAATGGAACTGAAAAGGTCCGGTTTTATTGGAGTGTGAGTAGGGCTGGGTAATATCCAAAAACATGCAACCAAAAAACTGTGGTTTAAACACTGATTCCTGAAAAGTAGTCGCTGAAAATCCTTTTGCACAAAAAGAAAATGACAACATAATACATGCCCTTGGTGCTAGTTTTCATCTCCTATGCATTTATACACTTAAATCAAATTCATAGAGTAAAAAAATATGAACAGATTTACTAAAAATACTTGCATTTAAATTATGTTTCATTTCTTTATTTGTGTGTTTCTGCACCGTGGGATTTTCCATTAAAACGAGTTCAACAACATAAAACGCACCTATTTTCCGTGACCTTGGAACACAATAGAGAGAAATAAAAATGTATAAAAGCATAAAATTGCAGAAGCAGTGGCAGAAAACATAAGGTTCTGTCATGTTCTTAGGATGAATTGAAATAGTTTTGGTGCTTTGTGAAGCTCTGGTGGAACAAATGAGACTGGTGTTTGTAACAGGCAAAATAGTCACCAGCATTAATGGATATTTGTACAGTTCTGCTTTTAACTCATGGGTGGATGAGATTTACTCACTGAAATTTGGAATTTGTGATGATATAAGGATGTCAGTCTGGGCTGTAGATGTACTAAGTTTATTACCCAGCCCTACAGGTGGGAAAGGATGAGTAACCTCTAACTGTACCTGTCTGTGGCCGGCCTGTGCTTGTCAGGAAGAAAAACGAGGCTGCCATGTCTGGAGTCTTTCTCAGCGCAGCCTCTTTCACCATTTTTCAAACCTTCAGTGGACCTTTAGTCTTCTGTCCAAGTTGTTACCGCGGCCAAAAAAAACCCACTCACCCCGTAAACGAAAACTCCGCCGGGTTGGTCGATCCCCACCTGAGCGACGACAAGAAATGGATGAAATATTTTGGTGCAGCTTTCCGGGACGGCAGCAGCTGTCTGCGAGCGGCCGTGTTGGGTTTTTCTTGACAATTAAAAGCGAGGAGACGTGTCAGCAGGCTTCCATCGCCGCTGCTGATGAGCGGCGCTCTCGGGACACTAATCAAACATTTCAAGGCACTTCTGCTGCAACAGCTGCTGGATTTTAGGGGGGAAAGTTGTACCGGGGGACAGTTTGAAGACGTCTGAGGGGCCGAGTGTGGCTGAAGCAGTTCTGGAGGACTCATTACCACTGAAAATACCCACTGATGTGACGGGATAAAGAGACTCGGAGATGGTCTTACGGGGTGAATCCGGACGACGCTCGCTCTCCGCCTTCATCCTCCGACGACTGAAGTTTCGGGCCAAAGTGGACGTTTGTGGTGGAACAGATGATCTTTACTCAGGCTCTGTTCTTCAAGTGGAATCAAATCAAACTAGGTGTAGAAATCCAAATTCTTATCCTGACTCAAGCACCTTCTCCTTTATTTAACATAAAGTTTCCACTTAGATTTGCTCACCAGGATCGAAACCAGATAAACAAATGAGCAGTTAAAAGCCTGCGCTGCTGGAACAGTCTCCTCGATAGCTCCGACTGAGCCGCTCTCATGATGGTCGCGGTTAAAAATGTCGTTTCTTTGGATTGATTTAGTGATGGTCTGTTTAGTGTACAAGCATCTGCTACTACCACTAGACCTGCAGCTGCTTTAGGTGAAGGGAGAGCATGAGAATATGTAGAAAATATGATGATTAACACACATTTATTAAATCAAATTCCCCAAAAAATCTTTACAAATACCCTTTTTTTTTTTCTCTCAGATTGTGCATTGCAACTTTGCAGAGTCGTACTAATTACTTCTTCTTAAACAGTGGAGTTAGTTTTTTTTTTTTTTTTTTTTTTTTCTGGCTTCATTGAGGCTTACAGACTAATGATGCAGCCTCTCCTGCTGCTTCACTGCCTCCTCAGCAGGACGGTTCATTAAACAACATAAGAAAAGCATCTAGTGGCTGCTTTGGGGTCACCTCATTCTCAATTTATGGGATTCCACAATCTCATGGTGAAATCCCAAATAAAACGTCTTTACGGTGTAGTTTCTCATGAATAAATTGAGTGTATCGACCCTGTGTTGGAAAAAAAAAGCTCAGTTTTATTTGACAGCATATCACAATAAAAACAACCAATGCAATTTTTTTTCGGTGATGTGGTTCAGCATCACACTGCAGTAACACATTATCAATTATGTAGAGGTAATATATCAAATACAGGTTTTAAGGACTTGTCTGGTTCTGTTGAGCAGTGCTTCATCAATGTTCATCACTTGTTTTGTGTTTTTTTTTGTGTGTGATTTTTTATTTTTATTTTTTTTTCTGTCCAATGTCATCAGGCAGTAAAAATATGTCCCAAAAATCATCTTTCAGATTTGGAGCTTGTATTTAATGTTATGTACATGTTTGTCATTTTCTTAAGGTGGGAATTTTCTTATGATGACATTTTTAATCGGAGCGAAGGTTGAGTATTTTTAATCAGGATTAATATTCGTATTAGTTTTACTGTTAAATACGTGTGATTAAAATGTGCAACAAGTAACAAAATAAGTTGGCAACTCAAAAAGGCAAACCTGAAAAAATATGAATAACGGTCAGTGGAGAGGGAGATCATTTCTGGATGCCATCATTTATTAATTTTGCCAGTTTGAAAGATAACTTTAAAAGTCAAGAAAGTTGAAGTTTGTTATAAAACCGTGGAGATATCAGACTGAAAACACATAAATACATGTATAGGGTGTTCCAAAAAAATTCACATCATTTTAGATGTCCATATCGGATTGACTACACGGTCAGCAGAAATGATACTTAAAAGGATTTATTTTGGAAACTCATACAATCAGCCTTCCTCTCTAAACTTCTTATGCCATGTCCAAATCTGCTTTCCTGTTGGTGCTTATTTATAAGTAAGTACAGTTTATTTATAGAGCACTTTTCACAGACATGGAGTCACAAAGTGCTTTACAGTACAAAACAATTAATATGCAATTTAAAACGCAGTTAAAATACAGTTAAAATGCAATAAATACATTAAGTGCAATCGGTTTGTATGAAATTTTAAAACAAATTCACGTTGCGCATTCACATTTGACTGAGTTTGGGCGTACTTCAATACACAGAAGGCCTTTTCTGTTGGAGTAAACCTCATGTCTATTCCTGAAGGCAGAACAGTAAAAATAATGACACTTTTTTTTACCAAACAAATTTTAAACAAATTATTAGGTGATGAAATGATGTCAAATTTTTTGGGACACCCTGTATAAAAATTACAAAAACTGAAGGTGGCAGAGGTGACATTGTAACTGTTAAAGTCTGATGTTTCTGCAGCTTCATCATGACCAGACTAGATGCATTTTCACCTTTTTTTTTTTTATTTTTCTCCTTATTCTGAAAGATTCAGGCAATGTTTGCAAAGGCAGAGTCCATTGAGCTGTTTAACAAAACTAGACAATTCTGTACTGTCTTTACCAAAACCCACAACTTTCTTGGCTTGTAAAAGTATCTTTGAAGTTAACAAACATGTAAATGTGTGTATTATTGGTTTCTCCATTGACTGTCATTGATATATTTCTGAAGTTGCGTCCCTTGAGGTACAGCGTAAGGGGCGGGGCTTTGGCGTTCTGTATGTTGAAGTCATCCACTAAATGAAAGTAAATGATGTAAAAAAAAAACAAAAAAACAAACAAAACAAGAGGTCAGATTATCCCATTTGAAAGGCTAAAACATAACTGATACTAGTTGATTAATAGTCCAATAAAAATAGAATTAACTGTTTTGGTAATTAAACATTTCAGTTAAGTACAAATGCAGGTCCAGTTGTGTCACTGCATTCATCTGACGTTTGGTTTCGTACTGAATATGACTGAAGCTCATCATAAACTCACTATAATGGAAAAATGTGGAAAGATCATGAAGAAGCAAACCTCATTAAATCATCACATTTAATAAGACTGTCTTTTATAGGAACACTCTAATGCACAGGTGTCAAACATACGGCCCATGGGCCATAACTGGCCCACCAAAGGGTCCGATGTGGCCCGTGGGATGAATTTGTGAAATGCAAAATTTACACTGAAGATATTAAATCATTCTAGTTCAGGTTCCACATTCAGCACAATTCAATCTCAAGTGGGTCGGAACCAGTAAAATAATATAGTAACTATAAATAATAACTTCAAATTCTATTTCTTTTAGTGTAAAAAAAAAAAAAAAAAAAAAGCAAAATTACATGAAAATGTTTACAATTACAAACTGTCTTTTCACAAAAACTGAATAATCTGAAATGTATTAAGTGTAATTTTAATGTGCATTTGTAGATCTGCTGGGATCTGTACATTGTAATGCACATGTGTAAATGATAAACTGAGGCTAAATATTATTAAAATTGCACATTTTTCTTAAATGCATTTACAGTCGTTCATGTTATTCACAATTTTTTAAAGGTCTGTTTGTAGATATGTTTTCATCATGTAATTTGACTTTTTTCACAGTAAAACCAAGAGAAAAGTGTGGAATTGACATTATTTATATATTACTATGTTATTATTTTACTGGTCTGCCCCAGTTCAGATCAGATTGGGAGGATGTGGCTCCTGAACTGAAATGAGTTTGACCCCTCTGCTCTAACGTCTACATTTACATTCTTTTTCTTGCGCTGCCTCAAAGACAAGTCTGTCATCTGTCTGTCACCACTTTCACTGATGAAGTTTGACCAAAAACATGCTCTGATCATCACAGTTTACCTCTTTATCTTCAGCATTTAGTCTGTACCATCTTCTGAATATACAGTCATGGAAAAAATTATTAGACCACTCCTTGTTTTCTTCAATTTCTTGTTCATTTTAATGTCTGGTACAACTAAAGGTGCATTGTTTGGACAAATATAATGATAATGTAAGAGTGAAAATGGGAAATGCTAATAATAAGCAAATATTCTGGGGTAAACATAAGCACAGTAATAGTAAAGACATGTTTATGACGATGTTATACAGACATGGTTTTAGCATGTTCTTATGTAATTACTGTAGGATTGTTTATATATATAATTTTATGGTAATGTTAAGTTGATATTCTGTTATCAGGGATTCACCTAGGGGGGGCACAGTTTTTAATGAGGTAGACCACAGGTGTCAAACATGTGGCCCGGGGGCCAAAACCGGCCCGCCAAAGGGTCCAATCCGGCCCCTGGGATGAATTTGTGAAATGCAAAAAATTACACTGAAGATATTAACAGTCAATGGTGTCAAAATCATGTTAGGTCAATTCAATCTAAAGTGGGTCAGAACCAGTAAAATACTATCAGAATAAACTATAAATAATGAAAACCACAAACTTTTTTCTTGGTTTTAATATTAAAAAAAAAAAAAAAAAAAAAGAAAAGTTAAATTTCACAAAAATGTTGACATTGACAGACTAGCCTTTTACATCAAATGTGAAAAACCTGAACAAATACGAACAACCTGAAATGTCTAAATAGAAGTATGTGGAATTTTAACAATTACACTGGGTTACAAAAAAATGTTTTTTGCAAGTTGTCTAGGTTTTTTCAACTGAATTAGGACCATTTTGCACAGCTAAATCCAAAAATGACATCTGTTTTTCTCAATCAGGTCAGTTTTTTTTGCTAATTTGATTTTGAAAAATTAGATCTTCTCACAAAATTGATTACATTTTTGTGACTTTATCAGTTGATTTTTTTTATATAGTTCTCACCCAAAATAGGTTAAGAGAAAAAAAATCATTTGATCACTTGATTCCTGTTAGGTACAATGGTGTATTCAGCGCAGATGTAGCAGAATACGTCAGGCTTATTTTTGCAAGATCTTCTAGTCGAAGCCATTTCATTCACCTGTAATATTAAAAAAAACATTAATCATAAATTGGCAAAAGTAAAATCTTCAGAACTCGTTTATTGCAAGAAATATGAAAGAATTTTGTATCATATGATGTGAAAATGCCCATAAATGTAAGAAAAATGTTCAAAAGCCAATATGTAGCATAGTTCAGAAAGTTGACCTGATTGAGCAAAATGAATGTGATTTTTTGATTCAGCACACCAAAATTATCCTAAATCAGCTCAAAAAACTTAAACAATAAATTTGTCGTTGACCAGTGTTATCTGCCTGTTACTAAATGTTGTATTTGTAGATCCACTGTGATCTGTAAGTTGTGACGCACATGTACAGGGGTTGGACAAAATAATGGAAACACCTTAAAAAATCAACAAAATATAATTTAATATGGTGTAGGTCCGCCTTTTGTGGCAATTACAGCCTCAATTCTCCGAGGTATTGATTCATACAACTTGTGAATTGTTTCCAAAGGAATTTTAAGCCATTCTTCAGTTAGAATACCCTCCAACTCTTTTAGAGACGATGGCGGTGGAAATCGACGTCTTACTTGAATCTCTAAAACTGACCATAAATGCTCAATAATGTTGAGGTCTGGGGACTGTGCCGGCCATACGAGATGCTCAACTTCATTAGAATGTTCCTCATGCCATTCTTTAACAATTCTAGCTGTATGGATTGGGGCATTATCATCTTGAGGTGAAGGTGTTTCCATTATTTTGTCCAACCCCTGTATAAATGATAAAACTAAGGCATAATATTGTTAAAATTGCAGTTATTTTTCTTCAGAATTTTCAGGTTGCTCATATTTGTTCATGTTATGTTCAAGTACAGTTCGTAGATGTAAACATTTTCAGGACAGAATTTGACTCTGTTTTTTTTTTTACTCAAAAACAGAAAAAACTTTGAAGTTGACATTATTTATCAGTTCTTATGCTATTATTTATATTATTTTACTGGTCCGGCTCTCTTTAGATCATATTAAGCTGGATGTGGCCCCTGAACTAAAATGAGTTTGACACCCCTGGCCTCGGGGGGTGCAGTTTTTAATGAGGTAGACGGAGAGTGGATTTGGATTGTACTGTGTGTTGGAGCTCACTAAACGTTATAAGAAAGACCCTGTACCTGTTCTGACTGATTTATTCCTTCATATACACACTTATGTCACTTACAATAACAACAAAAATATCTGATAAGAGTGTAATTTCAGAGCTGATATCTCTCCATTTTCCATGTTTTCTTGATAATAACCAAAATCACTTCAGTTCTTACATCAGTAGCTGTGTCATTGTACTTGTGTTTTTAGACATTCCATGTTTTCTTTTGCCTGTTTTAATCACATGATACACACAAGTGTTAGTACTCGACTGCATAACCATTGTTTTTGATGACTTCTGATGGTCTTATAATTTTTTCCCACGACTCTACAGTACATCACACTGACGATTTCACACTCACGCCCTGACTTAATGGTTTTGTTTATTGTTTAGACTTGTACACTGAAGTTTTTTAATCACTTTTTGAGCGTCAACATCATCAACACCTCCACCTCCACCTCGGTCTGAGCTTCACACTGTCTTCACTTTAATTATCACAATCAAATGCAGGAGTACAGCACAGTTTGACTTTGTACAGAATTAACACCGTCTGCATCTGCATCAAAGGTGTCAGGGAGCAAATAAAGAATATTCAAAGGTTTATCTGTGCATCGTCTGTGTGTTTTTCATATCCACAACTCCACTTTTTTTCTTCTCCAACAGGCTGTGATCTAAAACACAAGGCCTCAATTAATAATCATACATTCATACGCGGGCATACACCAAAGATGTGACTGATGAAACATTGATAACAGATTTACATTTTGTTTTTCTTGGGCCTTTTGTGTTGGCGATACCATGTAGAGATGTGATAAATCTGGCCGTGGTTTCCATTATTGGGTTCTTTGAAGTAATATCACAGAGTAGAACGAGTCAACAAGCAAAGAGTGGATCCTCATAATCGAACGCTGTTATCTCGCACTGTATTTATTTATTTATTTATTCACTTCATAATGGGTTTGTCTTATCTGGGTCTGCCATGCATGAACTTATATTTATTACTGCCGAGTTCGCTCATCGGCCGGATGTCGACATATGTACAGTTCACAACACATGATTTCAACCCAGTCAAGTTCTGTTGGTGCTGAACCCTCTGATGCACAACTTCATTCAGTGTTTTATTTTTTTATTTTCTCTGCCTTCGTCGTCAGATATTTGCAAATTAACTCGTGTATGATCATCACAAATCTTTATTTTCAGATTTATCCTTTCTCCCAGTTCCAGTTTACATTCTTTCATGTCTTATTTCACCAATAGTTGGATCTTTCTCAAACCAGGCCTTCGTCATGAGTAAATGAGGTGTTTCTCACAATAATGATCTAAACAGGATCATCTAAGCTTTTATTTTAGCCTATTAGCTCATTACATATAAGACAATTTACCCTCATAGACCTAAAACTATTTTCATAGCAACTTCATTCTGTCATTAAATATTTCTTGAATCATTTATCACCATTTATTGTAATATTTTCCTCTGCATTTTGCGTTTTTCAGTAAAAATCATGTATTTTCCTATATTTAATTTACCAACCATGTAGATGTTCGTAAAAGCTCTGAGTAAATTCAAAGGTTACTGTATCAGAACAGAGAAAACTGAAGAAAAAGGGACTTTCAGCAAAATATATCATTAACTTCAAGTAAAAACAAGCATCTACAACCACTGTAATTATCAAACTCCATGGCTACTTCTGTGTCACTTCCCAAATATTTTTTTCTCTCTATTTAACCTTTCTTACTTGATTTATCACAATTTATTATAATATTCTACTCCCTATTTTGTGTTATTTCACTAAAAACAATGTATATTCCTATATTCAATTTACAGATCATGTCAATCAGAAATGTAAATCCTATCAGAAACCGAAAAAATTGAAGAAAAAGTGACTTTTCCAGCAAAATCTATCATTAACTGAACATAAAGCCAGTGTGTCCATCCACTGTCATTGATCCAACTCCATGGGTTTTACTGGTGAATCAATGTTGCAGAAGATGACTGTGTTTCCATGGCAACTACAGAGCCTCTGAACATCCAAATGGGTCATATCTGATGACCATGAAAAGATGACAAACTGTATTTGACCTGAATTATTTACATGTATTGATAGGATTAGTGCATCAACAGGTATTAAACAGTTTAGATCAGTAGATGCTTTTGGTTACTGACATTTTTTTAGGCCTTTTATGGTTAAAAAAATAGTCCAAAAAGGGTTTTAACAGATAACTACCCATAATAAAGTCCAAACACAAGCATTAGGTTTTACTTGTCACATAGTCATACATAGTGTAATGCACAGTGAAATGTATTTTTGTGCCAAACCAAACTATATTTTATACTCTGAAGTTTTTATATGACTATGTGACACTATGTGTTTACTTAAATCTACAGTATGCTGGAGTTTGTTTTAAGCTGGAGGCTACATTTTTGTGGGTGTTATTTCAAAGCTAACATCTGTCCACGTTGCCTACATCCATGGTCACAGTGACCCTTTGGAGTCACTGGGAAGTTTCTTTTTGCCCTTTTTTCTGCTCCTGTGCAGCTGTTAAAGTGTACAACACCAGAGAAATGGAGTCGGTAAATGACAAAAAAACAGTCAACTCCCAACACACCACAAACTTCATTACATAAGGTCTTACATATTGAACCTTTCAAATTTCAGGTATTGAGTTAATCGTGATCAAACTTTATGAACAAACAGGTTGTCTGTCTCTATGTTGATTAAATATCTTGAAATGATAAATTAATTTTATGTCACAGCTGCACATGCATGTCAACTTCAAATTTTACATTATGAAAGTGCTTAATTGTAGAAACTAAAGACTATTTCTAACAAATGCAATATTAAATGTGATATTAATTTTAAAAATCCACCAAATAAGCCCTCATGCATCCATGGAACCACATAGGAACCACTACATTATTAAGGGTGTTGCAGCTGATTTTAAGTTTAAGAAAATTTAAGAGAAATGTTAATGATTATTTATCTAATTCAAAGTAAGTAAATTA
This sequence comes from Sphaeramia orbicularis, assembly GCF_902148855.1. Taxonomy (NCBI): domain Eukaryota; kingdom Metazoa; phylum Chordata; class Actinopteri; order Kurtiformes; family Apogonidae; genus Sphaeramia; species Sphaeramia orbicularis. The sequence continues at coordinate 50,994,851 of NC_043967.1, read as the reverse complement.
ATGTATCAGGTAAAATGAAATGTAACTTTAGCTTTATGGACTTAGCTTAACCAAAACCATCTACAGATCTAACATGTTTTACAAATGATAAAAATAATGTGGAAAAAAAAAAAATCACTAAAATGAAGTAAAAAAAAGAATAAAATAAGCAACAACATCAACAGTAACTGCCAAAGGTATCAATAAAATGAACAAAAATGAATGATAAAAATTGACAAAATAATATTAAACATGGGAAAATGAGCCACAAAATTAACAAAAACAAATAAAATGGTCGTGATCATCAGATTTGACCCATTTGGACATTCAGAGGTTCCACAGTTACCATGGAAACACCGTCATGTTCTACAACATTGATTCACCAGTAAAACCCATGGAGTTGGATCAATGACAGTGGATGGACACACTTGTTTTCACATTCAGTTATTGATATATTTGCTGAAAAAGTCACTTTTTCTTCAGTTGTCTTTGTTTTGATAGAATAACCTTTGAATTTACTCTGACTTTTCATGAGCATCTAAATCAGGGGTCTCAAACATGCGGCCTGGGGGCCAGATGTGGCCTGTCAAAGGTTCCAATGGATGAATTTGTAAAGTGCAAAAATTCCACAGTCAAAGCTGTGGAACTCATTTTAGTTCCGGTTCCACATACAGACCAATATGATCTACAGTCAAATAATAACAGCAGAAGAACCCACAAAAAAGAATGACTCCAGATTTTGCCTATAAATAATGACAACTTCAAATATTTGTCTTTGTTTTAGTGCAAAAAATAACATTAAATTATGAAAATATTTACATTTACAAACTATCCTGAAACAATAAAATGTGAATAACCTGAACAATATAAACAACCTGACATGTCTAAAGAAAATTAACCCTTTCATGCATAGTGGTCACTCCAGTGGACAGCTATTCTCCAGCTGTTCTCTAGTATATTCATGGATTTTGTTGTTTTATTTCCATATCAGCCAACACAGTGGACACTTAGGCACCATCTCATACAATGCAATTCATACCATTACTGTAACTTTGCTGTTCATGATCTGCAGTGACATGTTTTAGTGTAAATCAATAGCTAATTGTCATTAGACTTTAATTAACAGGTATTTTTATGAAAAGTTTTTTTTTTTTTTTTGCATGTTATCGCCATGAAGTGAATAATAACTAGTATTAGAGTATGTTCAAATGTGAGAAAACATCTGATTAGCTGCATTAAAAATGTTTTTATTGCATAGTTTTCCATATCACTTTCTGATATTAGGTTTTAAATACATGTTTCTTTGCTTCAAAAATTAAATACATGGTGTCCAGCTGAGTGGACATTTTTGTAACTTTTTGTAAAAAAAAAAATCAATCGCATTGTTGTTTTTATGTCTAAAGAGGAATAAAAATACCCTGACTGAGATTCATTCATAATTCATGCATGAAAGGGTTAAGCTCAGTTTTCACTATTTTCTGCCTTTTGCTAAGTGTATAGTGTCTTTGTAGATCTGATCCATAATGCACATGTAGAAATGATAAGTTGAGGCAGAATATTGTTAAAATTGCACTTATTTTTCTTAAGAAATTTCAGTTTTTTCAGATTATTCACATTTTTTTGTTTGGATAGTTAATAAAAGTAAGTATTTTCATAATTTAATGTTGTTGTTGTTTTTTTTGCACTAAAACAAAGACAAAAATTTGGAGTTATCATTATTTATAGTTTATTATGTTATTATTTTACTGGTCCGGCCCACTGGAGATCAAATGAATGCCCCTGAAAGAAAATGAGTTTGAGACACCTGATCTAAATGAATGATTACATGATTTACAGTGAAAAATGCAAAATACAGAGGATAATATTATGATAAACGGTGGGAAATTACTTTAGAAAGGTTAAATAGACAGAAAAATCCATTAGGGAAGTGCCATAAAAGTAGCACTGGGTCTTTATGGGTTAATGGAAAAGTCATAAAAAGGCCAGAAACTTCTGTGTTTTGTCTTGAGGTTTAGTGTCTGGCTGTCATCTTAGTCCAGACTTGTTAAGATACAGTATCTCATTTCAGAGCAAATAAGATACGATCATATACACAGAGAGACGCACTCAAACACACACAGTGCAGTCCAACAGGTTATGAAATCACTCCATATATTATACAGGGTATTTGTAAGTCGCAGCTCCAGGAAACCTATTATACCCTCGTAGGCCAGTGGGTAGATACAGAGGAGACGGAGAGATTATGGAGCTGAAACGCCTGCTGCCTTGACCTGCAAAGATGGAGGGAGACAATTACATTTGTCCGAACTGTTTCCATAGCAACACTCCCCTTTCTCTCTCTCTCTCTTTTTTTTTTTTGGGCCGGGGTTCTGCAAGAAGCCGTTCTGTAATAACAGCCGGCACCTTCTCTCCCCTGATGATGCATGGCCCGAGACAGAGAGAAGGTGAAAAGCTGATTCTGTTCATTTGAAGCCAAGGTGGAGACAGTGGAGGTGTGTGTCAGTGTGAGTTTGTGTGTTTGTGTGGTGTGTTTCACATGCAAGACACACAGCCGCCAAAAAGTGGGGGTGTTTCTATCTTATCTTGATGCCGGCGAAAAGGGAGAGGTCACAGCCAGATGAAAGCTGAGGGCTGAAACTGTAAAGACCATATTCATCATCCATCAGCTCTTTGGCCTGTCACTGACACACACACACATGCACACGCACACACAATCATACGCTGGATCATTTTTCCTCTCTTTGTCATCAGGGTGTTGTTGCACTGATCCACTACTTCTGATTCTGCTTCAAGTAAAAGCTGGAGAAGCGGGCGTCTGCTCCTAAAAGACAGAAGATCAACAAAAACACAGTAAAAATACCACTGCACCTGCCTTTGGACATCAGTCATGTTTGATAGTTTGATGACAGACAAATCCAAACATCAAAATCACAGCAAAAATGAAAACACTGACAGGCTGAACATCCATCTTTGACATAAAAATAAGAGCTTCTTGAGGTCACAACAAAACATTTAATCATTTTAGTCAGGAATATTGAAAAAAGACGATGTAAAATGAAGAGAAGATAAGAGAATTTAACCTCCTGAGACCCTGCTGTGTATTTTTGTCATCTGCAGGGGACAAAAGTTTGACAGTTTTACTTAAAAAAGGCTGTCCATTGCAATATATATAATATATTTCAATTAATTTCGATATGGAAAATTGATTTGTAAAATGAGTAAACTGTCAAATGAGCTCTGTTGTGGAATGAACAAAGCTCGTATTGTGAGGTTTTTCTGTATTCGTTTAACGGCAAATGCAATAAAAGCTTCAAATAAGTGATGTAGAGTTTTTCATTTCTTTGGAAAAGGAGAGTAAGTTATCAGGGTTCTGTATTTCTAGTCGATTTTTCTGTCTTTTCCCTTTTGTCTTCCAGCCCTTCTTTCCCCTGTGTGTTTACTCTCCCTGGCTATGTTCACACTGCAGACAAATGTGGCCCGAATCTGATTTTTTTGCCCATATGTGACCTGTATCCGATCTGTTCAGTCCCAAATCTGCTGCAAATTTTTTTTTTTTTTTTTTTAAATTTTAATAAAACTTTTTTTTATTAGTGATATAGTTAATGAGAAATAGTCAAAAAAAACAAAAAAAACAAAACAAAAAAAAACAATAAATAAAAAGCAAATCGAGCAAGTAAACAATATGGATTGATTAGGGGTGATAGGGAAAAGGGAAGGGGGGTGAATGAAAGTGAGAAAGGGAAGGGGGGAGAAAAAGTGAGAGAGCAAATAATTATTATAATAATGATAATAATGACAACACAACAATATACTGTAATAATACTAATAGTCTTATTTGTTATCTAATATGTATCTGATATTTTGCAATGCGACTTCAGTCTGAACGGCCAAGACACATTTATTTATCCGACCTTTACGTCATTGAAATGCGACAAACGTTACAATTCTGTTTCCCAGGAGGAGAAGTGGCAGGAAATGCAGATTTAATTCTGTAAACACAGTGTGTGTCTGTGTGGTCACGTATTACGTCAGGACCTCTTTTGTGCATGCGGGTCACTTCAGGGTCGCATTCAGTTCATACTCAAAACTCATTTAATGTGTAATATGAACGAGTACACATAAAAATTGGATTTCACCTAAAAATCTGAATTGTGCATTAAAGGGGTCATATTTATCTAAACCCACTTTTATCAGTCTTTGGTTCATTTATTTATGTATTTGGACCCTAATAGTTCATAAAGTTTGCACAAAGCTATCTTTATTTTCATTTTGGCAAAAATCAAGTGGATTTCTACAATCTGTTTTAATTCCTGCTCAGTTTGTTACGTTTTATAACTAGTTATGTCTCGACATTTTCACATATAAGGTCAAGACTTCAAAGGAACATTTCTCCGAGTACAACATAATTGTTTGTCAGCAGCAGCAGTTGTAGTGAAAACTGAAAATATGTCCAAACTCTGCATCGATTACCTAAAATGTTCAGTTGTTGGTTGAACAGGACAGAGCAGCACAGCCGACAACCTGGAGGGGGCGGGGCCTGAAGTGGCTCATGTGCATTTAAAGGGCCAGGACTCAAAACCACCCTTCTAATGTCATTAGTCAGAAATAAGGTTGAAGATGGACCTGTGGAGTTGAATTAATGAAGAATTTAGACCCAAGCAGAGCATTTAGAGTTCATGTAGACCACAGGGAAATGTTTGAAAATGAAGAATTCCATTTTAAACTAGAAAAGCACCCGGAGAGCGCAGACTTCCACCAAAGCAGATCAGTGCCCCCCCGATCACCATCAAAATTTAATCATTTGTTCCTTGTGCCAGTATCAACATTTCCTGAAATTTTCATCCAAATCCGTCCATAACTTTTTGAGTTATCTCGCACATGGACAGACAGACAGACAGACAGACAGACAGACAGACAGACAGACAGACAGACAGACAGACCAACGCCGGCAAAAACATAACCTCCTTGGAGGTAAAAAAGCTAAATATCCCTCCTTTAAGACCTGCTGTCTGAACGTAGCCTCTTTTCCCATGAAGGTGTGGTGTTATGGAGGTGTTGGAGATGGACACACCTGTTTTCCATCATGATCAGCCACAGCTCAAAGCCCCAGTGTTCCCAGTCAGCTTCACTGGACAGTTGTCTAAACCTCCCATGCTGGAGTTCTTCTACATCTGTCCCTCGTCCGTCTTAGTGGATGTGTTTGCTGATTATTCCTGGTGAATTTCCAGCCTGTTTAACCCTGCTCCTCAGATCCTCCTGCACCTCCACTGCTTTTCCAACCACTGTCTGGTAAGTCTTCAGCTCATCTGCTTCCACCTTCTCCTATTGTTTGACCTACTATCCACTACTGTCTGTTTTTACTGAATAAACTGCATAAAGGATCATCATTTCCTCAGCTGTGACAGTAAGTAAAGACAAAAACAAAATAAACAAAGTCAGATGGCCTCGTAGTCATCACAGATCATAGTTTGACCATTAGCCCATAAAGACCCAAATATACACCAGTGTCCAAAAGCATCTACTGATCTAAAATGTTTAAGAACTTCTGATCCACTAATCTTATCAATACATGTAAATAATTGGTGTAAAATGCAGTTTTTCATTTTTTCATGGTCATCAGATATGACCCATGTGGACGTTCAGAGGCTTCGTAGTGAACGTGGAAACACAGTCATCTTCTACAACATCAATTCACCTGTAAAACCCATTGAGTTGATCAATGATAGTGGATGGAGACACTTGGTTTATGTTCAGTTAATGATAGATTTGACTGAAAAAGCCAGTTTTTCTCAAGTTTTCTCTGTTTTTGGTGTGATAACCCTCAACTGTAATCTCAGAATGATGATTAAAGTACATGATCAGTAAAATAAATATAGAAAAATACCTGATTTTCACTGAAACAAATGCAAAATGGAGAGGATAATATTATGATAAATAGTGATAAATCACGTAAAAAAAGAATTAATAGAGAGAAAAATTCAAATTAACTCCCACAAAAGTAGCACTGGGTCTTTATGGGTTAGTATCTGTATCAGCCAAGGAACTAGAACCTGAGCTCCATGAAGAAACTAATGCTTTAGCACAGGGGTGTCAAACTCAGATCCTCGAGGGCCGGTATCCTGCATGTTTTAGATGTTTCCCTCTTCCATCACACCTGGAAGCCATTACATCGTTATCAGGCTTCTGCAGAGCATGATGATGAGCTGATCATTAATTGAACCAGGTGCGGAAGGAAGAGGGAAATATCTAAAACATGCAGGATACCGGCCCTCGAGGACTGAAGTTTGACACCTGTGCTTTAGCACCTTTAAAGTTGTAATGCCCCTGATGGCCACTGGGGGTGACCCTTAAAGCCCTGGCTCCTGTAGACTTGCAGTTAACTTCTTTATGAAAGTACGAAGTAAGTAGTTTTTTTTCCAGGACACTTTCCAGTCTACGGATTGTTTGGAACATCTAATAGGCAATTTTTTCCCTCTTTTATTTTTTCACCTGTTAATCTGATCTCAGGTTAAACAGAAGCTTTGACATTGATTGACAGGTCTGTATGACAGCTGTGTGTGTGACTGTCCGACTTTTGGTTTGTTTAATAAAATCTTTTTTTTCTCAGCGACTGTTTTTGTGGTTTCAGATTCCACTAACTAGACTGTAATGATGTTTTTGCATTTTACAATCAGTAAGATAGTGTTTAGCTTTAGCTGACCTCTGACCTGCTGGGCTCCTGTAGCTCCACCCCCTTTTGTCCAAATATGGTCACTTTTGGCTCAAAAAAGACAACATGGCAGCAGCCCAACTGTATACTACAGGCTTCAAAAGAGCAGTTCAGAAACCAATGCCTGATGTCACGGTTCTTCTGTCCACTAATTATTTGCAGTCCATTGTATCGAATCAGAATCCTATGATATAATGCACGTTCTGTGTCCGACGTCCGTCCGATCGATGTTGCAGAACAGGAGGGCGTTTGTACGGGTTTCCCTCAGCCTTCACAGGCCCGATCACCGCCAAACTCGCCAAATGAATTGAAACATTACCTGACTATCAACTAGGCACAATTTTATGTCTGTATTCAAATGTTGTGAGGTATGCTGGGTGAGTTTAGCCTCTCATGCTATTGTACAATGGCACCACGGGTACAATGCCACTAGTTTTAACAATCAGTAAATCCAATTTTTGTCCAAGCGTAGAATAAGAGGTCATATATAAAACCTGCAAATCTGCACAAAATGTAGCCCAAAGAGTTTGTTTTTTTTTTCACTATTTTGCCCTCTTACATTGGTGTCATCCTCACAAATTGTTCATTGTGATGAAGCTGTATATTTTGCGTCCAAAAAGAAAAATTTATAATAGATTTTTAAAAATGTGAGTATGGAAAAGTACTCCATAAAGTTAACTATATGCCTCGGTGATAAAAATATAAGTCCAATCTTCACCAAAGTTTACACCTTTTTTTTTTTTTTTTTTTCCCAACTATATTTATTGAACATTTTCAATTAACACAACAGACATTATATCAATTCGTAACAGTCAATGCGCAATCAAGAATGACATATCTGATTGTCAACACCCATCCCTTCCCACCCACCCAACCCACAGGCCAAAAAAAAAAAAATAAATAAATAAGGAAAAACATAAAAGAAAATCAAAAACAGAAACCATAAATAATGATAAAGAAACTCAAATCATAAAAAAAAAGTAGTATAGTATACAGAAATAAGAGAAGAAAGGAAGAAAAGACTACACAAAAGTTTACACCTTTTTAACAGAAGATTTGACTGCTTTCAGTCTAATACGTGGAGGTCTCGCTTTGCAGATACACACAGTTCACTTTGATTTCTTATCAGTGCAAATCCTCTGACAGAACCAGAGACTATAGACAAAGGGATTAGAGGAAAATGCTCAAACTGGTTCCTTCTGAGAATCACTTTCAGTCCAAAATGGTGTAAAAGTGGCTCCGTGTGTGCAATACTGTTGTAATGGCTTTAGTTTTCAGTTCTTGAAGGAAAAACCTCATCTTCCAACCTTTGGGGAGAATCCTACTTTTTTTTGGTACTGTGTCTGTCTCCTTCTGTTAAGACTGATCCATCTCCTAATACAAATATCTGGGTCGGAATGGAATTGGGGTCTATGGAATCCCACAGGGCCAGGGCTATTGGACGTTTTCAACATTTCCATGTGTTTCTCTGTTCAGTGAAACCACTCCTCTGTTCTTACATGATGTACAAAGCCTCCATCAGTCATATACAGCTCTGGAAAAAAACATAAAAGACCACTGCTTTTACTATTTATAGATATGTGAGTAGAACATTGGTTTATGGTGGAACCTACAGACCACAGTTCTTCTGAATACTGTCATTTAGAGCACAAATTTGCAAAGAAAACAAGTTTGTGATGCTTATTCAACAACACAGTACGCGTTTTGTTTTGTTTTTTTTAACCTGAGGGGAGTTCATGGATCTATATTTTGGTGGAATAACCCTGATTTTCACTCTTCATCCTTCATGCGTCCTGGCATGCTCTCCACCAGTCTTTCACATTGCTTTTGGTTCTTCACTCCTGGCACAAAAAAGCAAGCAGCTCGGCTTTGTTTGATGGTTTGCGACCATCCATCTTCCTCTTGATTCCATTCCAGAGGTTTTCAGTGGGATTCAGGCCTGGAAATTTGAAGTGGTCTCTGACATTTTTCCAAGAGCTACTGAGGGGGGAAAAAAAGAAATGCATAAAGAAAATCATGTAAGTTAGGATTTAGAAGATTGGAGATGTCAGACAACCAGAGGATAGGCACATAAAAAGGGAAAAAGGTATTAAAAAAAAAAAAGGAAAACTTTGGACTTTTCCCAGATTTCGGCTGCTCTTCCTTTACAAACCAGCAGGGGGCAGTGCAGGCCTGGTGCAATCCAGGACATAGATGGGGACTGGAGGCAGGCAGCAGAGGATGAACACCACCAAATGAATGTGTAGAGCCACTCCCTGCACATTACACCCCGAGTGGAAATCATACGTTTTCATTATTCCACACTCAGAGCACATCCAATGTTATTTCAGACGCTTGTGAGTGAGAGGCGGCGGTGGGACACTGTGGGCTTTGAGTGGAGGGTGATGGTGCTATATGACTTGTTTTAGTGCATCACAGAGCTCCACTTGCCGTCAGTGTCTTCTCAGTCAAAGAGCCACATTAGTCAGTTCACTTATGTGTTTGTATCCTGTTATTGTGCACCGTGACTCATTCTGATCATGCAGTCCCAGGTATTACAATGCTAATGTGTGCAGACTGGATCGCCATCTCCGTGTGTTCCATATATGTGAGTTAAAAGGCATGTTGTTTGGCTGGATGTGTGTGTGTGTATATGTGCAGTGTAGGTGTGTATGTGCACTCCAGTCCCTCTCTCTATTGGCCCAGCTTTAATAGGGTCTCTGGAGCAGCTGTCGATTGGTCCCAATAGCCTCTCACTTTCCCACTTTGCTCTTTCATCTTCCCCATCCTTTAGTCTCCTATCTTTTCATCGCCTCTTTCGGTTTCCACTCTCCCCTTCTCATCCCACCGTCTTGTTTTGCTCTTCTTATGTCTCCTCATCTCCTTTAAACTGGCTTATTCCATTCTCATCCATTTGGCTCTCCCATTCCATTCTTCATTGAATTTCCTCCTTTCCTTTGCTTTCCCTTTATTCAAGTAAAGCCGAGTATTATCATCAAAATGTACTTTAACCCTTTCATGTATGAATTATGAGAACCTTAGTCAATATTTTTTTCTAAGTGTTTATATTCCTCTTTAGGCATGAAAAAAAACTATGCAATTGAAATTTTTTTTTGTGGAGTTACAAAAATGTCCACTCAACTGGACACCATGCGTTTAATTTTTGAGGCAAAGAAACGTGAATTTAAAACTCATCAGAAAGTGATATACTGTGAGAAAAATATGAAATAAAAACATTTTTAATGCCACTAATCTGACGTTTTCACACATTTTTATCATACTCTAATATTAGTTATTACTCATTTCATGAAGATGATATCCTTGTAAGACCCAGGAAATTGACAATTTTAGTTTTTTTACAGTAAAAAATTGTCTTGATTGGAATCTGCATTATGCAAGTTTTTTCAGATACATTCTAAAAATCATTTTTTTTTATTTTTTTATTTTTTTATTTATTTTTTTTTTTAAATGGAATGTCCTTTGTAATGGACAGCATTTAAGTTAAACTGTCAAACTTTTGTCTCCTATAGAGGACAAAATGCATTGCTGGGTCTCAGGAGGATATGCAAAAAAAAACCTTTTTGTTTCAGAAAACTGTTAGTTACAGTCTAATAACAGTTAGCAATTGATTTACACTCAAACATGTTACTGCAGATCAGGTTTATCAAGAGCAGCAAAGTTACAGTAATTATATGAATGTCAGTGTTTGGGATGATGCAGAAGAGTCCACTGTGTTGGCTGATATGGAACTAAAACAACAAAACCCATGAATAAACAATAGAACAACTGGAGAATAGCTGTCCACTGTAATGACCACTATGCATGAATGGGTTAAATAAATGGTCATATTTTCTATTACTGTATGCATGATGAGTACACCTATCAGCCATAACATTCTGACCACTGACAGGTAAAGTCATATTAATGTTGATGATCTCATTCCAAGGTTATTATCGTTAACAAAAACTAACCAAATGAGAAACTAGAATTGTAAAAATATTTTCGTTAACTGAAATAAATAAAAACTATAATTAAAAGAAAAAAACGATAACTAACTGAAACTGTATAGTGTGTTTACAAAACTAAAACATATAAAAATTATGGATAAAATTACCTTCGTTTTCATCTTTGTCAACGTCACATTGATACGAAAGCGATTTATTTGGCTCTAGCAATTTTAGCTAGCGGCACCGTACAGCGCTTCACGGTCCGTCACTTGTCATTTATAGTCGTCTTTTCGTCCCCACTCTACCTTGAAACATGGAGACTAAAGTTGGGAGAAAGCAGCAGAGTCCTGTCTGGGATTTATTTGAATACGACAGAGAAGAAGAGAAAAGATACGACAAAACTAAAATTAATACTAAAACTAAGCATTTAGAAAAAAAAACTAAAACTAATAAAAACTAGCAAACCTGCTCTAAAAACAGATTAAAACTAACTGAATTAGACAAAAAAAAGTCAAAACTAAATAAAACTTAACTATAATGAAAAATCCAAAAGTATTATAACCTTGTCTCATTCCAGTGGTACATCTCACTGGGTTGGATAGAAAAGGCAGCAGGTGAACATTCAGGCCCATCCCAGTTCACCCCTTAGCCCGCTCATGTAGCCCCACCCTCCATTTTGCACGTTCATGAGAAGGGGTAGGGGTGTCTTGGTTCTATATGAGGCTAAGGGGGAGGGCTGTTTGGCCTTTGAAAAGGAGGTTTTTTAGGACCACTCTACAAATGGAGGGGTATGAGAAATCTTCCATAATTCTGTTGTCAATCTTTTTATTCAGAAGTTAGTGACAAAAACATCTATTACACTGGTCAACAACAAATTTATTAAGTTTTTTGAGCTGATTTAGGATAATTTTGGTGTGCTGAATCCAAAAATCACATTCATTTTGCTCAATCAGCTCAACTTTCTGAACTATGCTACATATTTGCTTTTGAACATTTTTGTTTACATTTATGGGCATTTTCACATCATATGATACAAAATTCTTTCATATTTCTTGCAATAAACGAGTTCTGAAGATTTTACTTTTGCCAATTTATGATTAATGTTTTTTTTTAATATTACAGGTGAATGAAATGGCTTCGACTAGAAGATCTTGCAAAAATAAGCCTGACGTATTCTACATCTGCGGTGAATACACCATTGTACCTAACAGGAATCAAGTCACAAGTTTCATAAAGTGTGCTTACCAATCTTATTTTGGTATTAATTATTATATTTTGTGAGAAGATCCAATTTTTCAAAATCAAATTAGCAAAAAAACCTGACCTGATTGAGAAAAACAGATGTCATTTTTGGATTTAGCGGTGCAAAATGGTCCTAATTCAGTCGCAAAAACCTAAACAACTTGCAAAAAACATTTTTTTTGTAACCCAGTGTTATTATAATTTGTCCACTTTTTGAGAAATCCAGAGTGAGCGAAATCTTCCTTAATTCTGTTCACTTCATTTATTTGTGTATTTGGACCCTAATAGTTCATACAGATTGAATTTGAACCCTCCAGGTGCTGCAAAGCTATCTTTATATTCATATATCGAGTGGATTTCTACAACCTGTTTCAATTCCTGCTTAATTTGTTATGTTTTATAACTTGTTACATTACGACGTTTGCGCATATAAGGTCAAGACTTCCGACGAACATTTCTCCGAGTACGACATTCTTGTTGATCAGCAGCAGCGGTTGTAGTCCAAACTTCGAGCCGACTACCTAACGTGTTCAGTTGTTGGTTGTATTAACGAACACAAGTGGCTGAATGGGACAGAAAGCAACAACCTGGAGGGGGCGGGGCCTGAAGTGGCTCATGTGCATTTAAAGGGCCAGCGCTCAAAACCACCTTTCTGGTGTCATTAGTCATAAATATTGTTGAAGATGGACCTGTGGAGTTGAATTAATGAAGAATTCAGACCCAAGCAGAGCATCTACAGTTTATGGAGACCACAGGGAAATGTTTTAAATGCATAATTCCATTTAAAAAAGCAAAATATCACTCATTTAAGCCAAATTTTTGACTTTTAAGACATTTTTCAAAGCATCTTTTGTCAAATTTCAGGTTATACATTCACATTAAGGTTAAAAAAAAAAAAGAGAAAAATGGATTTGGGAACTGCCACAAAAGTAGCGCTGGGTCTTTATGGGTTAATATTTTATCCCACTTCTTTTGCATCAAGTTCTTTCTGATCATGTTTGTAGTTTTGTCCTGTGAGAATGACGTCTCTAAAACTCACATCGTTATGAGTTCAGCTTTGTGGAAAATTATATTCCATTGAATCCAAGAGAGGTTTTCAAAGAGTTTATTGAGCTTCAGAAGGAGAGTGTGACGACCCAGCAGCAGACTGGGGAGGGCCTTCACCACATGGGTAAATTGCTCTGAGCAGTGGCTCCGTGGTTCAGTTCCCAGCTGGGGTTCTTCAACTCTCCTTCCCTGTATTATCCCATGAAGGCAAAATGACCAAAAGAAAAAAACTCTGAAAGAAGGAGATTTCACTGACCCATACAGGAACTGTCCATGCTTTAGTTCTGCCTTCGCCAAAGTTAGGGTGTTAGATTCAGCCTACGGGGAAACAGCCTCACATAAAAGAAACTCCGCTCTGTTGGTATTACCTAAGAGTTAACGATAATCAACCTTCTTAGCGGGGGATAATTATTATATCACGATGGACAGAGCTCATTGAAGCCTTCTGTTCCATAGGGGATGAAGAGGAGGAACCCTTTTAGCACCATAGTCATAATATTGCGACAAGCAGCATAACTGAATTAAAGATAAAAGGAGATAAAACAAATATCAAACATAATTCAGTCTAAAAAAAAGATATTAAAAAAAATTATTCTTGAGAGGTACAGTATTTAAGAATGACAATGGGGCCTTTTTGTTTTTGGATGATGTACTGATAAATCTGCTGTAATTATTGAAGATAATCGTTGAATTGTTGAGTCTGTTTGTATGACTGGACTGCCATGATCATATTGTTGGGTGTAATTCAGTTACTGTATTATGTGTTTGTTGTGGTTTGATGTTAAAATTAGGAAAATTTCTAGATGGTTTCAGAAGAATAAACTCTCTCTCAATACCCAAAAATGTAATTTTATCATATTTTGTAACAAAAATAAGAAGTGTAACAAGGAAAACAACAAAATATTCATAGATAACTTTGAAATAACCCAGGTATCTTACGTAAAATTTTTGGGTGTTATTGTAGATGAAAAATTGAATTGGAAATCTCATATTAATCTTCTCTGTAAAAAAAGTCATGAAGTCAATTGGCATTTTGAACAGAGTTCATTCATTGATAAATCATTCTTGTTTCTTGACTTTTTATTATTGCTTAATTTATCCTTACATTATTTATTGCAATACTGTTTGGGCGGCAACCTGTCCCACGTATCTCAATAAGGTTCTCTTAATTCAAAAGAAATTTTTAAGAATGATCAGTTTTTCTAAGAGACTCGACTCATCTGCTCCTCTTTTCAAAATATTCAATCTTCTCTCAGTTTTTGATGTGAACGTTTACCAGACCTGTGTCTTCATGTACAAATATGTTCACTTAACTCATATTCTTCCGAAAGTTTTTCACAATTTCTTCATGTTGTCTTCTGTTATTCACAACTTTCCGACACGATTTTTAAGCAAATTTTCTCTTCCGTACTGCCGAACTTCAGTCTGTCAGTATTCTCTGAAATATCTTGGACCAAATCTGTGGAATAATCTAAGACCTGAACTTCAATCAACATCTACTTTATCATTGTTTAAAAAGCATCTGAAAAGGACTTTAACTCATGAAAAAATGTAAGGCTGTGTATCACTCAATTTGTATTTGATTTGTAGAATAAACTTCTTCCTACTCCTTTTCGACCATGCAAAATTCAGACTTGTATGTGCTTGGAGATAGATTCTGTCCATTTGAATGTTTTATTTTGTTTTGGTTTTTTTTTTTGCATGTTCAAAATAAATAAAGACAAAAAAAAACAAAAAAAAAAACAGACCATAGTTTCAGATACAGTCTACTCTCGTTATACCGCCAACTTCCGTTCACGGCCAAATTGGCGGTATAGCGAAAATGGCGTTACAACGGGTTGCGTCCATAATGTGCATGTCTTTACTATACGATGTCTATGCTGCCTCCGTTAACCCGTTCTAATTGCGTTTCTAAATAAATCTTGATTCTGTTATGTTGTAAGGGATCATTTAAAGTGGGGAAACATTTTAAGCATTATTATACCGTGTCGGGAAATGACACCCCATCATCTTGAGGCTTTGGCTTAATCCCACGTCCTCTTCCCGACATCCTGACCTACTGAGTGTTCTGCGATAAATGAACGGTGGCCGTTCCGTAGACCTGCTCGTAGCTTGTCGCGATCAGCGTCTGGCGCGTTTGTTTCAGTGCATTGTTAAAATTTATGTGTACTCGATGGCAATCACGCTGGCGGTATAACGGTGGGGAAATCAATGGTATAAGTGTTGTTTGTGCATGGAACTGGGCTGGCGGATGGCGATAGGCGGAAATGGCGGTATAACGGCGGGCGGTTTAACGAGAGTAGACTGTAGTTGCCAAATCTTGTTACCACCTCCCACCAATAGATGGCAGACATGTGCACCTTCAGTCCTAACACCATTCCATGGCACATTTCTGTTCAAAGTGAAGAAGAAAATAGAGTTTTAAAGGCATGATCCTGAGCTGGTTTAGTAAGTAAATTATTGAAATCTTGAAATATTTAATAATAATAAAAAGAAAGGAGAAAAAAAAAAAAAGTCTCCGGCGCCTAAACGGTTCATTTCTGAACAAAATTGAAGTACAGATTCAAGGTGGGCAAAACCACTGCAACAAAAACTACATACATAATAACAGAAATGCAAAATAAAATACAGTAATCTTATCTTTCTCTTCCAAAAACAGCAGAAAACTGGAATTAAAAAAAAACAAAAAAAAACCTCCCATCTGAACCTCTAAATCACAGGTGTCAAACATAAGGCCTGTGGACCAAAACCGACACGCCAAAGGGTCCAGTGTGGGCTGTGGGATGAATTTTTGAAATGCAAAAATTACGCTGAAGATATTAACAATCAGGGATGTTCAAATCTTTTTAGTTCAGGTTCCACATTCATACCAATATGATCTAAAGTCAATCAGACCAGTAAAAGTCTATTATAATTTCCTATAAATAACGACACCTCAATTTTTCTCGTTTTAATGTAAAAAGTAAAATTGCATAAAAATGCTGATGTTTACAAACTATCCATTCACACAAAATGTGAATAACCTGAACAGATATGAACAACCCCAAACGTCTTAAAAGAAATAAGTATAATTTTACCGATATTCTGCCTGTTTCTAAATGTTTTGTGTATTTGTAGATCCACTGTAAGTTTTAATCCACATGTGTTAATGATAAACTCAGACATAATATTGTAAAAACTGCACAGATTTTACTTTATATTTCCGTTTTTTCACATTTTTAAGGAAACTCTGTAGATGGAAACACTTTCATAATGTAATTAAACTTTTTTTTCCTTTATTTTATTTGCCCCGCCCATTTCAGATCATATTAGGCTGAATGTGGCTCCTGAACTAAAATGAGTTCGACACCCCTGCTCTAAATGAACGGTTATTTCTAAGGAATCTTCCGTTTTTTTTTACAGTCTGCACATAAAGACTGAGGTTGAATCTCACTCCAATGATACATGAAATCCCAGTAAGTACATGATCTGTTCAGAGAAACAAACCCAGGGGGCATCAAGTGAAATTCGCCCTCAGCCCACATCCAATCATCTACCACTTCATGGACTTCAGGAGATCCTCCCACAGGTGGAGAGGAGGAAAAACACAAATACACACTACAACCTCAGGGTCACAACAAGGGTCCATCCATCCATCTTCTGCTTTCATAGGTCGTGGGGGCAGCCTCTTAAGCGGTGAAGCCCACCACCTCTGGTTCCTCCAGAGGGACGCTGAGGTGTTCCCAGCTGAGAGATAAAGACCTTCCAGTGAAACCAAGCACCTCCTCTGGCTCCTCCACTCTGAGCTCCTCTCTGATGGATGAACTCCTCACCTTATCTCCAAGCCAGAGTCCAGCCGTGCTGAGGAGGAAGCCCATTTCTGCTGATGGTGGAGGCGATACGTTCTTACGGTCACAACCTCCAGCCCATGACCATAGATGAGTCTGGGAACGTTCTGAGAGCTTCACCTTTATGGTTCAGCTCTATCACCACCACAGACTAGGAGTGTAAGAAAATATCAGTTCTGCAATATATGATGATAATTCATTTCACAATACTGTATCGATATTAAAAAGTACTGTATCGATAGTTTAAGGTATTTATTCAAATGCAGATATTGTGGAGGTTCTTTTTTTTTTTATTTTTATTTTTATTTTTTTTTAAATTTATTATTATTTGACACTCTTACTAAATAATGTTAGTTCCTTTGGGATTGAACTAAAATAATGTTCTGAACTAATAGAATATGAACATTTGAACAGGATCTGAAACTGTAATGTCTGTAAAACATCATTTCAGTTTGAACACCAGAATATTTTGTGATATAGCATTAGATCCTGTTGGGATCAAATATAAATGTGTTTAGTATTTGTGCAGATTTCTGGTTTAATTCAATTCTTCAAGTTAATAATCATTTAAAAAAAAGAAACAAAAAAATTGCCTTTTTGACAGTATCATGATCAAGGTCATTATCGTTAACGAAAACTAACGAAATGATGGAAACTATAACCTTTTTGTTAACTGAAATAAATAAAAACTAT
The DNA here is from genome assembly GCF_902148855.1 of Sphaeramia orbicularis. NCBI lineage: Eukaryota > Metazoa > Chordata > Actinopteri > Kurtiformes > Apogonidae > Sphaeramia > Sphaeramia orbicularis. Next base: position 50,977,428 of record NC_043967.1, on the reverse strand, counting down.
AATTAAAAGAAAAAAATGATAACTAACTGAAACTGTATTGTGTGCTTACAAAAGTAACTAAAACGTATAAAAATTATGGATAAAATTACCTTCGTTTTCGCCTTTGTCAATGTCGGATTGATATGAAAGCGATTTATTTTGCTCTAGCAATTTTATCTGCTGTCACCATACAACACTTGACAGTCCGTCACTTGTGGTTTCCAGTCGTCTTCTGGTCCCCACTCTACCTGGAAACATGGAGACTAAAGTTGGGAGAAAGCAGCAGAGTCCTGTCTGGGATTTATGTGAATACAACAGAGAAGAAGAGAAAAGATATGACAAAACTAAAATGAATACTAAAACTAAGCATTTAGAAAAAATGAAAACTAATAAAAACTAGCAAACCTGCTCTTAAAAACTAATTAAAAGTAACTGAATTAGAGAAAAAAAACTCAAAACTAAATAAAACTAAACTATAATGAAAAATCCAAAACTATTAGAACCCTGGTACTGAGAGCTTTACCTTTTATGGTTCAGCTCTATCACCACCACAGACCCGTACTGGCCTGACCCACCTGCTGACCTCCTGCTCCGTCCTTCTCTGACTCTGGAACAAGACCTCGATTTGAGAAACTGTCATGGAGCAAATTTTTACTGGGTCACTAATATTGGTAAAATAATGATAGAAAAGTTTATGTAAATTTTCCTAATTATAAGAGTGTTGTTTTGTGTTGTTTCAGGACCTTTTCACTAACTTCACAGTGAGAAGGTCCTAGGTTCAATCCCAGGATTGGCTCAAATGTGTGAGGAACATCCTTAGTTGTTTTCAAAGTTCAACTAGACTGGTTTAGTTTGTAAACTGACAGAAAAATCCCAGTTGCGTTCTTATTACTGACTGGTCTTACATAAGTGTATTAATCTGTTATGGTCTTATTGTGTGATTTCTGTTTGTATCAAAAAGGTAATATTCTCAACTGGGAAACGCAGTCATTTTTGTCTTGCAAAATATTTAGTCTCATCCAAGAGACTTTATCAGTTCTCTTTGTTAGTGGGGGAGGGGTCTGTGAAGTTTTTTTTTTTGTTTGTTTATTCCATATTGTTAGCCTCATAGTATAATTGCCCAAGTCATACACTGTATGGACAAAAGTATGTGGACACGTTGAATTCAGATGTATCTTTTCTGATGGTTCTGGGATACAAAACAATGACGAATGCCATAATATAGTTTTATGTTGTGATAAATATCATTGCATTGCACTGGTTAGTTTGGTTTAAATTCTTATCTTTGCTTCCAAAATGCCTCAAAGGTGTTTTTTACTTCATTCTCTCAACATTGATTTTTATTTTATTTTTTTTTAAATCTATGACTATGATTTTAAATGTTCTACTTGTAAATTTCAAAAATATTTTTCATGCTCTGACTGTAAATAAGAATTTTCAACCAAATATTCGACAAACCATCTATTTTCTTCACATCTCACTTAGGAAGAAAAATCTGCCATTAAACTTGAATGAATGAATGAATGAATGTTTATTTCAGTTAAATACAAGATACAAAACACACACATATAAAAAAGACAACAAAACACCTACATATTAAAAAAGAAACAAACAAGCATAAAATTAACACATTTTGTAACTGAAAAAGGAAGAAGCTGAAGCCGGAGGCTTATTTCTGCTTCTCCTATTTACACCCTTAGTCCATGTCCACACCTTAAGTTGCAGCAGATAAATACTTAAACTTGAATTATACTACATTCAGTGTAATAAGTTATTTTGTAAACATATTACTCTCATAGCCCTTCATAATTTGACCAATTAAATTCTTTTTGAAACTCAACAGTGAGCTACACAATTTCACTTCATCCTTCAATTCGTTCCATAGCTTGACACCAATAACTGAAACACTGTGATATTTAACGTTTGTTCTTACTTTACACTTTTCAAACACAAACATCCCTCTTAAATTATAATGTCCTTCTCTTAACTTAAAGATTTTCTGAATACAAAAAACTTGAAGGAAATGTTGATGTATATAAAGTATAAGGATAAAAATATTGGAACTCATCATGTCTACAGCTGTCAGGTGTCCTGTTCATGCTTTTAGAGTCGATAGTGGGTATGATGTGTGAGCTTCAGAAATCTCCTGGATAAGGGACAAAATATCTTCAAGAACAAAACTAGTCCAGTTAAACCTCGAAAACAAATAAGGATGAACAATGACCTGGACAAGCGAGAAATTACAGATATGTGTGTGTGTGTGTGTGTGTTTTGCATGTTGGTGGGATTTCTCCAGGTTCTGCAGCTTCTTTCATTTTCATTTTATTTATTTATTTATTTATTTAGACAGGGACAATGCACAATATACATGAACCTTAAAAAGGAGAGATGTAGTGTTTGAGGTTGTAGCACTAGTGCTAATTTCCACCTGTAGTCCCTGGGCAGGCTGATGTTATCAACAAAAAACCAGACATTAATTTAAACTAAAACATTAAAAAACAGTAAAAAAAATAAAAAAAAATAAATAAAAAATGCATATTTATAACGCCATCTGTATATCATTAAAAAAAAACCCAGACATTAATAAAAACTAAAACATTAAAGAACAGTAAAAAAATTCATATGTATAACTCCATTTATATAAAATATTCATTCACATCCAACCATTCAGTCTTATGTCCCACTGCAGTCTGTCACACACACTCTGAACATGTTTACATCACATTACATTATGTCTACAGGTTTGGTTTGACAGTAACTGTTTTTTCACCATGTGGGAGAATGTGTGATAGTTTGTAATTGTTAGTGCTGTACTTTATGTATTATAAGGCGCACTGGAATATAAGCTGCACCTGACTGTAAGCTTCAGGTGTCCACGTTGTGACATGAGATATTTACACAGACAGATGGTAAACAGAAAGATGACACTGGGTTACAAGAAATGTTTTTTGCAAGTTGTCTAGGTTTTTTCACCTGAGTTAGGACCATTTTGCACCGCTAAATCCAAAAATGACATCTGTTTTTCTCAATCAGGTCAGTTTTTTTTGCTAATTTGATTTTGAAAAATTTGATCTTCTCACAAAATTGATTACATTTTTGTGACTTTATCAGTTGATTTTTTTTTATATAGTTCTCACCCAAAATAGGTTTTAAGAGAAAAAAAAAATCATTTTCTAACAGGATTCCTGTTAGGTACAATGGTGTATTCAGCGCAGATGTAGCAGAATACGTCAGGCTTATTTTTGCAAGATCTTCTAGTCGAAGCCATTTCATTCACCTGTAATATTAAAAAAAACATTAATCATAAATTGGCAAAAGTAAAATCTTCAGAACTCGTTTATTGCAAGAAATATGAAAGAATTTTGTATCATATGATGTGAAAATGCCCATAAATGTAAGCAAAAATGTTCAAAAGCCAATATGTAGCATAGTTCAGAAAGTTGACCTGATTGAGCAAAATGAATGTGATTTTTGGATTCAGCACACCAAAATTATCCTAAATCAGCTCAAAAAACTTCAACAATAAATTTGTTGTTGACCAGTGTTATTTAAATATTTACTTCCATACCTTAACTGCTTTTTTCCAAACAGTGCCTGGAACACGGCAGTAAAACGACAGGAACACAACTGGTTCAAAAACCCAGAAAAGTCATTGATCTGTATCTTCATCTTCCTTCTACTCATTAAACCACTGCAGTCGTCTTCTTCAGTGTTGGAGCTGAACAGCCTCGAAGCCTTCGTCACACTCCTTCTACGTCTCTTCTCCGTCATTGCTCAATGGCACTTCCGTGCTGCAGCTCTATTTCCTTCTTTACAGACACATCGATTGCTTTTAACTTCAAAGCTGCATCAGATGCATTTCTTCGTGTGTTTTCCATGATGAGGGTTTGTGCATGACCCGTAAAAAAGTTTGTTAAAAGTTAAGATTCAAACTTCTCCTCTTCATCACCTCTTCCACCTGTCTGTCTCACTTTTGTGCTTCCTGCTGGAGCGCCCCCTGGAGGCTGTTAGCCCGTATAAATCTATACTCGAGCTGCATCGTTGTATAAGCCGCAGGGTTCAAAACGAGAAAAAAGTAGCGGCTTATAGTCCGTAAAGTACGGTAGTTCTGTTGGTGATGTGTTCCACTGTGGCATGGCCACACATGAGAATGCTGAATTTGCAAACGCTGTTTTGTGTCTCAGAATCCTGCACTCACCACGTGCTGTAGATCGAGTAGTTTGATTGAGTATGTTTTTCCAGAACTCAAAGAAATAAACCTTCTTCCCACTGTCCAAAGACATGCACTTTAATAGGTTCACTGGTCACTCTAAATCACCCGTAGATGTAAATGCTTGTTTCTGTATAAATCAACCTAGCAAACATTTGTTCAGTGATAGTAGCAGAATGGGCTCCAGCTTCGCCATGACCCAACAGGAAATGAACAAATGAATGAATGAGTTCACCAAAGCCAAGGGAAATGCACATGAGAGGCTTCATTTGCAACATAATGACACAAAAACTACATAAACGACCCTAATACACAAAAACAAGGTTCATTTCAAGGTCCATTTATTATCATTCATTCAGTTTAGCACCTGAAAAAACCATGTAAATGGCAAACGTCCAGACACTGTTTTAGAAGCAGTTATTCATTATGTGTGTGTTTGTGTTCTTTGGCATGAGCTGGCGATGGTGTGTTGCTGTTTGGCTAACATTACTTGTCAGTTTTGGAAAGAATTATCAATGTTATCTGTGATATTCCAGCAAAGTGTATTAAATTCAACCTTGTTTTTCATGTTGGAACGTTCAGTCCAAATGTAGCTGTTTGGCAATTCATGATGTATTTTTTTGTACATTCGAAAAAAAACTTCGGCATCAGTTTATCAAACACTCAAATCGGTACATTTGGAGGTTTTTACTGCATCTGAAGGTGATAAAAAGTGTAATCAACTCAGGTTTTTAGACAATATTTGCTTCAGTAGATGAACACAACAGAACAAGGTTATTATCGTTAACGAAAACTAACGAAATGACAGAAACTAGAATTGTAAAAACCTTTTCGTTAACTGAAAAAAAAAAAACAACCAAACTATAATTAAAAGAAAAAAACAATAACTAACTGAAACTGTATTGTGTGTTTACAAAACTAACTAAAACGTATAAAAATTATGGATCAAAGTCCCTTCGTTTCGTCGTTCATGTAACTGATATGAAATCGATTAATTTCCCTCAACCAATTTTAGCTGCTGGCACCGTATGATAGTTAACGGTCCGTCACTTCTTGTCACTTGTGGTTTCCAGTCGTCTTCTGGTCCCCACTCTACCTGGAAACATGGAGAATAAAGTTGGGAGAAAACAGCAGAGTCCTGACTGAGATTTATTTGAATTCGACGGTGAAGAAGAGAAAAGATATAAAAAAAACTAAACTAAAACTCAGCATTTAGAAAAAACCGAAAATTTATAAAAACTAGCAAACCTGCTCTAAAAACTAATTAAAACTAACTGATTTAGAGAAGAGTCAAAACTTAATAAAACTAAACTATAATGAAAAATGTAAAACTATTCTAACCTTGCAGCAGAAGGGGAATACTTGTACTTATGTGAAAGTACTTACCTTCTACCGCTGTCCTTTTCTGCGTCTTTTCCTTGTCTCTTGTTCTATTGTTTTTGTCGATCTCGAACCCGATCAATGGCGCCCTTCCTTCTCTCCGGAGTTGTTTTCGCCACCTCTGCCTCCCCTTTTCTCTCCTGCTCTCGCTCTTTCTCCCCTTCAGCTCACAGGAAATGAGATTCTGGCTTATTGGCTTATTTCCACCTGTCCCCAGTTTGACCTTTGAATGTCTTGCTCTGTCTCTCTCACCCGCACACCTTCCCACCCGCGAACGCACACACACACACACACACCTTCGTCATCTTTCACTACACGTACCGACACACACACTCCACTCTCCTAAAACACAAAGCGACGCCCACACACACACTCCAACGCAGCCTGGTTCATTCCACTTCATTGTTTCACTTCACAAATCACTCTCAATTGGCTGCAGCCAGAGGAACACACAACCTCTCTAAACTGTTTAATAACGTCATTAATCATTTCGCTTTAACTTTGCGTTGACACCATCGGTTCTATAAGTGGCCAGAAAGTGGGTTACGGTTTAAGGGCCCCCCAGCTACGACACGGCCCCCAAAAGCTCTGAATTAATTGGCCTTTCATCTCGTGCTACATGGTTTTCTGTACCAGAGACTTGCTGAGAAGCCACACATTCCAGACTTTCAGATGCAGCTTCACATGGGGGTTATTTTAAGAAAAGCGCAATCATATTGTATGTCTGTGAAGAGAGGCAAAGATAAACAGTAAAAGCACTAAGTGGAGATATTAGAAAATTATTAATGCTGTAGAGTGAAAGCAGACAAATGATGGTTTTATAAAATGGAAAGTAGGTCACGTATAAATTAATAAAACAGAAAAGAAGCTGCATCATTAAATCTGCAGGAGCTGATATGAAAGGGGGAAAAATGACAATAGTCGCTTTTCCATTGGCCCTCAAATTGAGCAAATATAACTTGCGCATAAAAATTTACCCAATGGAAAAATGATAATTTCGCTAAGAGTCTCATTTTTCGATTAAAAGATTTCTGCGCTGGCAAAAGGTGGTTTTTCGGACATAGCGCAAATGGTATATCACGCAAAACTGTGATGGAAAGACCTTTTTTTTGCAACTAGAGTCAGGTGAATTAAAAAAACGGATGTTGACGGACATTACAACAAGCGAAGAAGAAGAAACATGTCGTGGGTATGTGTGGACACACCAGGAAACCCAATCATTTTCTAATTTAGTATGAAATAAAGGGGTAATATATGATAATAATGAATATATCTGTAAATCAACACCATATTTACGTTCGTCACCATGTTTATGGAATGACTTCTCGTGTTGTCTCGCGATAATAAATAAACAAATTAGGGATGCACCGATTCTGATACCAGTATCTGCATCGGCTCCAATACTCAGTGTGTGTACTTATACTTATAAAAGTAATCCGATACACTGCACCGATACCACTAACGGCCGTGTGACATTCATATTTAAGTGCAGCAGGTACGCAGCGGTGGAATAATGTGTGGGGAGTGTGAAGAGTGTGGAGATTTAACCAAATAAATGACTGTGATAAAAGTAACACTGACTGCAAGTAACGTTACAGACACAGACAGATACGGACGCAGCGTTCTGTCCGTCCTCTGCATACGTTCCATCTGTTTTCCAGGTGCTGGCGGATGCGTACCCAGACGGAGAATACCAGCAGAACCATGGAGGTAGAGGATCTGTTCAAAGAGCCACTGTGTGAGTTAGAGAAAAACTAGAAGCACTCGGAGAGTGCAGACCTCCGCCAAAGCTGATCAGTGGGGCCCCCCTGTGGGCCCCCCCACCCCCGATCACCCCCAAAAGTTAATCATTTCTTCCTTATCCCATTTCCAACAAACCCTGAAAATTTCATCAAAATCTGTCCATAACTTTTTGAGTTATGTTGCACACTAACGGACAGACAAACAAACAGACAGACAAACAAACAGACAGACAAACAAACCCTGGCAAAAACATAACGTCCTTGGCGGAGGTAACTACTGACAGATTTATTTACATGTACAGGGGTTGGACAAAATAATGGAAACACCTTAAAAAAATCAACAAAATATAATTTAATATGGTGTAGGTCCGCCTTTTGCGGCAATTACAGCCTCAATTCTCCGAGGTATTGATTCATACAACTTGTGAATTGTTTCCAAAGGAATTTTAAGCCATTCTTCAGTTAGAATACCCTCCAACTCTTTTAGAGACGATGGCGGTGGAAATCGACGTCTTACTTGAATCTCTAAAACTGACCATAAATGCTCAATAATGTTGAGGTCTGGGGACTGTGCCGGCCATACGAGATGCTCAACTTCATTAGAATGTTCCTCATGCCATTCTTTAACAATTCTAGCTGTATGGATTGGGGCATTATCATCTTGAGGTGAAGGTGTTTCCATTATTTTGTCCAACCCCTGTACATTTTACATTTATGCATTTGGCAGATGCTTTTTTCCAAAGCGACTTACAGGGGAAAACCAATCAAATCAATCAATCAATCAAATTTTCTTTATATAGCACCAAATCATAACAAAAGTTATCTCATGACACTTTACATTTAGAGTTGGTCAAACCGCTCAAAGCCAATTTACAGAAACCCAACAGAATTTAGGACAACTACCCAGGGCTGGGCCGGTTTCCATCCTACTTATAATATTATGGGAGTACGGAGCGCTGCGGACCGCCGCCAGTGGAAGTAAAAACAAAACTTATCACTCATTTCTCTTTTCTCTACCCGCTGAAGCTAAACTTTTAAACCTTACCAGCGAAAACACCACAACATTAGTATCCACAGTAGTGTTACCTCCTCTGTCGTCTCCATGTTTGTTATTACTGACTTCCTTCTTCTCAAAAAACTTTCCTGTTCTTCGTGGTATTTGTCCAGTTTGATCAATTAAGAGTGGCGCCCCCTGGTGGACTGATTGAGGAAATGCTCATTCCAACACATTAAATGTCAGGAGCACCACCTTGACTCACTCAGACTAATGACAACGACAATAAAGCACATTTACAAAAGGAACTAAGAACTGGAATGGGATTATTAAGTACTCGTATCAGTACTCTGTATCGGAAAGTACTGAAATGTAAGTACTTGTACTCAGTCTGGAAGAAAGTGGTATCTGTGCATCCCTAAAACAAATCATCGCATTTGTGATTTAATGGAAAAACTGACATTTCGCACTTCTGTTTTTTTGACATTTAGTAAATATTTGTAAAGTTTTGCACAGATGTCTAATGGAAAAGCGACTACTATCAGCAGCTCCTTCCTCTCGGCCTGAATCAAAAGACTAAATAGAAGTAAATGAGGCGACTAAATCACATATTCAATCCATCTATTTAGCTGAAAACACCTATAATCGACAAAGAAAGAGGAAAAAGACACAGAGCTGGTCCTGACAGTTATGAAAAAGTCCACTTCACACTTTGACGTTATAATCTTCTGCAAAAATGCTTTTTCCTTCTTTATTAAATGACATGCTGTTCTGTAAAAGTGGTGACAACAGCATGTAGAAATTCTCAGGCAATTTCCATTTCACCAAAAGATGTGCTTAAAACTGCAGGAGCCTAAATCAGAATTTCGGCATTTCTTTCCTTTCTGTCAATCAAAAGACTGAATAGAAAGATAGACGGCTGGATGTCTTTTCATGCTGCTTTGGAAAAGTGAAATATCCCAGTTATGTGGACTGCAGTGTTGGTTCTGATGAGTCATATAATAGAGCTGTGGGGATATCAGTCACAGTTTTATTACCCAGATGAAAACACTTATGACTGGACAAATCCTCCCGTCACAGGATGCATTTTCTCCAGTTTTCAGTCCTCGCACATCTTTGACAAAAGGGTCGTCAACAGCCTCATGGAATTTAACCCGTCAGTGAGGAGAGACATTACTTTTTACTTTTTAAAAAAAAAAAAAATCCTGTTTGAACCATTTACATTAATGATGTTTGTTGATTTAAAAGATAATAATAAATAATATATTGGCTTTATATAACGCTTTTCTAAGTACCCAAAGACGCTTTACAATAAACAACCAAGAGATGAACACGTATCAAACAGGTATGGAGTTAATACTAAATGGCAAAGAACAAATACAGAAAAAGAAAACACACGGTGGATGAGGTGGAACAGGCAGTCAGTTTATGAATGATGATCTGAAGAGGTGAGATTTAAAGATAATTTTATGAGCCAATAAAGTCACAGTTTTTGGTAAATGGATAGATATACTTTATTGATCCAACGTGATATTATGAATTAACCAATTAAAAGTGGTGTGTTATCTGTACGCATTATAAGCTTTCCACGTGTATGTTCACGCTGTGTAAAACACCACGTGATTAGTAGGGGTGTGTATTGGCAAGAATTTGGCGATACCATACAAATCACAATGCAAGGGTCATGATAAAATATATCATGATACATTGGAATACTGGTGATATTTTTTGTTGGTTTTGTTTCTTTTTTTTAAGATTATTAACTAGAAAAATGTAATTACAGCAGAAATATGCACAAATACTAAACACATTTTTATTTAGTCAGAACAGGATCTAATGCTACATCACAAAACTTTCCTCTGTAAAAACTTGAAACTTAAATTATGTTTTTACAAACATTACAGTTTAAGATCCTGCTCAAATGTTCATATTCTATTCGTTGTGTAAAGGAACTAACATCTGCCTCCTCCAGACAGTAAAAAGTGTTTATAGGATGCTTGAAATAACTCATTTAACAAAGAATAATAAATAAAATATAAACAAAATGAAAACCAAAAAACTAAACAGAACTCTTGCCATGTCTGCATTTGAATAAATACCAAAAAATATTGATAAAGTACCTTTTAATAAGGTACGCTATATATCACGAAATATAGCTGAACCGATATTTTCTTACCCCTAGTGATTAGCAGTTAGCAGTTAGGGTTATCAGTTATGGATATGTAAACCGGAGATCTTGGTGTGCATTTACACGTGATCAAATGGCGTTGAATAACACGTGAAAGGATGAAAATGCATATGTATAACACGCCAAATGCCATAAGAACTGGCGTGGCATACAGCGCGATTTCATGGGATCAGTCTGATTGATCCCAAACTGGGAATTTACAGAGTAACAGCAGCAGCAGCAGCAGCATGATACACAGTAAAAATATAATATAAGAATAAAAATAAAATACAGTGAAGGACAGTAATGTAGTTTAATGTTAAACTGGACGTGTGTGTGTGTGTGTGCGTGTGTGTGTGTGTGTGTGCGTGTGTGTGTGTATAGTCATACAGTACTGATACAATATCTTATAGAACATCAATATACAACACATACCGGTAATCAATCAGACGATGTTTTCAGGACAGAATAAATGTTTTTGTACTAAAGAGTAACGGTTCTACCTTGAAAGGTTCTTCTCTTTCATTTCCTTTTTTAATTTGCTATTCTTTTTGTCTTTTTCAGCATCTCTTCTTCTGGTTTTTCTCCTTCTTCCTCTTCTGTTTCTTCTTCTTCTTCTGCACCTGCCTTAGTACCTACATCCCTGAGCAGGTGTAACACCACGAAATACAACAATAAAACAAACCATACTTCAGATTGTCTGGAAAAGTTATTGAGTACAGTTACACACACACACACACACACACACACACACACACACACACACACTTGACCATCCTCTAGCAGCTATTTTAAATGTCTGATCTTTGTCACGGTCTCTGATTCCTTTTGACAGATGCTTAAAAACTTGAATGTTTGATGTCTTAAAAAAATAATATATATATTTTTTTCTCTTCATATTTTGACATTTTCAAGACGATTTCCAAAACATTGATGCGTGATGTAAAAGTCTGTAAAAGATTTCACTTTCCAGTTTTTGCAGTTTTGTGTGACTTCTTGTTTTTGTCGAATACGTATTGAACATGAAGGAATGCGTTTTGTTTTATGTTACTGTTGATGTCGATGTGATTCATGTTAAGTCCAATGTTGATTTTCCTTCTTCTTTTAGGTTTGTTTTCAGCCTTAAAACCCTCTGGGGAAAAAGACCTGACTCTTTGACTTAAACATTTGCCAACTATTCACTGTGAACATAGCTGTGTCTGTATGCTGTTTGATGCTGGGAAGGTGGGATTTATTTCTTTATTTCTTTATTTATTTTTTCGGCTGCCCGCTGTGTCTGGAAATACCCTGGAGACAGTGACCTAAAACAGTAAATCGAGTTGAAAGACACTTGGAACTGCAGTTTGATCCCTTTTTAATATATGCAAAGTCATTTGAGTCTTTTAATTTAAGAAGATAAAAATTTCTCTTGAATTACAGGCTGGATTTTGGTCTAAACTAGGGGTCTCAAACATGCGGCCCAGGGACCAAATGCGGCCCGCCAAAGGTTCCAATCTGGCCCCTGGGATGAATTTGCAAAGTGCAAAAATTCCAGTCAAGGCTGTCGAACTAATTTTAGTTCAGGTTCCACATACAGACCAATATGATCTACAGTAAAATAATAGCAGAATAACCTACAAGAAATAATGACTCCATGTTTTCTTCTTGGTTTGATGTGGAAAAAAAAAACAAAAAACCATAATGCCTATAAATAACAACTACAAATTTTATCTTTGTTTTAGTGCAAAAAAAATAGCATTTAAATTATGAAAATACTTACATTTACAAACTATCCTGTAACAATCAAATATGAATAACCTGAACAAATATGAACTACCTGAAATGTCTAAAGAAAATTAAGCACATTTTTAACTATTTTCTGCCTGTTAATAAATGTTTAGTGTCTTTGTAGATCTGATCCATAACGCACATGTATGAATGATATATAGAGGCATAATATTGTTAAAACTGCACTTATTTTTCTTAAGAAATTTCATTTTTTTCAGGTTCTTCACGTCTTTTGTTTGGATAGTTTATAAAAGCAAGTATTTTCATAACATAATGGGTTTTTTTTTGCACTAAGACAAAGACAAAAATCTGGAGTTATCATTATTTATAGGTTATTATGCTATTATTTTACTGGTTTACCATTTGAGATCAAATGAGGCTAAATGTGGCTCATGAAAGAAAATGAATTTGCCACCTCTGGTCGAAACAGCCATGATTTCATTAACTACAGTGAATACATGTTTATATTGAAAACTGTGAGTGGTTTATATTTGGAGGATTTACACTGATCCCATCTTAAATCATTCATCCTACTGCACATATGTAAAATCTCAGGCTCCAAACAATAAAATAAAGCCTAAACTGTGCTTTAGCTGCGCCTTCAGAGACCTGTGAGAGTCATCACACACTCTGGTACTGGTGCACAACGTGGCACAACGCTGAAAATGCTCTATTGCACAAGAAGTAATTAATTTCCACCAGTGACAGCACAAACATCACTTTCTAAAACAGTGGGAATAGAGAACAACAGGAGCAGCAGAACTAGAAAAAGAGAACAGCTGTGTTCCTCTACAGTGGATATAAACCTTATCCCTGTTTCCACTTTTCCAGAAGATACTTGTTGATTTTACAGTATTTTGTAGTGATCAGTACATTATATCCCACTGGAATGAGTTAACTTCAGGAAATGATCAATAACAAAGACAGTTCATGGTATAAATATTAGAAACAACTCCCTCCCCAACTCTTCTATTACATGATCCACCAGGGCTCCATCATGTGTCAGAGCTTTTTCTGTGATTATATCGCTTGTCCAGGTTCACCACTGTTCACAGTTTGTTTGTTTTTTATCCTTTATTCAGTCAGGAAGTTCCCATTGAGATACACGATTTCCTCTTCAGAGACTGAAAAACATAAAAACACCATAAGGCAAATAGAAAAAGAGTAAATGAGAACTAAAAGTTGACCAGTTCCAGGCAAAGCCTTAATGCAAAACCTGGAAATACGACATTTCAAGGCTAATGTTAATGAAAACAATTAATTCTCAGTTTATTGATCTTGCCTGAACTAGACAGTTAATTTAAGCATGAGCTGCTCTCAGTTGCACAGCCTGCTGTGCAGCAGCCCTTGAAATATCTTTATTCTTCACTGGAACAATTAAGTAAAATGTTTATCTGTTGAAGGTACGACGCAGAAATGTAGTATTTACACAAGACTAGCGCTTGGAGATCAATGATTACCCACAGTTCATTACAGAGAGAAGAAATAATGCATGAAAAATGAACAGTCATTTACTGTGTTCATTCTTCTGTGCAAACTTTCAAATTACCGGACATCAGTTTGCAACATAAATGGATTTATCATCTTTTATAACAATTTGCAAATGCATTAACACATCTATGCAAATGAGTACATTCTGCAGTCTGACGTCACGGTGCTGTAAAAGGCAGACTACATTTCCCCATGAGGATAATAGACAGTTAACCTTTACCTTTTCATAAATGAGGCAACAATTAGGCTTCAGAAAAGGCTACAGTCATTTATAAACTTGATTTTTTTTTAGTGTTTTAAGTGCAGTAGATTATGAATGATTGATGATTTTAAGTGTTTTACAATCCTGTTGTGTTGTAAATCCTGATCTAATTACACCAGTGCATCACTTCACCTGTTCAGTTGTGTAGTGATACAGTAATTCAATGACATTTATTTGTATGGCTCTATATCACAACAAGGTTGCCTCACAGGGCTTTATAGAATTAGTAGAATATGAAAATAAACAAGTCAAATAAACAGTAGATGAAGGAAACAGATGAATGTCCCAGGCATCCCCCATCCTTAGACCCTCCTTCTTGGCAAGAAAAAAAAACCCAGTGGGAACAGAGGAACCCTGGAGAACCACAGTGAAGGAAGGATCCACTCCCTCGGACGGACAGGCTGTAGATCAGTGTTTTTCTACCTTGAGGTCGGGACCCCAAGTGGGGCCGCCTGGAATTCAAATGAGGTCGCCTGAAATTTCCAGTAATTGATGAAAATAAAACTTACCAATAAAAACATAGATGGTGAGTTGACAGAGACAATCTCAATCCATAAGACATGACAAACTGAAGCTGAAACTGCAGCACTGTGGTTCTGTTTATCTGTCAAATGTTCATTGTGGTCAGTTTCAGATGCTGCAGCTCTTTCATAATTCATAGTTTGAGTTCTTGTTTGTTCAGTATTAATTGTCAGCCTTGTAAATCCAAGCTGGACTGACTGTGCATATCCTGACCAAGGAAAAAAAAAATCTCACTTTGTGCAGTAATCTACACCTGGATTTACTGCGTCCATCCATAATAAAATACATTATATAGGCTAAATGTCGTCTAAAATTAATGTTTATTTGCAACATATTTCTGTGATGAACTGCCGACTTGTCCAGGGTGTACCCCGCCTTCGCCTCTATGTAGCTGGGATAGGCTCCAAGCGACCCCCGTGACCCTTGTGAGGATAAAGCGGGTTCAGAAAATGAATGAATGAATGAATGCAACATATTTGCACAAAAAAATGTCTGGGGTCACCAGATATGTGTGATGTTAAAATGGGGTTGGGAACCACTGCTGTAGATGCACCAGGACTGATGGACGTCTGTTTGCAGATGTAGTTCCAGTCTGTAAAGATGCAGTCGGGCGGGGGCACATGAGGGGGTCCATCTAGTCAGATGAGGGTGAGGAGGTCCAGGGTCACAGGTCAGGACAGGGCACAGATGAGTCACCTCAGATCCTGTCGTCACTGGGCCCCAGGTGGGTACATCTGAAACAGTAGCCCCTCCCCCAGAGGGAAGAGGGGAAAAGGGACACAGAGTGAATATAGAGGTGACTTCAGCTGAACTGGACAGAGCAGAGAAAGGGTTCACAAACGAAACACAAAGTCAAAGTGAGAAGATGTGACACATACGACTCAGAAGAGCCTTTGACATGTATAACGTTAATGCTAACTAACATGCTGACATTCGCTGGTGTCAACACTTTATTTTTTTAACTTGGATAAACACTTAGAACTTCACTGATCACCTTCATCCACTCCATCTGCTCTTCATCATTACATGTAAAGTGCATGAACAACAACTGGATGTGTTTTATGGGCTCAGAAACGCAGAAGTGCAGCAGATTGAATATAGAGGAATAAACAGAAGCAGACTATAGAAAGCCAGACTGACCCTTCTAAGCTCCGCCCCCCCTTGGTTACTGTTGCTACCTCTAGAAAGCTTTAGCCCTGCATGTGACAATCTGACATTTTCAACACTATAATTGAAAGATTTTCCAAAGGAACTTCAGGGAAAATGGTTCTGAAGTTTCAGAAAGTAGACAGAAATGCCTATAATATGCATTTGAGAGCTACACTGGAGCGGCCGTGGCTCAGATGGTACAGCGGGTCGTCCATTAACTGAAGGGTTAGCGGTTTGAATCCTGCTCTGTCCCAGTCATGTGCTGTTGTGTCCTTGGGCAAGACACTTCACCCTTCTTGCCTCCAGCGCTGCTACTCACACTGGTGTATGAATGTGTGTGAATGTTCGGTGGTGGTGGGAGGGGCTGTAGGCGTGAACTGTCAGCCACGCGTCCATCAGTCTGCCCCAGGACAGCTGTGGATACAGATGTAGTTTAGCACCACCAGAGGGAGGATGTGAGAGTGAATGAGTAATGGATCCACTGTACACGCTTTGAGTATGCATTCACAGAAAAGCGCTATATAAATCTATCCATTATTATTATTATTATTATTATTATTATTATTATTACATTCCAAAAATCATTAGTTCGTGGAGTTTTGTGAATGAAGAGGAAGATGAAACTGAAGCAAATGAGCCCACGTCTGAACAGTTCATGTGCAGGAAAAATATTTAAAAGGACAAAAAGTACGTCCACTAGTGTATTATTTAAGATTATGTTTAGTTCTCACTCGTCTAACATACCATGTGCATGTGCAAGCACAAATGTAAATATGTAAATAAATACCAAATTTCTTATTTTTCACTTCTTTTTCTATTTGTTTCTCTTCACTTGTTTGTTGAAATGTTGCTGCTGTTAACTGTGAAATTTCCCCATGGTAGGATCTTATCTTATCTTATCTTATCTTATCTTATCTTATCTTATCTTATCTTATCTTATCTTATCTTATCTTATCTTATCTTATCTTATCTTATCTTATCTATTATCCTGCTTTTCTGTTTGTTTACAGTGTTGTATTATTGCTCCCTTGTCGTGTATTTGATCCATACACTGGCTCTAATAAAGACACAAACACAGGGTCTAAACCATGGGGTAATGACGACACCCGGACATGGACACAAGTGGACACTGTTGTTACACAGGGAGCAGGTATGTTGAAATAGGAATTAAATACTAAAATATCATCAATTATTATGATTCAGATGTAACAGACTCCTCTTACCTTGGATGAAATGTAAGAGTTTCTAGCTGTGAATGAGGTCTTCCACACTGTTAAATACATCTCCCACATCTCTCCTCTTGTGTATTTGACTGTGGAAAAGGGAAAACATGACGACCCATCTAAACATAAAGGATATCTGCCGTTGGATTTGCAGGTTCCATGTAAACACTGTCTCATTGTCCCTTTGTCCTGCTTGTCAGAGCCTGGTTATAGTTGGAAACACAGGTTTGAAAGCCCAGAAAAGGGGATAGCGATGCAGACATTCTCCACAATTTAGAGAATATATGTTGCTCAAAACTGACGTTCCGTGACGCTACGGTCTTATTAGCTGGCATTCCGTGACGCTGCATTCTCATTGGCTGACGTTCTGTGACACTGCTCTCATTGGCTGATGTTCCGTGACGGTGCGCTCTCATTGGCTGGCGTTTTGTGATGCTGCGCTCTCATTGGCTGACGTTCCATGATGCTGCGCTCTCATTGGCTGACGTTCCATGATGCTGTGCTCTCATTGGCTGACGTTCTGTGATGCTGCACTCTCATTGGCTGAAGTTCCGTGACGCTAAGCTCTCATTGGCTGGTGTTCTGTAACGCTGCACTCTCATTGGCTGACGTTCGGTGATGCTCTGCTCTGATTGGCTGGCGTTCTGTGACACTATGCTGTCACTGGTTGACGTTCGGTGATGCTCTGCTCTGATTGGCTGGCGTTCTGTGACACTATGCTCTTATTGGCTGGCATTCCATGACGCTGCGCTCTCATTGGTTGACGTTCTGTGATGCTGCGCTCTCATTGGCTGACGTTCTGTGACGCTGCGCTCTTGTTGGCTGACATTCTGTGATGCTGCGCTCTCATTGGCTGATGTTCTGTGATGCTCTGCTCTGATTGGCTTGTGTTCTGTGATGCTACGCTCTCACTGGCTGATGTTCTGTGATGCTCTGCTCTGATTGGCTTGTGTTCTGTGATGCTATGCTCTCATTGGCTGCCCAAAACAAATAAATGAATGAGTGAAAAACAGCCTTTTTTGTTTAAAATCATGGCTTCCTGGTGCTTTTTAAAGCTAAAAACTCAAAAAAGAATGTTCTTGGTAATTGGCAAATGCCCATGTTCATGTGACTTTAATAAAAGAAGCCTCAAATCATCACAATTTTCACTGCAATTTTTTGGAAAACCTGCCACAAAATCAGGCATTTTAGGCCGAAACAATAAAAAAAAAAAAAATCCCGCGAAATCCTGGAGGGACTTTTTATGGTTATTCACAGTTACAGTTTTTTCATGTTATTTTACATTTGACATGTAAAATCATAGTCTATTTATGGAATTTCATTGATATTTTCTTGTATCTTAAAAATACAGAAAAAATCTGTAAAATAAACAGTGAAATTTCTGTTAAATTACAGATTTTTTTTTTTACAGTGTGCTGACACTGAAAGATCACGTTTCCTTTCTTTGATTTGAAAGTATTTCGATTAAGGTGCTGTTAAAATCTTTCTTTTTACTGGACTTTTTTTGGTTCCTCTCTTAAATTACCAAAACTAAGTTAGCTGTTTGCACATAGCACAGCACCTGCCCTTTCATGGTTTTTAGTGGGTGTGGTCAAATGCTAATTGGCCACGCCCATTCCATTTCTAATCAAGTGAGATTCAACATTTAGCACCAGGGTAAGAGCAGATGTGGATGGTAAGAAAGTTTGTTGCATCAGGATTTGATTCCTTTTATCTTTCTCTTAACAACAACAAAAAAAAAAAAAAAAAAAGAAAAAATTTAAGAGCAGGTTGCTGCATGGCCAGTAACTGGACTAATACTAATGTTTATGGTGAGAAATGTTAATCTGCATATGAGCTAAAGCTACAGATTCTACAAAATAAACACTCAGAACTACAGGGCACTTATTTTTTAGTATTCTTCTGAGCCTTATTTTGCATGTCACCTCTTGTCTCTCCCCTCATTTTCTGTCATCTCTCTACAGCCACAATTTAAATAAATGTAAAAAAGGCATGAAAATTTAATAACCTTGGATCCATGCTTCACAGTAAAACCCTGAAGAGCCTCATTACATATGGAAACACACAGATGTTTGAATTGGCCTGTTGATCCAACAGGAAGCGCCAGTCGGGGAAGACTCTCTGGAGAGTGTGCAGCTCTGCTCGGTACATCCCACGAGTCTTTCACTACCGGCTCTGATTCGCAAAAATGACTTTTCTGTGAGGCAGAAACATGGCTTTTCACTGTAAGGGGACATCTGCAAATTAACAAGACAAAGAAACCCAAGGCTAAACATGCTAAAGAGACTAGAATTATTTAAGGGGCAAATCCTCTGTTGGATTTATTCTGTTATCATTCATCTATGCTGTTCAGTTCATCTCATTACTAGTTATTTAACAAAAACATGTTGTTCTCCTTGTACTCTCCTGCCCTTGTGTATTTCTGGGCTGCTTTTACAACATCTGTCATTTTATCTGTGCACAATTCACAACCAATTTGCCAGACTGATATGTTTCTATGGTATTGATGTGTATAATTAAGATTTCTGAGCAAAACTTTCTTGTCATATCAGCATATCTAGGCTAGATCAGTGCTGTAGTGTTCTCACCTCTTAAACTTAAACTTATTATTATTATCACTAGCGGCATTGTACCCGTGGTGCCATTGTACGATAGCATGAGAGGCTAAAAGCGCCCAGCATACGTCACAACATTTGAATACGGACAAGAAATTGTGCCTAGTAGATAGTCAGGTGATGTTTGTATTCATTTGGCGAGTTTGGTGGGGATCAGGCATGTGAAGGTCTGTGGTGAGGTCGGACTTGGTCCACGGTGAGCTGGACCGCGGTCCAAGGTGAGCTGGGACCCTGTCTGTGGTGAGCTCGGACCTGGTCTGTGGTGAGCAGGGACCCTGTTAAAATCAGCCAGCATACCTCACAACATTTGAATATGGACATAAAATTGTGCCTCGTAGATAGTCAGGTAATGTTTCTATTCATTTGGTGAGTTTGGCGGCGATCGGGCCTGTGAAGGCTGAGGAAAACCCGTACAAACGCCCTCCCGTGCTGCAACATCGGGACATGCGTCAGACAATGGGACACATGCCAGATACAGAACGTCCATTATAGTAGGATATTGATGTTCATATAAAATAATAATTGCCATATAGAGATCATAAGGAATAGAGATTGGGCTAGGAGTATATAAGTTTTTACTTCTTCCTACTCCTTTTCGAGCATGTTTAATTTCATTTATTTTTATCTATTTTGTTTTGTTTACTTATCAACCTTTTATGTATCATTCCTGATATTTTGTTGGTTGGTTTTGTTTTGATTTCACTGTCTACATGTTCGAAATAAAGATTTCAGTCAATCAAAAACAACACAACCCTGCTCTGTCTGTGTTGCCATGGTAACACTATACATCCACATAACAATAGCTGAAAGAAGAACATTAGCTCAAAGCTCAACAAAACCAATTTGTGGAAAATGGAACACAACATAAACAACAAAACTTAAATGTCATCTCAGCATGTCTACGCTACATCAGTGCCATAGTGTTCTCACCTGTTAAACCCTGCTCTGTGTTGCCATGGTAATGCTGTACATCCACATAATGTTAGCTAAAAGAAGAACGTTAGCTAAAAGCTCAACAAAACCAGAACACAACACAAACAACAGGCACTTAAATGCACAAATATCTAAAACAAGCTAACTTCCGGAGACCAGCATATGTCATGAATAAATTAATAAGAACAACAGACCAATGAGAAACTTTGTTGCGCTAAGCTAATGCTAAGCAGATCCAACAGTACAAGGAATATTTCTCTATTGATAAAACCCACTGAATGAGACAAAGAAGCGCTTAAACACTAGTTGTGTTTTGAAGTGATAGAATGACTCTACAAACACTAATGTATCATCAAAATTTTAATTATTTATTTTTTTATGTAACAAAGAAGGACCCAATGAAAATTATCCATATTACTGAAATGTTCAAATGATGTCTGAATGGAAAAATATTCATACATGATATATTTTGTTTGTTTTGCACTAAAAAAAGCTGGTTGTACAAAAAGTATCGTTCAACTTCTTTTTTTCCTGTTAAAGCTCTGATGGCTCTTGATTCAGATTCAGAAAACTTGGCTACAGGATTTATTTTAATACAGAAAGGAGCTCAGAAGAGATGACAACAAATGACACAACAATATATTTAGTACTACTAAATTCAGATAAATCAGCTTAGTTTTGATTAGGTACTACTAAACTAGTAGTATGTAATCAAAACTAACCTAATCTGTTGTTTTTTTTTAACCCTTTCATGTATACTGGTCACTACAGTGGACAGCTATTCTACAGCTGTTCTCTTGTATATTCATGGGTTTTGTTGTTCTTTTCGTTGTTTTTTTTTTTTTTTTGCACATATCTTTATTAAAGTTTTAAGACACTACATACCTTTTCTGACATGAATTGGTAACATTATGTAGATCTCTCCTGAGCATAAACCCCCAGAATCACAAGCCCTCCTCATAGTTTTCACACAATTTATCAGTAAATACATGTTTCTGTGCGTCAAAAATTAAACATGTGGTGTCCAGCTGAGTGGACATTTTTGCAACTTCATGAAAAATAGGTTCATAAGATTTTTTTTTTTTTTAATTATTTTTTTAAATGTATTTTTTACATTTTTAAAATTATTTTTTATTTTATTTACTTTTTTTTTTTTTTTTTTCAGAAGAAAATTTTCAATCGCCTTGTTTTTTTCATGCCTAAAGAGGAATAAAAACACTCAGGAAAAAAAATTTGATTAAGATTCTCATAATTCATACATGAAAGGGTTAATATGTTTTTTTTTTTTTGCTTAAACCCAGAGAAAACCCATGTGCATAGAACCTGGTTTCATATTTTCATATTCATATTTGTGGTTTGTAGTAATGATTTTACTGTGTCAACTACTAAGGTAAGACTTTATTACTCTTTATAGATCTCCACTATAGAGAAATGAAAGTCTCTGTCGCATTTAAAATACATGGTGACAGTAAAGTAGTAAATATGAAATAGGAATATATGAAATAGCAATAAAAAAAATTCTACACATATATGGATATGTATAGGGACAAGAAACATGTGCAGTGTAAATATCCTAGATTGTGTCATGATCCATAATAGTTATTTTTTGTAAAATTTTATGGATTCAATCAATTTTATTCTTTTTCTGTATCGACCGGACATGATATGATGGATGGATAGATTTTTCGAGTTAATGAGACAAATGGACAAATACAGAGAAGGAGCAAATGGATGGAGAGATTGAACAGTGCACATAATGAAACAATCCCAGTCTGTCCGTGGTGTCCTGCTGTGGATGGTTAGCAGGATGCGTTTCAGGTCGGTTAAGGTGCAGCCTGATAGCTGTGGGGACACCGGAGTCTCTGTGGCAATTATCTGTCAGTCTGCTGCAGGATGAGCTGCTCGGAGTTTGGAACTGCTGCAGAACTTTCACCAGCAGACTGTTTTGAAGCGGCAAACACCTCGGAGGGACAAGATGCATTTAGTATGCACAATGCCAGGGACAATGCATCTCTGAAATGTCATCTTTAGAAGGATTTAGATAAAGTGGTTGAGTTTCGACACTGACAGCCACGTACTGACAGCTCTGGCTTATGGCGTTGCCCATTAAGTAATGCACGGGGGCAGACAGACAGCAGCTTCAGTCAATTATAATAAATAATGATTAGCATATCAACGACATCCTGCGGGAGGTTTGCTTCTCCAAAAACTGCATGAGCTGTTTGTATTAGACTATAGAAAGGATGTAAAATATTTTTAACAACCCAACTGCCGTAACAAAATATTGTGTTTCTGCAAACCACAGATATGTACAATCTCAATGTAATTTGTTACTGAAAGCTCTACTACTCAATAGGAGATTTGTCATCGGAGAGCAGAGTTTGCATTGTGACTCATAGGTTTTTAGTTGTGTGCTCTGGGTTAGAGAAATAAATACAGTATGAGTCATTTTGCAGGTCTTTTTCCAACAAAAAGTGCTGTCAATAGATAGATAGACAGATAGAAAGATGTACTTTATTTATTCCAAACTGGGAAATCACAGTGCAGCAGCAGCATGACACACATTCAATAACAATATAAAACCACAGCAAACATGAGTAAAGAGAAACATAACACAAGAGCAAACACTATACACTGCACGCTATGAATTAGAAGAATAAAAAGATCAGGGTCAGGATCTGGATAATAACTATAATGTGCTGAAAAATAACTGTGAGGTGCAAAACAAGTTTAAATATTCCATGTGCAAAAAGGCATTTAAGTGCAAATGGATTTATGAGCAGAGACCTCAGACAGAGGTGAGTTTATTGTACAGTGTTCGGGAATGTGTGAACCTGTCCGACATACAAGATAAAAATGTAAACAAGACAAATGTTTCATGCAGTTTCTGAACAAAACACTAGTTTCCCCAAGCCCATTGTGTTCCCTCAAAACAGAAGTGTTATTATCCCTTAAAACCCTTCGACACTGATATACATAGGTTGAGAATAAGTAATAATAAACCACTGAAATTAAGAAATACTGAAATTATCATATTGATGATTTTCAGAAATGTACCGCAGCATTATTTTATTCCACCAGATGTTAACAAAACCAGAACCCAGGAAGAAGAAAAGCCTCCACCTGGATTTAACTCAGCAAACAAATAAGAAAAAAAACCCTTTCATTGGATAATTACTGCAGTGATTTAATATGTTTCTGCTGCAACAAGTTATTTAACCCTAACTGATGCAGTGAGTATCTTATCATGTCTTAAACAACCATATCAGATGGAAAAGATGTGAGATGTGTCGGATTATTGGCCTCCATCAAGCAAAGAAAACCACTAAAGAGATGATGAAACGACTAAAACTGGGTTAAAAGTGGACAGTGGAGAACCCACATCGTTGAAAAGCAAATGTGGTAAAAAAAACAAAAACAAAACAAAACAAACAAACAAAAAAACAAAACAAAACTTGAAGTTAAATATTTGGTGAAATCATATAAAATCAATATTAATGAGCAACATAAGAATTTTTTATGTTTAACCCTTTCATGCATGAATTATGAGAACCTTAATCAAAATTTATTTCCTGAGTGTTTTTACTCCTCTTTAGGCATGAACAAAACGATGTGATTGAATTTTTTTTTTTTTTATGAACCTATTTTTCATGGAGTTACAAAAATGTCCACTCAGCTGGATACCATGCATTTAATTTTTGAAGCAAAGAAACACGCATTTACTGTCATACTGTGTGAAAACTATGAAATAAATGTTTTTTTAATGTTACTAATCTGATGTTTTCTCACATTTTAACATACTATAATAGTAGTTATTACGCACTCAAATAATTTGCAAAAAACAACAAAACACAACAACTTCTTTTTAAAAAAAAAAAAAAAAAACCCAAAACAGTTAATTACAGTCTAATGACAATTGGCAATTCATTTACACTCAAATATGTTGCTACAGATCAAGTTTCTCAAGAACTGCAAAGTTATAGTAATGGTATGAATTGCAGTGTTTTATGGGATGATGCATAAGCGTCCACTGTGTTGGTTGATATGCAACTAAAACAACAAAATCATGAATTTATAAGAGAACAGATGTAGAATAACTGTCCTCTGCAGTGACCGCTATGCATGAAAGGGTTAATAGTGTAAGTAACAGCAATTCTGCAAACACAATGTAAATAGAACTGAATTGATTTGGACTAAACAGCCTTAAAAACCCACTTATAATAATAATAATAATAATAATAATAATAATAATAATAATAACAATAATAATAACAATAATAATAATAATAAATCGGTTAAATATAGCACTTTTCTAAGTACTCAAAGGCGCTTTACAATAAACAGCCAAGGGACAAACACACATCAAACAGGTAAACACATACAGAGTTAACACTAAATGTCAATCAAAGAACAAAAACAGAGACAAATATGGACAAAAGAAAACACACAAGAGAAGGTAGATGAGCGTGGATGAGGTGGAACAGGCAGTCAGTTTATGAATAATGATCTGAAGAGGTGGGATTTGACTTGGCTTTTGAATGAGGTGAGTGTGTCGGAGTTCCGGATGTGAAGGGGTAGGGGGTCCAGAGGGTTGGGGCGGCGATGGCAAAAGCTCTGTCACCCAGGGTACGGAACTTAGTCTAGTCACTTATTCTATGTGGAGAATTTGAAAAAAAGGCTTCGGTTTGATAGAAAGCATAAAGATTGGACTGTTTTAATGGGAAAAGCTCATCTGGTTTAATGAGTCCATAGTGACCCTGTTGAGCCGCATTATGTAATAAATTCCCATTCTGTAATAAAAGTTCAAAATGTAATAAGAATGTCACATCATCTTGTAATAAAGCTGCATTATGTAATAAACTGACGCATTTGTAATAAACTGCGTCAGCGCATTATGTAGTAAATTTTTTCACATTATGTAGTAAGTTATTACAAGTTGAGAAATTTATTACAAAATGCACTTGACACATTTTTATTAAAAAAAAAAAAAAAAATAGCACGGTTTATTATGTAATAACAATCCAAATTAATATAATTTCAGAGCAATTTAGAAGACATTAGTCCCAGGAGCTACAGGTAATGGAATCAGAACTTTAACCACACAGTTTAAAGATTAATTTAGCACATTACATTTTCCTGAAAATAAAAATGTGTCAAGTGCATTTTGTAATAAACTTCTCAAATTGTAATAACTTACTACATAATGCGAAAAAATTTACTACATAATGCACTGAGGTACAGTCTACTCTTGTTATACCGCCAACTTCCGTTCACGACCAAATTGGCGATATAGCGAAAATGGCGTTACAACGGGTTGCGTCCATAATGTGCATGTCTTTACTATATGATGTCTATGCTGCCTCCGTTAACCCGTTCTAATTGCGTTTCTAAATAAATCTTGATTCTGTTATGTTGTAAGGGATCATTTAAAGTGGGGAAACATTTTAAGCATTATTATACCGTGTCGGGAAATGACACCCCATCATCTTGAGGCTTTGGTTTAATCCCACGTCCTCTTCCCGACATCCTGACCTACTGAGTGTTCTGCGATAAATGAACGGTGGCCGTTCCGTAGACCTACTCGGAGCTTGTCGCGATCAGCGTCTGGCGCGTTTGTTTCAGTGCATTGTTAAAATTTATGTGTACTCGATGGCAATCACGCTGGCGGTATAACGGTCGGGAAATCAATGGTATAAGTGTTGTTTGTGCATGGAACTGGGCTGGCGGATGGCGATAGGCGGAAATGGCGCTAGCTAATGGAATAATGCATTGGGGATTTTTGTGCAATGGTTTTGGTCGGCGGTGAGCGAAAATGGCGGTATAACGGCGGGCGGTTTAACGAGAGTAGACTGTAGTTGATTACAAATGTGGCAGTTTATTACATAATGCGGCTTTATTACAAGAGGACGTGACATTCTTATTACATTTTGAACTTTTATTACATAATGGGAATTTATTACATAATGCGGCTCAGCAGACCCTGATAGAGGTGAATGAAGTGATTACCCATCATGCCTAGTGCCTACTGTTCAAGCCTGTGGAGGCAGTGTTGAGATCATTTGTGTATGTGACTTTTCTTCTTTTATTTTTAAATACTACAGTAGGCTGTATGAGTGGATTTTAACATGTCTTTTTTTTTTTTTTTTTTACTGCTTTACATCAGTGTTCACTGGAATTTTGTCCAAATGAACCTAACATGTCAGTTTTCTGTGTGTGGTTTGTATATTCTCCTCATGTCTACGTGGGTTTTCTGTGGGTACTCTGACCTCCACCCACCTTGGATGGTTAATTAATCCCTCAAAACTGCTTTATAGGCGAGTGTGAATGGTTGATCATCATTACGTACCGGCCTTGTGACGAACCGGTGATCATGTCCAGGTCGTACCCTACCTTCACCACATTTTAGCTGGATTTATCACTATTTTACAGAGAATTAAGTGGTGACAGAATGTGAATATCCTAATGAGACCCAGCAATTCATTTCTGTCCTCTGTAGTGGACAAGAGTTTCACAGCTTTACTTTAAAATAAAAATATTACGTAATGTTCACTGAAAAGGACATTATATTAAAAATAATAATAATAATAAATGTATCTGAAAAAACTGTTGCATCATGCTGTTTCCAATTAAGGCAATTATTTAACCCTTTCATGCATAGTGGTCACTAGTGGACAGTTCTTCTCCAGCTGTTCTCTTGTATATTCATGGGTTTTGTTGTTTTAGTTCCATATCAGCCAACACAGTGGACACTTATGCACCATCCCATACACTGACATTCATCCCATTACTGTAACTGTCCTGTTCTTTTACCGAAATCAATTGCTAATTGTTATTAGATTGTAATTAACAGAGATTTTTTTTTTTTTGCATATTATCTGAGTGAGTAATAACTAGTATTATAGTATGTTCAAATGTGAGAAAACATCAGATTAGCAGCATTAACCTCCTGAGACCCAGGAAAGTGAAATTTTTAGCTTTTTCCATTAAATAATTGTCTTGATTGGAAACCGCATAATGCAACAGTTTTTTTTGTTTTGTTTTGTTTGTTTATTTTCTGAGACATTTTTTTAAAAAAATTATTTTTATTTATCTATTTTTTTTAATGGAATGTCCTTTACAATGGACAGCCTTTTTTTTTTTTTAAGTAAAACTGTCAAACTTTTGTCCCCTACAGAGGACAAAAATGCATTGCTGGGTCTCAGGAGGTCAAAAATGCTTTTATTTCATAGTTTTCACACAGTATGTCAGTAAATGCATGTTTCTTTGCTTCAGAAATTAAATGCGTGGTGTCCAGCTGAGTGGACATTTTTGTAACTATGAAAAATAGGTTCATTAAAAAGAAAAAAAAAATCACATAGTTTTTTTCATGCCTAAAGAGGAATAAAATCACTCAGGAAAAAAATCTTGATTAAGGTTCTCATAATTCATGCATGAAAGGGTTAATGTAAAATGGCAAAAATGTTTACTTACTGGGTGTCAGGAGGATATGAGAAAATATGTCCTTCAGGACATTTCAGTGTGGATAGCCTTAATAGTTTTACTGAAAATGCTTGAAAGAATATTATGAAAAGAAGATTACTAAACAACACTACTTGAAATTAAATATACTTTCAATTGATTTGGCATCAATTATGTAATTTTGCTTTTAAATATCCATCATTATAAATTTGAATCTCAGGGAGGGAAAAGCATGATTGTGATTAATTACAGCAAATTGTGTGATTTTTTTTTTTTTTTTTTTTTTTTTTTTAATATTTATTTAATACTTAAAGATCTCTGGTGGTGGCTTCCAAATGAATTTTTCTTCACAATTAACATTTCCCACATTATTTATCACCATTTATTATAATATTATCCTCTGCGTTTTCCTTCCCTGTCTTATTTCAGCAGTAGATGGAGTTAAATCTATAAATCACACAAAGATCCTGTTCCAGCTCTGCCACAGTTTAATATTAAACCAGGACTTTGTCAAGAATACATGGGGTGTTTCTAAAAACAATGATATAAGTAGGAACATCTAATCTATTTTATTTATTTTTTTATATTTGATTTTATTTGTACATTATATATAAGATAATTAACTCCTAAAGACCCAGAAGTATTTTTGTGGTGACTTCAAAATGAATTTTTCTCTACATTTAACTTTTCCCATGTCACTTATCACCTGTTATTACAATATTATCCTCTATATTTTGCATTTCTCAGTGAATATCAAATATTTTCCTATATTTAATTAACTGATAGTGTAGATGTTTATTACAGCTCAGTGTAAATTTGAAGATTATTATATCTAAATGGAGAAAACTAAAGAAAAAAATGACTATTAGCATAATTTAGATTTAATTAGGATATAAAAACACTGTCATTTCTTAAACTTGGGGTTCTACTGGTGAATTAATGTTGCTGAAGATGACCATTTCCACGTTTACTGCAGAGCATCTGAACATCCAAATGGGTCAAATCTGACATTGAGAAGCTCAGAAACCACATTTTACAAACTTTCTCACTTTTATTGATAGGATTAGAGGGTCCAAAGCTATTAAACGTTTTAGATCAGTAGATGCTTTTGGTCTTGGAGGATTAAAGTCTGAATGAATGTTGCGAATTTTAAGTAACTGCATGTATTTACTCATCTCCAAACAGACCAAATGCCTTCCTTCTGTACTCATCCATGTTAATTTTGTAGGTTTGATTAATATTCTCTGCATATTCTCCGTTGTCTGCAGGGAAAGTCCTGCTGCTGAAAGTTTTCCACTTCAGAAACTTAGGCCACTGACTCACTGTTTTTTTTTTTGTTTTTTTTTTAAATTATATATGTCTAGTGTGCATCCCCTCATTACACTTGCACACTTGCATAATGTAATTGTCTATGTGGAGACTTAAAAAACATCCTGCTGGGTCTCAACCACCTGAGGACTGCTGCAAACTTACAGAACTAGTCTGCTTTGTAGTTTCTGCACAGAATCTACTCTCATCCATCATTATCCACCTGCTTTTGACAGACTGAGCCTGCCTTTGTGCTTCTTCTGTTTCTCTTCAGTTTACAGGTATTGTCAGCTGTCTTTTACATCAGTGGCATCAACATCAAAAGGCAGAAGTTTGAAGTTTTTGTCAAAGAAGATAATCGGTTTAGATAAGAAGACAGAGTGTCTGCTTATATCGAATACAAGCTCAATATCCTCTTAACATTTTAAAGATTTTTCTGACACTTGAGACAATTACAAAGGATGCAGCCAATGATACAGACCACCACCTTTCAGGAATAAAACTGTGCGATGGTATCTTGATGCTGGGGATGGTATTATTTCTGGCGAGCTATCCGACAAATAAAATCTGTTATAGAATAGAATAGGCTTCATAGTCATTACACCAGTTATACAACAAAACCACAGGTAGTCTCTGCCAGAGACAGTGCACTTACATCTAAATAACAAGACAATAAGATACAGACACATATTAGAAAAATATATAAAAAGATAAAGATATAAGGAAGTGTGCAACCAAAATATGTACAAATTAGAGATCTACTGTCTGACAGGGTAACATTTGAAAATATAAAAGTAGCATAGAGATGTGCAAATGAAACGGTGTAAACATACGGGTAACAGTGTAAACATACATGAAACAGTGTTGTAAACAGTGTAAATATACATGCAACAGTGTAAACATACATGTAGCAGTGTAGTAAACAGAGTAAACATACATGTAATAGTGTAGTAAACAGAGTAAACATACATGTAATAGTGTAGTAAACAGAGTAAACATACATGTAATAGTGTAGTAAACAGTGTAAACATACATGTTACAGTGCAAACAGTGTAAACATACATGTTACAGTGCAAACAGTGTAAACATACATGTAGCAGTGTAGTAAACAGTGTAAATATACATTTAATAGTGTAGCAAACATTGTAAACATACATCTCAAAGCGTAAACATACATGTAGCAGTGTAGTAAACAGAGTAAACATACATGTAATAGTGTAGTAAACAGAGTAAACATACATGTAATAGTGTAGTAAACAGAGTAAACATACATGTAATAGTGTAGTAAACAGTGTAAACATACATGTTACAGTGCAAACAGTGTAAACATACATGTTACAGTGCAAACAGTGTAAACATACATGTAGCAGTGTAGTAAACAGTGTAAATATACATTTAATAGTGTAGCAAACATTGTAAACATACATCTCAAAGCGTAAACATACATGTAGCAGTGTAGTAAACAGTGTAAACATACATGTAATAGTGTAGTAAACAGTGTAATCATACATGTGACAGTGTAAACATACATGTAACAATGTAAATAGTGTAAACATATATGTAACAGTGTAAACATACATGTAGCAGTGTTGTAAACAGTGCAGACAGTGCAAATGTAACAGGGTAAACAATATAAAGATACATGTCACAGTGTAAGCATACATGTAGCAGTGTAGTAAACAGTGTAAACATACATGTAGCAGTGTAAACATACATGTAACAGTGTAGTAAACAATGTAAACATACATGTCACTGTGTAAACATACATGTCACTGTGTAAACATACATGTAGCAGTGTAAACATACATGTAGCAGTGTAGTAAACAGTGCAGACAGTGCAAATGTAACAGGGTAAACAATGTAAACATACATGTGGCAGACATGAGGCTCATGTTCTGTGTTATTTCACAGGACAATAAACGTCAGTCAGATTTATTTTTTTATATGATGGACCTGTGTCTTCAGGGATCAGGTACGGTGGATAGAAGTGAAAAGAACGGACGGGGAGGAGGAAGGGCGGCTGTGTTCAAATAAACAAACCAGGGGGGAGCGTGAGGGGGTCGGTGGACGTTCAGGCTGATGTCCTTTATCCTCCAGCGTCCCATTAAGATGGCAAAGAAACATGGAGGAGAAAATCACCGACGGCGCAGTGTGACGCCGACGAACAAACAAGTGAGCTGGAGAGCACTCAGGCTTCAAGAAAACGGGGGCCGCTCAACAATACACGGTTGTTTTCCTCAAATTAAGCCTGTTTTCAGCAGTTCATGAGGGAAGTTTAAGTACAGAAGAGGTACTCCCTAACGGTGCAATTGCAGACAGCAAACAAAGGCAGTGCTGTTCCCTAAGTGCCTTTGAGCAGCAGCCGGTGAAGGCATCCATTACTGTCAAAATCACTTCAGTGGTAGGTGAGCGGCAGCGTCTGACTGATATAACAATTATGATAATATTATACGCTTGGACTAGCTTTTATGTGCTAATAACTGAAGGATATTCCGGGGGAAAGAAGTCAAGCAGAAAGAAGGAAAAAAAAAAAGACAAAGAGAGAAAGGGGGAGACAAGAGAGTGCGATGATGGGTTAATTGAATGGATTCGTATTTTCATTTTCCCGCAGGAAGTTTGAGCGGACAGATCGCCACAGGAGAGGAATGAGTGAGAGAGGAAGAAAGACAATGAAAGTGATAAAAAGAGACGGTGGAGACTGCGATTTAAAAAAAAAAAAAAAAGAAGGAAAAAAAAGAAAAGGAAATGAGAGAGAAAAATGTGCAGAGAGTGAAATGCCAAAGTAATAACGACGATGCGTGTGAGGCACAAAAGAACCTTTCAGACGTGTACTTCACTTCTTAAAAGAGCAGGCGATAAAGATTATGACTCAGTAAATGAAGTCGATGCAAAAGTGAATTCCTGGAGTGTGATCAGATCTAATCAGGTAGAAATGTAAAGCAGTAGTTTGTGTGAATGCAGACATGGTTTAAAAACATCATTTAATCTCTTAGATGAAGTATGTGTGTAAAATACACGGCCTGATCACAGTCAAGGTGTACAAATATATTTGCACGAGTTATTAATCAGTATTGCAAACAGATCCCCCCAAAACCCTTCCCAAAATGTTTCTTTTGCCATCTTATTACTAGATCTTGCAATCCTCCAAATGTGAAGAAAATCGGATAAAAACTGATAAAATGGCGACCCAATGAGCGTGAAAACATGTGCACAATTTTATTGTTATAAGAGAGCAAAATTATTGTACATAATGTTTTGTAACACAATAAATAATTACTACTCAGCTCCTGTCTTTTTTATTACAAAATACACACATCACATTGCTTTTCATTTACTGATCATTTTTATTGAACAGATGTTTGATTATCCATTCTTATTTTCAGTATTAAGACAATCAACCATTTTGTTCTGAAATGCCTTCTTTTACAGCCCTTTAATTGTAATAATAGAATGGGAGCCTGCTATTTAAGTATTATTATGACTAAATATGCACAACTAGACAGATTTTGGTATGCTCCCTGGCTGCAGAAAATTTGGTAACAATGTGGCAAACGGATGTTTACGTCGAACCGCATGTTTTCAATGGCGCGTTGTTCACCAAAATTCATGTAGTGTCCGTACACCAATATACTTCCATCAATAATATCGCGTATATGCCTTATATATTGTTATAACTTGTTCACAAATGTTTCTTTCCTCCTGTACCAAGAAGACTTAGTTACAGATCTAGCAGAGATGCCACCATGTGGTAAGACAGATTTCCATTCCAATCTTGTACACCATATCAAAATATGTGGGTCTAATTTTATTGTTTCTGTCAATATATGGAATTTTTCAGCACGCATGCTTTGGACACGACATCTATGCAATTAACAATGCACGATTCTTCTGAGTGCTGAAACATTTGTATGTCTTTGTGGGCATTAAATATGGAGGCTATTAGGCTGGAGTGTCCGTACACCCAATAATTTCTGATTTGACAGGGGCAAGCCTGTGAAATTTTTAGTAGACACCATAATACAAAAATATTTTGGACTTTAAAAGAGAAATATCAGACAAATAAAATGGCCTGTCTGATTTTTTGATAGAGCAGTATTATTTTTTTATCTGTATGTGCACCCTTTCTGGTACCCTTGATTGTGATCAGTCCATACAGCTGTTATTGAAGGGATAAAACAGTTCTGAGTGGATGGGAGGAAAACTTACCCGCGGTGTCATGTCATTTATGTGAAGTTTTCTCTACTTTCTCATGTTTTGTTTTGGTTTTTGTAAATGTTTGTCTTGTTTTAGTTGTATCTGGAAGGTGTTGGGAGGTTGTTTGTGTCCTGCTGATAAACTGAGAATGCACTTGTTGGAAAGCGTGATTGTACTTGGAACAGCACACTGAATTGTGAAAACAGGGATTTTCTAAATGCACGGTCTTGTTTTTTGTTTTTTAATATTAGAAATAACGTTGCATTAATGTTTTCATCCATAGTCTCAACTTCATTTGTTCAAACTTGGTAGAAATTAGCGTGAACAGACAATAAATGAACATGTTAACCCATAAAGACTCAGTGCTACTTTGGTAACGGTTCCCAATGAATTCTTTTCTATATTTCACCTTCCTTAAGTAATTCATCACCATTTATTATCATATAATCCTCTGTATTTAGCTTTTTTTTTCAGTGAACATCAGGTACTTTCCTATATTTAATTCACTGATTGCGTGGATGTTCATTAAAACTCAGATTAAAATAGAGGGTTATTATATCAGAAACAGAGAAAACTGATGAAAAAGTGACTTTTTCAGTCAAATCTAGTGTGTCCATCCACTGTCATTAGTCGCTTTTCCATTGACCCTCAAATTGCGTGAATATAACTTGAGCATAAAAATGTACCCAATGGTAAAACAACAATTTTGCCAAAACTCTTGTTTTTCAATTAAAATTTTTTGCGCTGGCCAGAGGTGGTTTTTTGGGCATAGTGCAATTGGTATATCACGCAAAACTGCAATAGAAAAACCTTTTTCTGCAACTAGTCGCATGAGTAAAATTTAAAAAAAAAAAAAAGGATGTTTGTGGACATTACATCAAGTGAAGAAGAAGAGTTTTAAAATAAACGTGGTGCGGTATATGTGGACACACCAGGAAACTGAATAATTTTTAAATTTAGTACGAGATAGAGGGGTAATATATAATAATAATGAATATATCTGAAAATCAAGACCATATTTACGTTTGTCGCCATGTTTATGGAATGACTTCTCGTGTAATCTTGCAGTAATAACCAAATCATCGCATTTGTGATTTAATGGAAAAATTGACATTATGCACTTCTGTTTTTTTGACATTTAGTAAATATCGGTAAAGTTTTGCGCAGATGTCCAATGGAAAAGCCACTATTGATCCAACTCGATGGGTTTTACTAGTGAATCAGTGTTGTAGAAGATGAAAGCGTTTCCACGGTAACTACGGAGCCTCTGAACGTCCAAATGGGTCATATCTGATGACCATGAAAAGATGAAGAACATGTATTGATAGGATTAGTGGATCAACAGATATTCAACAGTTTATATCAGTAGATGCTTTTGGTCACTGGTGGATGTTTGGGTCTTTATGGGTTAACAGTAATATTATGAAGAGTTGCTCAGTTCCACATAATTAAATTCGGCCTTTCTTATTTTTATGTACACCACATATGTACAGAGAGGTGCAGAAAGTCCAATAGGACAGTGTTTTTTCATCAGATGTATTTTCATGTTTTAGGTTTCTATGCACTTATCCACAATTGTTCGTTAACCTGAGCTTCCATGGTCTGCACAAGGTTGGAAAATCATTTAGCACCATTTTGAGAGACAAAAACATCTGTGTTTCTATAATGCATGTCAAATAGGGTTAATTACTGGAGCCAAACAATCCAATTATGTACAATAAAACATTAAACAAACTGCAGTGACTAATGCACGTCACTACTACTCTATTAAAAAAGGGAAAAGGGAATCTGAAATATAGTTTCTGTTAAAATGCCTTACTTTGTGTATTAGACTTTGTGATGTGTTTAAAAGTAATTTGCCGTTTGTTATTGTCACAGCAGCCATGCATAAGCAGTACCATTGCAATTAGCTCTTCTTTAGAGGATGTGTGTGAAAGTCGTGTCTTCCCAGAGGTGCAACATGTAAGTCACCTTCTGCAGGAATCCACAAGATCAGGGTTCAAATCCCCCGATGAATCCAACCCACAACAGAGCTGCAATTTGTGGATGTGATCTGCTTTAAATAAATCCAAAAAGTACATGTCAAAGTCCTAAAAAGCAAAAGTACATCATTGTCAGAGGTCCAAAATAGTTCATTATTGAGGTGTTTTTGCATCCGCATTTGCAGCGTCTACCTTAATGTGAAATGTTACTGTTTTTGAACTAATGCAAAAGTACACATTGAACGCAGTCTTTCAGTTATGTTACACCAGAGCTTCTTTTCTGATTAGAGCTGTCAAAAGTAATGCGTTAACACAGATTAATCCCCCATCATGATTAATCTGATTAAAAATTTTAATATAATTAATGCATCTGCAGCAGATTGACTCTGAACGTCTTTGCCAACATGTTTCGGGCAGTTTAGTCAAGTAGAGTTAGCGTCATGCATGAACAAATGGTCAGTTGATCCGGTAGAGACAGGCCGCAGAACCAACCCATAAAGATGGAAGACGTTAAAAAGCACAATGGCCCTCTGGATGGAAATATGAGGAGAAAAAAACAAAACAAAACAAGCCGGAACAGTTGACCAACATAAAGTATTATCCACACTCTGCAGGAAGGAGTTTTCTTTTCACCGTAGCGCTTCCATTGTAAAATACCACATTAACGCAAAGCATATGGTAGTTAATTTTGCAAGCACTTCAGCTAACGCATCACCCAGCCTGCGATAAACATGTTAAATGTATATATATTCCCTTCTTTCTTGAGTCTGTTTGCTCATGCAAAATAAAACACAATTAATATAGATTAAAAATGAATGACATTTAATTGTGATTAATTGAAATAAATTCATAGCAACCCTGTGATTAATCTGATAAAAAAAAAAATAATCGTTTGACAATAATACTTCTGTATGAATCTAAAAACTTCCTTCCTTCCTTCCTTCCTTCCTTCCATCCATCCATCCATCCATCCATCCATCCATCCATCCATCCATCCATCCATCCATCCATCCATCCATCCATCCATCCATCCATCCATCCATCCATCCATCCATCCATCCATCCATCCATCTGTCACAGAAAAGCCCACATTAGAGAACTGAAGATAAACATTTCTAAATTATCACTGGACCCACATGTTGTGAATACTGAATTCTGGTTTTTGATTTTTGGTTCAGGAGGATGTCCTCCACTGGAGCATCATTTTATGTGTTTCTTTATGTAGCATGAAAACAATAATATAATGGATTAAATTCCCATAACAGATCTCAGCAGGATCCTGTCTTCCTCATGGTGAGATTACTAAAGCAGTATTTCAAGAAAAGAGAATGATGAAATAAATATGTATAATCATTTAAACCAGTAGTTCCAACCTTTTTTTACTCGTGACCCCATTTTAACATCACAAATTTCTGGCGACCCCAGACATTTAAAACAGAGACTTTTTTTTTTGTTGCTAAAATTGATTTGTTTTTGATCATGTAATAGTTTGCTATACTATGTTGCAAATAAACGGTAATTTTAGACAACATTTAGTTTATATAATGTATATTATTATGGACAGAGGAAGAAAAGCCAGCACTGCACAAAGTGAGAATTGGATTTTCCTTGGTCAGGATATGTATAGTTAGTCCATCTTGGATTTACAAGGCTGACAATTAATACTGAACAAACTACAACTCCAACTATGAATTATGAAAGAGCTGCAGCATCTGAAACCGACCACAATGAACATTTGACAGATAAACAGAACCACAGTGCTGCAGTTTTAGCTTCACAGTTTGTCATGTCTTTTATGGATTGGGATTGTCTCTGTCAATTCACCATATATTTTTTAGTAGTAAAATGTTTGTTTTTATTTTTATCAATTACTTTTCCAGGTGACCCCACGTGGGGTCCTGACCCCAAGGTTGAAAAACACTGGTTTAACACCATTTCAATGTATTATAGGTCGCTTGTTTATAACAAACTCAGCAAAAAGTTGAATTGGGGTTGGGATTGTCTCTGTCAACTCACCATATATTTTTTATTAGTACGTTTTTTGTAATTTAATTACTACAAATTTCAGGTGACCCCATTTGAATTCCAGGTGACCTCACGTGGAGTCCCGACCCCTGAGGTTAAAAAACACTGATTTAAACCCTGCAAAAACAACAAAGACAAAGATGGCCTCAGACTTTTGCCCAGTACTGTTTATTTAAGTTGAAAAAGATTCTATTTCCTGGCTCTGTTTTAGGTTCTGTTGTGCTTCAACTCAGATGAAAAGTAATAAAACTAAACTGAACTGACTGGAACTGAAACTGAAGTGAAACCAAATAGTGAGAATGATGGAAAATTATATAGAAATTGGGACAAATACTTACAAATAGAACGAGAAAATGTGAAATACATGAGGAAAAACTGGCTTAACGGGCTCACACACACACACACACACACACACACACACACACACACACACACACACACACACTCAGCCACGGTCCTGTTGTACCCTGTTAATAGCGATGCCCTGGGTCACTCCGTACTTTACATGATGGTTAATCTGAAGCCGAGGTTTGGGGGCATTAAAGCTTTATGATAGCTGCTGGCGGGGAAGAATCAGAGTGTATTAAGAGACGTCATAGAGCAGGTAGCTGCTGAATATGGGCGCATGTGTCAGATAAAGTGGCTGTGTAATTGGACGAGACAGTTTAATGGCTTCGTCGCAGCCGTTTCGAGGTCAGCCGGTGAGACGGGTTAGCTGGAGTTCGCTGGAGGTTCGGAGATTAAAACACTGGTGGAGCTGAAATGACGTGACCCACTGTGACATGGCAGGTGAACGGGCCTGCTGCACAAATTCAATTTCAGACTCATAAACTACAAAAGATTGTGCTGTTATTGTTTTTGTCGCCCATTTGAAGTCTCTCTCTATATCTCTACCTTGCTGTGATGAAGTATCTTGTACTCACCGACACAACACAACAGAAAACACACTCGCACAGACTAGACACACACACAAAAACTTCTTGATTCGTCTTCAAGCTCCTTAAGCGTCTATTTAGCATTAAGAGTGATGTGCAGATGCTTCACATTTAGTCCATAAAATGGGCTTCATACGTACAGAAAACCTCCTCGCACACTGTTTCTTCCTCTCACACACATACACTTACACAAACCCATGCAGCCATCACTCACACAGCAGTCCTCCACAGTGGGGGGTTGGCAATCTTCTCCAGGCTTCATACCACAGGTGGTAAACCAAACAATCAGCACTTCCCACCATGATATCAGAGCAAACTGTCCTCTCGCAGCTCAATTGACTTTCCTGTGATAGTGCAAGAAAGAGGGCTTTTACTTTTCCTTTAGTGACAACTTGAAAACTCAATAATAACGGCAGCAGCAGTGGTCAGTCTCATCTGCAGTCTGGGTGTGGAGGTGGAAGTTCCTCTGAGAAACTCCATCCCAGAGTACACCGACTGTGGATGTGGTCAAATACAGAGTCGGAAATAGATTTATATAAAGCTGGGGTTCCTGAAGTTTTCAACGCAAGACTCAAAAGTGAAATCTTCTTTGGATCAAGACCCTAAAAAACAGGCTGAGTATAAAATCTGCTTTATCAAAACAGCATATCTAGCCATTGAGATGAACAGAACATCAAGCAAAATCATGCATTTTCCTTCTTTTTCAGTCAAGCATTCACATCTTTTACTTTAAAAATACTGTTATTTAAGTAAAAGTACATACGTATTTACAGCAAACACCCTTCTCAATATGCAATATCCTACTGTATGTGCAACGTCATAGAAGTAGAAATACCAGTGTAACAATACTTTGATATTTGGTTTGACAGGCATTTTAAATCCAACTGACTCAGGGCCTCTACAAACTGACTGCACTTAATGTATTTATTGCATTTTAAATGTATTTTAATTGTATTTTACATGGTATTTTAAATTGTTTTGCACTGTAAAGCACTTTGTGACTCCCTATCTGTGAAAAGGGCTCTATAAATAAAATGTACTTACTTATTTACTTATACTTGTTTGCTAAAACTATGGAAGTGAATCTGTGTCATCAGATTTTGAATTATAAAAGACATTGAATTTGTAGCACTGAATTTTTTTTTGCACAGAAAATAAGTATTGGATTTTTTTTTCGCACTGAAATTAAGTATCTGAATTTTGATTCCACTGAAATTAAATATCTGAATTGTTCGTCTCTGAACTCAACTATGTTCATAAATTTAGAATTTTAAAAAAATCAGATGCAAACATTCAGGTGCAAAAATTCAGGTGCAAAAATTCAGATACTTAATTTCAGAGCAAAAAAAATCAGTGCTAGAAATTCAATGGCTTTTATAATTCAAAATCTGATGACAGATTTATTTCCATATAAAACTGTCAGCTAGCATGTCTGAGATAACTCTACTAGTGTTAATACATGTAACAACGAGCTGCCGTTACCGTGGTCAACCTGGAATGATTGTTATATATATTTTATTGAGAGACAATGTGGGATGTTGGAAGACAGCTGGTGTCGACATTTGGGGGAAGTAAAGACACACGTTTTTAGTTAGGAGAAAAAATTATTTATCAAATTATTTTAAAATTTGATGAAAATTATAAATGTACGGTAGACTCAAACATACCGGTGTCATGTTCCTGGTGGAATGGTATGCCGAGCAAAATAGTCCCCGCCCCTGGGGGCTCGATGGGCCAGTTATAGTTCTGCCCAAGTGGGGTGCATACCAGTGAGTTTGAGCAGGGGTGTTGCGTGTTGGTTTTATGTGAATATTTATGTATATATTTGGATATGGGATTATATGGTTATTTAGTCATGTTGTGTGTATATATATATATATATATATATATATATATTGGTGTGTATATATATATATATATATATATATATATATATATATATATATATATATATATATATATACTGGTGTATAATATACATATGGGTGTTGATACTGTATAATTCACTGTTTTGTATAGCTTGTGTGTGTAGGTAGTTCCCCCTGTTCTAGTTGGTACATGTGCTCCAGCTTTAGGGAGTGTTCATATAAAAGCCTGACAGTTGTCTTTGGTGGTTGTTGGGGTTTGTTCTGTGGAGTAGTTTGACTTATGAGTGTGCCGATGAATGGCCATTTTGTTAATTTCTGCCGACAAATTATTAAAAATAAAACAGAGAGGTCAAAACCTTAAACTGACTCTGGTTGAATTCAGTCTCTTCCACTTTTGGTGCTTGGCCAGCTTGACAACATGCTACACCAAATAAATTGACTGTGTGTAGTAAAATAAATTTGACAAATTTGACTCTTGTACAGTTGTGTGCTGTATGTAAACCTTTTATGGACTGTGTTTACATGACTTTAGCCAGCATGGTTTATAATTCTATTAACCAGCCACACCAAAGATTTAACTGTGTGGACGTACAGTTTCATAAAAGTATAAATTACACAGTAGCAAAAGTTTATTATCCAAAAGTATTTTCAGAAATTATTAGCATTAAAACACTGAAACCTGATGGCAAAAACTGTTAGCTAGCATGCTTGAGATACCTCTAATAGTGTAAATATGCTACACCAAATATTTAACAGTGCTGAATAACAACTAATGCTAAATAAACATTGAATGCTAAATTTTACTCTTGTATTGTTTTGTATTGCATGAAGAAACATACATACAACTTCATAAAAGTATAAATACCTGTTCTGTCTTCACTAGTATTTGTGAACTAGCTGTACTGATAGCTAACAGTTCTTCGAAGAAAAACACCCAGGAAGCTTCTTGCTGTACTGGATATTTACTTGATGACTGTAATACTGTACATACAAAAACAAAATGCATGTTACAATCATGTATACTTTCATTTTTTTATGAGCATAAAACATATGAAGAACATTAAAACACAATCTGTCAGTGCTTTATATATGTAATTCATACACAACATTCACTTAAAGTGAACTACTGTTCCAAAACACAAAAACAAACAAACAAACAAAAAAAAACAGAAGCTAATGATAGCGATTAGCACGATGCTAAAATACATGGAAAATCCCACATGCATGCTAACGCTATTAGCGTCTTCCGTTAATGTACAAAATAAAAGTATTAAACAACACAAAGAGCCTCAACTGACTAAGCACAGTGTTTTAAAGCTATACCTACCGATGTGGCATTTCTCACAGCACTTAGTAAAAGTTTGAACATGAACAACCCGCCTCCCTCCAAAGCCCCGCCCGCTCATCCCAAGTCGTCAGAAATGGACGCATGGTCAGAGCCCCGTTCGGCACTATTTGACGCAGGGGGTACCCCTTCTGCGTCGGATTTCGACGCGGAGGGCAGCCTGATAGAACTGCATGTAAATCCCTCAGTGTCACTGAGCTCTGACGCTCTCCTCTTACCTGATGCGCGTGATGAAAGCGGAGGTGGAAGTGGAGGTTCGGTCCACTTCAGCGTGTCCGTGGACCCCTCCCTCAGTAATCAGATCCATCATCCACCTGCCGCGGCCCCTGTTCCATCAGTAGACCCTGAATTTAAGGGTCTGGTCTGTGCAGCGCTGGGTCAGTGTCTTCAGGGGATGAGGTGCCCAGCACGCGCACTGTGAACGCGTGGCCTCCGCGAATTTTCCGTGGACATTTGAGGTTTCATAGTCCATACATTTATCATCTTACATAATCCTACACTGTGTGACACCAAGTACATGTACCTGAATCTTGAAAAATCCTGAATCCTGAAAAATTTTGACTTATGTGTGCCTCTTGAGCCCAAGCCTGCACCTAGAAGGGCCAAGAGGAGGATCATTACAGAGTCCACAGCCCAGGATTTCCGTGCCCTGTTTAACCCTAGTCTTCTTAATGAGTGTCCCGATGTTGATGAGTTTATCCAGTGCTTTGCCACACACTGCAGCTCTATTCTTGACCAGGTGGCTCCCGTGAAAACTAATGTCACTCGTAAGTGGTCTTGTCCCTGGATAAATGAAAACATCTTAAACCTAAGGAGAACTTGTCGCAAAACTGAGCGTCCTTGGAAATCAACCCAGTTGGAAGTACACAGGTTACATCTTAAAGATCTCATAACCTCATTAAATAAAATGATTAAGGAGGCAAGATCCAGCTACTTCCACAAACTTATAGCCACAAACAAGAAAAACCCCAAAGTAATCTTTGACACAATCCAGTCCATTGTGTCCCCTGCTGTCCCTGCTGCCCCTGTGCTCTGTAAAGCTGACAGCAATGACTTCCTAAACTTCTTCACAGACAAGATCAGGGATATTAAACACAATATCCCACCACCCTCTGGCCGTCTGACCCTATCTGATCCCCCTCTGCAAACCTGGTCCTCTTTCGACCCTGTGACACTGGAGGACATCTCAGCACTTTTATCCAAAACGAAACCCTCCTCCAACTCTGCAGACATCCTCCCCCATAAGCTCCTTGTCGGTGTCTTTGACACTATTGGACCATGGGTCATAAAGTTTTTTAACCTGTTGCTCACAACTGGTTTTTCCCAGCTCCTTCAAACAGGCCATCATAGAACCTAAACTAAAGAAAACCACACTGGACCCCACAGACTTCAAAAGCTACAGGCCCATTTCAAAGCTCCCCCTATTGGCCAAAATCCTTGAGAAAGCAGTGTCTAAACAACTTACAGCTTTTCTGGAGACACACCAGATCTATGACACTTTTCAGTCTGGGTTTAGACAACGCCACTCAACAGAAACCGCACTATTAAAAGTGTCTAGTGACATCCTGATGGCGGCTGACTCCGGGAAATCCACGGTCTTGGTCCTGCTAGATCTCTCCTCGGCCTTTGACACAGTGGACCATACCATAATGATTGAGAGACTGAGGGACCTGGTAGGGATGTCAGGTCATGTGCTAGACTGGTTCTCCTCTTACCTGACCGGCAGAAGCTTCACTGTGTCAATAAACAACTTCCAATCTGACTCAGCGGATCTACTGTGTGGTGTGCCCCAAGGCTCTGTCCTGGGACCAGTCCTATTCTTACTCTATGTCCTCCCACTTGGCCACATTATCCGACAGTACAGTGATGTCTCCTATCATCTATTCGCGGATGACATCCAGATATACTGCTCCTTTAACTCCTCTGAGCCCCACAAACTGAGTTCCTTAATCAACTGCTTGTCAGAGCTGA
The DNA here is from genome assembly GCF_902148855.1 of Sphaeramia orbicularis. NCBI lineage: Eukaryota > Metazoa > Chordata > Actinopteri > Kurtiformes > Apogonidae > Sphaeramia > Sphaeramia orbicularis. The sequence continues at coordinate 50,933,908 of NC_043967.1, read as the reverse complement.
AGCAGTGGCTAAATGATAACAGCCTCCAGCTGAACTCCAGCAAAACTGAGACCCTCATCATTGCCCCGGATAGTGCAATCCCAGGGATCAAACATCACCTTGGAGACCTGAGTTCCTCGGTAAAGACCAAACTGAGGAATCTGGGTGTCATCTTTGACCAGGACATGTCTTTAGAATTCTACTCCAAACACCTAGTCAAAAACTGTTTCTTCCACCTACACAACATCTCCAAACTCAGATCTATGGTGTCCACAAATGAGCTCGAGATGATCGTTCACGCTTTCGTATCTTCTCGCTTAGACTACTGCAACAGCCTGTTTACATGCTTAAACAAGAAGGAGCTGGCCCGTCTACAGTTTGTCCAGAACTCTGCTGCCAGGCTCCTGACCCGCACAAACAGGAGAACCCACATCACTCCCATCCTTAAATCTCTCCACTGGCTCCCTGTTCTATATCGTCTTCATTTCAAAATTCTTGTGCTAACTTTCCGGGCCCTACATGGCCAGGCCCCTGCATACATTGCTTCCCTGATCCAGCCCTACAGCTCGACTCGTAGCTTGAGGTCTTCAGGACAGTACCTGCTGATGGTTCCACGGACCTGTTTTAGCACACGCGGTGACAGGTCTTTTAAAGCTGTGGCACCACGTCTATGGAATGACCTGCCTCTACACCTACGGTCCATGGACTCTGTAGAGAGCTTTAAGAAACACCTCAAAACCCTCCTGTTCAAAAAGGCTTTTTAGTCTCCCACCTGACCCAGGACCACCACAGACTGATTACACTCTATGTATTCATCATAACGTACTCCATGTGTCATCCCCCCCCCCAGTCTCTCTATATCTCTATCGCTCTCTCTTTTCTCCTCCTTTACTCTCTCTCTCTCTCTTTAACCCCAACTGGTCAAGGCAGACAGCCATCCTTCAGGAGTCTGGGTCTGCTCCAGGTTTCTGCTGTTAAAGGGAAGTTTTTCCTCGCCACTGTCACCAATCACAAGTGTTTGCCCCTGAAGGATTCTGTTGGGTCTCTGTAAACTTAATTTGATTCTGATTTGAATTGATAAAGCACTTTGTGACTCTGTCTGTGAAAAGTGCTCTATAAATAAAATTTACTTTACTTTACTTTACTTTACTGAATCAGTACTGCGGTCATAAAAGCTGAGCTTCCTGCAGACCTATCTGTTCAGTCCAGTACACCTGACTTCCGGACTTTTATCTTCATCCTTCATTCATCAGACTCCTGTTTGTTCCCCTTAGTTGTTGCTGATGTTAATAAATCCGTTTTTTTACCTTCCACATGTGCATTTGAGTTTTATCCAAACACATCCTAGACAGTAGACTGTGGTCCGTGACAGGAGGAGCAGCGTGAGTGAAGCGTCAGATTCAGAGGTACGCATATCAGATGCGGAGCGCGATAATGGATCGGATGCTGAACAGCCATAATGGATGATTGACAGGAGGCTCAGCCAGGTTCGACCAATTATTTCATTCGGACCGACTAAAATGATTGGTCAGACTTTGAGCAGAACTATATGAGAATTAAACATTTTTGAGTTTCAAAACCTGGTGGATTTCTTTTATATTTTAGTTTGACACATGCTTATTAGGAGCATTTTAAGATGACAAAAGAAAAGTGTAAAAATGCCACATCATACGGTATAGCTTTAACATCTTAATATACAACAATACTTACAGACAGATGTTTTTGTAGGACTAAAAACAGGTAGCTGGTCTTTAACTGTAACCAAACTGACAAGACTTCTCTAGCAGTCTACCAACTACAGCAGCTCTGAACAGATAAAACACAAACACAAACTGAACCCAAACTGAATTATATGTGTCCTCCAGGGGCAGCACAATACCACTGCACCAAAACCGTTATTATCCAAAAGTATTTCCTAAAATTATTAGCACTAAAACACTGACACCTATTAGCTAAAACTGTTAGCTAGCAGGTCTGAGACTCCACTAACTAGCCTGCTACACCTAATAAACTATGTAGAATAACAGCTAATTAATGTAAAATTGACCCCTACAGTTGTGTGTTATATTGAATCCCACATACAGTTTCATAAACTAGATATACATGTGTAATGATACTCTATGATGTTTGATGTAACACTTGTAGGCTAAAACTTTTAGCTAGCATGCCTGAGATAAGTCTACTAGTGTAAACCTGCTACACCAAATAAACTGACTGTGTGCAGAATAATAATAATAATAAATAAATGCTAAATTTGACTCTTGTACAGTTTTGTGTTGTATGGAAACTTTTTTACGTGTTATGCTTATGTGATATCTTCAATTTTAGTGTTCATGCTACATGCTATGCTAATCATTAAAGACGATATGTACAGGGGTTGGACAAAATAATGGAAACACCTTAAAAAATCAACAAAATATAATTTAATATGGTGTAGGTCCGCCTTTTGCGGCAATTACAGCCTCAATTCTCCGAGGTATTGATTCATACAACTTGTGAATTGTTTCCAAAGGAATTTTAAGCCATTCTTCAGTTAGAATACCCTCCAACTCTTTTAGAGACGATGGCGGTGGAAATCGACGTCTTACTTGAATCTGTAAAACTGACCATAAATGCTCAATAATGTTGAGGTCTGGGGACTGTGCCGGCCATACGAGATGCTCAACTTCATTAGAATGTTCCTCATGCCATTCTTTAACAATTCTAGCTGTATGGATTGGGGCATTATCATCTTGAGGTGAAGGTGTTTCCATTATTTTGTCCAACCCCTGTATGTGTCCTCTGTAGGGTTGGAGTGTAACCAAAGCTGGATACTTTGCTTCTGAACTGTATTTTATCTTTATTCAAAAAAACATCGTTTTAAATTAGATTATTCAGAGCAGGAGAAGCTCAGGAGTGTTAAATTAGGTTGTTGTTGATCTGTAAAGTTGGTTTTTAGCTTTAGGCCAGTGCATGGGCCATTCCACCGAAGGGGTGCCATTTCCGTCCCCAGGACATTATATGTATAAATGTGCATGAAAATCAACTCTAAAATACATTTTACTATTAAGCAAAGTGTCCTGCACATTGATCTAATTGCAAATTTCAAATATTTATTTGAAAACATTAACAAAAACTACCTAGAACACTGAAAAATAGCATTTGTTGCCTGTCCCCATTCTCTAATGCTACACTTTAACATGAAATATAATGATTAAAATTCTTCAGAAATGTTTTTTTTTTTTTTGCATTGTTGTGTGACTCCATATTCCATCTATGCTTTAAATACATTTTTTTCATGAGAAATTCATAATATTTTTGTGAAAATATACATTTTAGTTGTGTCCCTGGGTTCTCACTCAGTCCTGTAACCCTAACACATTCTCTCCTCTGAAAAATTTGGAACATTCCACAAGTCCCATGTTCAGCAGGAAGTTACATCAGCTGGATTTTCTGAAGGCCATGGGAAGATCAAAACTAAGTTCTTTCATTTTTTTTCTGTATATTTGATGATATTGTAACTGTGACTGAGAAGGTTAATCTCAACGCTCAGTCCTGTTACCAAAATTATTTCTTAGATGTTATTTGTTTATCTTAAAAATACATATTTTTTGCAAATCATAAGAATGTGCTCAGTGTCATTATGCTATTACCATGAATGCCATGTGGCTGTATTTCATGAACTCGCTAATTCTGTGCTAAAAACTCATTCCTGTTACTTTCAGTCCTGTTACTCAAATAAAGAGTAACAGGACTGAGTAACAGTAACAGGAGTGAGTAGCATCCTCTGGTTTATTGATTTATTAGTGAATGTTACTCAATATAATACTATTCACTTGATTTTAAAGTTTTACAGTTGAAATTATTCTATTCATTTGGCTAGTTCTGTTATAGTATATAGAGCAATCTGCACGTGTCTGTGTAACCTCTAAATATTAATTCATTTGCATAAAATTTGGACCGAAGTAATTTGGCCAGATATGGAACCAAATGCAGTGTTCTAATCCAGAGAATCTGAAAATTTTTTTTATTGGACCACCCTAACACACACACACACACACGCACACGCACACGCACACACACACACACACACACACACACTCATTCCTGTTACCCAATGTTCATTCCTGTTACTAAATAACTTTTTCTAAAAAATAAAGATAAACCACCGGATTTTTTCAATTATGTGTGGTCCATTCTTTGTCCAAGTATTTAATGAATTGCATCATAAAAATTTTGATAAATTTGAGGTTTGGGTCTCCTTTAAATGAAAAAATGACTTTGCAGTTTTAAGAAAATTACAACTTGTGTGCATATATAGTGACTTTTTAAGCCAAAAATATTCATTATTTTAACATGTAACCATCAATTTCTTTAAAATAAACACTTTGTTGAGAGGAAAACAAAGGAATTAGCTGACAACCTTTTAAGTGTTCTTTTTAAATGTCACATGAGTTTTGGTAACAGGACTGAGGAGAATGCAATCATGTTCCACTTAAAAACCTTGTAAAAAATGAAATAAAATTGCCTGAGATGGACCAATACATATTTTGAATAGTCAAATATGTGTGTTATTAGATTCAGTGTTGAAAAAAGATAAAAAATGAAGTTTAATTGGGAAGAGTTATAACAAGCAAATGGCACCCATTCGGTGGAATGGCCCGCATACTAATTCAGTAGCATGGCTTAGTGTTTATTTTTGACCATTCATCTTCAGAGTTTTTATCACTGTAGATGCATTTGTCAAAACATTTTACACCACAACACCATAGCTTACCTGCAAAAGGTCAGAACACTACTTTTAACTAATCTGTCAGACAAAGTTATTGTCTCATAAAACGTCAGCGCCCTTAAAATGAAAAGTTCATTTGGCTTTGTACAAACAGTAGCGGTTGTAATGTTTACATGTTTTGTCAGTGGAGTCGAGAAATGTTACCCACATTCAGTTTTGTCCTGTTTTTTTTCACTGATGCCGAATGTTCACATTACTGGGATGTTATCTTTGTCTCGCCAGCGGAATACTATTGTGTATCAAACTGAATGCATTTGCAGGGAAATTGTTCCTGTATTTTTATTTCCATGAAGTGACTGTCTCACACCGCGGTAAATACAGTACGGCACAATGTCATGCAACACATGGATACAAAAAGCAAAAACTCCCCATTCACTGGAGAAGTTCAATCTGCCAGGCAATTTACCACTTGAGCAGCCCTTAGAATAAATACATAATACTGTAATAATAATTAAACATGTCTTTTGTTCGATTGCTAATAATGCAAGCAGCTATACTCACTTTTTTTTTTGCACAGATTTGTGATAACCTATTCACAAGGATGAGAGGTTTTGAGGTTTGTACATCATTTTACTCATTACACTTTGCAAATTGTGCCGAAACTACTGATTTAATACCTCTGCTTTCCTTGTTATAATGGAGAAAATAAATGCCCAGAGAAATGTGCAGTATGTTTAATGTGTTTATATTGAAGGTGTGCTTGAGAAAAGTACCTTTCTTTCTGCTTCACACTTGTAAAAACTTGGACAGAGATAATCTTTAGGATATAATGTTAAAATTCAATAGTAATGTTATTACAATATAACATTTGGCTGTTTTGTTTACACCGTCAGAAAAAATCCTGATGTTGAATTGTATTTGTTTTTACTGCTATATTTGGATTTTTTCTGTTATTTGGCAAGTGTTTATATACTGACAGTAAAAAGGAATCGAAAATGACAATATGACATTAAATCAACCATGTTAGTGTAACTCAGGAGTAGAAAAAGCAACTGGACTGCACTAAAAAAGGTGCTGACTCATTGCTTGTTTCTCTGTAATAAATAAATAATTCAGTTTCCCTGTATATGAGTTGTTCTTTAAAAAAAACTGAATTCTATTTTCTAACCTACACTATAATGCACATTATATATTCATAAGCATATGAAGAGAAACAATAACATTTAAATGAGCAAGTGTGTCTGAATCACTACAGGGACCCACTATACCTGCATAGTAGACTGTGTAAGGGTGTAAATTCATAGATTCTATAACTCTGAACGTTCATATTTGGCCTTAAAGTGAATGGGTGACCACAGCAGGTCATGTTTAACATTACCGCTGATCGTCTTATTTGTTGCCCAATTATGGTGCAAACATAATCACAGATATAATATGAAGGTGTCCTGCACTAGTCTGTAATAGAATACATGGGTGCATAGGTAGGCCTATACTTTAATACTTTAATTTAATGAATGTAGGACTTTATTGAACATGCACAATATTGTTTAAACTCAGCTGTGTTTTCAGGCTGCATTATTCATCCAGTTTCCAAATTACATTTCACACTTCACTTGAAAGTCTATTAACTTTAACCATTTGCAGTTCTTCATTTTATTAGTAATTTGTTTCTCCTATTATATCGCTATTTATGTCGTGATCAAATGGTGTTGTTTCAACTCTGAGAAAGGAAGTCCTTGGAGGAACTAGAATCTGCACTTTCAGTCTCTCCACGGATCCTTAAAAAGTCTCAAATGGGATCATCTATAATTAAAACCTTAATTATCCTTAAAATTGATAATTATTCCTTAAAGCTGACACTCAGAGGTCATAAAAACACAATAAATGATGTTGCTATATTTTCTTGGTAATTTTTTTAAAATAAATATTTAGTCCAATATGTAATTAGTGTTGATCATTTTATCCTAATGGAGATAGGAATGAGTGGAGCCTCCAGCCATCATTCATGGGTGTTTGGGTTCAGGTATGAGCTTTTGCAGCTTCAACGTCCGTAGCAGAAACATTAGTCGTGAACAAATGCAAATGTAACATTGGCTGGATTGAAACATGTTTAAGACAGGTTCAATACAGTAACTATGAGGCCTGTTGGACTGTTATTTATGTGAACATATGGTCTGAGATTTGACCAAAGACGGCTTGAAAAACATCTTAAAGTCATAAATTTGGCTTCATTGTGGGTAGAGATGGGGCAGATTGGACATGGAGTGGTAAACAGTTCCAGAGTCTGGGAGCATTGACAGAGAAAGCCCCATCTGATATAAAGTTGAGTGTCATCGGCGTAGCAGTGGAAGCTGAGTCTATGTTTGCGTATAATATGACCTCGGGGTAGCATGTAGATGGTGAACAGCAGAGAACCAAGGACAGAGCCCTGGAGAACACCATGGTTGACAGCTAAATAGCTCAGTTAGCTTAGCTCTGTTTTAGGCAGAAAACAGCCACCGTAAAACCACAAATCACCTCCATGTTCAATAAAAATCCACTTTAAATCATCCAAACGACATAAGACATCCCATAATAACTTTATATCTTCATAAACCTCTGAATCAGACCCAACTGTGTAGAGGAAACATTGCCATTTCATCATCAAACGCCTTTCTTGTTTTTTTTTGTTTGTTTTTTTTTTCACTTTTTTTTTGGTCCTCATCCTCAACTCAGCCTTGTTGTGACTCACCACTCCCTCCAGTGGTCACATAAATCAACAGTGACACTTATGAATTCAGCTGATATCTCTACAATCCACATCAAAACCCTTTATTACAAACATTCTAAAGACACTTTTAGATAATTTAGAATGTTTTAAAGAAGAAATCCTACATAGAACAAGTTTTATTATCTGTTTTTTAATTTCTGTACAGCACTTTGGTCAACGTCTGTTGTTTTTAAATGTGCTTTATAAATAAAATTGACTTGACTAGAACTCTGTTTAACCTGCAATTACATCATTATCTCGTCATAGACATGCTCTGTTGTCAAAGGATGGGTAATCAACGCTGAGGAGGATGACCTGCTCATCTGATGGACTTGTCTTCTGTCTTCTCACGGTATGTTTACAAAGATTGCTGTGAATTCTAGGATGCATTGAGTTCATTCATTTCATGGCATTGTTGCATTGGCATAGATAGATAGATAGATAGATAGATAGATAGATAGATAGATAGATACTTTATTAATCACAAGAGAAATTCAAGATATTTCACTTGGATGATCCAAATTATGTTTTTCCAAATGTAGCCTTTTCTATTTCAGACTTGTGGGATATACTTTTATTTTTCCAGTTTTATGAAGATTCTTTTGACATATACACCAGCCCTTTTAGAAAACTAACCTGACACACGGCCCCCGTTTAAGGTCAGAAGTAAAGACAAACCTGATCTCTGTTTGAGATGGATTGAGATAAGTGAGATAATTGGAGGGGGGGGGTTAATGTACAGTGACACTGTAAATACACTGTAAAAGTAAAATGTTATTGCAATGATATTTTGATAACATTCAGAATTTGATTGATAGATAGATAGATAGATAGATAGATAGATACTTTATTAATTTTTCAGCAGTTTTGCATACAGCACAGGAAGACGAAAAACAGACAGACCAAAAACAGGTGGGTTCGTAACCAGGCTGACATTAAGGTTAGTATATACTCTAAAAAGTAAACTTGCTACAGACCCTACTCTAGATAGTTTCAACTACAATACTATAAACAAAGACTTGTAATTTAACCATCTGTAGAAAAACTAAATGGTATGGTATGGTATTGGATGGTATAAACCAGTGTTTTTCAACCTTGGGGTCGGGACCCCATGTGGGGTCGCCTGGAATTCAAATGGGGTCACCTGAAATTTATAGTAATTGATTTAAAAAAACAACGTACTAATAAAAAACATATGGTGAGTTGAGAGAGGCAATCCCAATCCATAAAAGACATGACAAACTGAAGCTGAAACTGAAGCACTGCGGTTCTGTTTATCTGTCAAATGTTCATTGTGGTCAGTTTCAGATGCTGCAGCTCTTTCATAATTCATAGTTTGAGTTCTTGTTTGTTCAGTATTAATTTGCAGCCCTATAAATACAAGCTGGACTGACTGGAAAATCAAATTCTCACTTTGTGCAGTAATCTACACCTGGCTTTTCTGCCTCTGTCCATAATAATATACATTATATAGACTAAATGTCATCTAAAATTAACATTTATTTGCAACATAGTACAGCAAACTATTACATTTTCAAAAACAAATTAATTTTAGCAAAAAAAAAGAAAAAAAGTCAGTTTTGAATGTTTGGGGTCGCCAGAAATTTGTGATGTTAAAATGGGGTCATGAGACAAAATAAGTTGGGAACCACTGGTATAAACACTGATGCAGATGTGTAAGTGCATGTTGTTATCAGATAAAATGAATCGTCTTTTGAGACAGTAGTAAATCCTGCACATATTTTTATGAACCTGTGCCCTAGTTTAGGATCATACAAGCTTTTAAACTCGTGATTTCCCGTCACATTTGACTGTACGTCTGTCTTTTTCCACTTTCTGCCATGGACCTTCTTGCTTCTTCTTTTTTTTTTTTTTTTTTAGTGTTTAGCCTGAATGCTACATAATTGTACTGAGATGAAGCAGCGGCATAATGGAGGGTAAAATTGTATCCTATGCACATGTTTTCAAAAATGGGAAACATATTGTAAGTACTTTGCGGCGCAGTGTTAGAGTGCCTCTCTTTTTCTGTTAAGCTACCTTTATTGCTGTCTTTATGAACAAGAAAAAAGCTGCCGCCGAAAGAAAAGGTTCATGTTTGTCCTCGGGGGAGTTGTTGAATGACATTTTGGGCAAATGTCGGTACAAGCAGCTGTAGATACGGTTTGGTGGTGGCAGGTGGATAGACCAAAAGGAAGAATTACAGCAGTGAATGTTCCAGATTGATGATGCTCTACATAACAGTTTAGTGTATATCCGAGGGAGGATTTCTCCTTTATCGCCTTTGTGCATCTAAAACAACAGCTGATGACTGTTTTAGCTAACGGCTCTGTATTCTCACTAGTGGGTTGTGTAGCCTCTGGAGTGTTGCAAGCCTTTAAACACAATACCAGTTAATTGGCTGTGTGCTCTAATGCTGTTGCAAAGGCTATTTTTACCTCTCAGTGGTTTTGTATGGGACTGTGTGGGTGAGAATGTGGTTGTTTTTCCAAGTATACATGAAAGTGTACAACAGCTCACTTTCTCTTCTTCTCTTTACCATCTTTTCTTTTTGTGCATGTGTCTGGTTTCTGTTTACCTATTGTCAATACAAGACAAATATGCTTTTCGGTCAACTCCCACATCGGTGCCCAGACTGATAACAAATTACTGTACAATAATGAAATTTGATCACATAAATTACTCGTCTTGTCTGTTGTGGTTACAGCCGGTGGGTGAGAAATCAAACTTTTGCTGCTGTTTGAGACAGAAAAAGAAAATTCTACAAAACAGCAAAAATGTGTTGTTGAAGGAAATATGGCTCAAAATTCAATATCCTTATGAGAAACAGTCATAATGTTTGGACACATCTTATTTTTCAGTATTTTTTAGCTCAACGGCTCATTGGCCATGAGCTATTGTGAAAGCGCTGTTTCCGTCTTTGTCGCCATCTTCGTCATTTTCGTCTTTGTTAGCTATTTCGTCAAACATCTTTTCTGACAAAACTACTAGTTGAATTTCACACTTTTATATAGTTTCCTTGGAGCAATGTCTACAAAGTTTGGTTACAGTTTTGAGACATTTAGATTTTTGAATTTTTACATAATAAAAACGTGCCTTTACTTATAATGGTTCATATTTTCATGGCTTATAACATGGAAATGGTTACAGATATGAATATAGTCATGACTGAGCACTGATAGGAAGTCATATTTGATTTGGGTCCATGACCTTTGACCTTGAGTGACCTTGAAGGTTCAAACTCATGGTCTCCAATGTCTAGATTTCAACAATCTTCTTCTCCAAAACTACTGGTTGGATTCATTAAAAAAACAGTAGTTTCCTTGAGACAATGTCTACAAAGCTTGTTCAGTTTTGAGAAATTTAGATTTTTCAATTACTGACAAATTTTTTACATATTAAAAATTAGCCTTTACTTCTAATGGTCTATATTTTCATGGCTTATAACATGGAAATGGTTACAGATATGAATATGGTTACTATTAAGCACTGATAGGAAGTCATATATGGACTTTGATTTAATTAGTTGAGTTCTCCTCCAGTGAAAGGACCACCCACTTCTACTGGGAGACTAATCTTTTTTTGTATCATTATCTGTACATGTATATTTTTGTTTGATTTAAATAAATCTTCACACCTTTAAAAGACCTTTTTTTTTTTATTTTAACAAAAGTCTGTGTTTCTTAACCCTATAACGTCAAACGTATCATATTTGATACATACATTTTGAAGCCCTCTACATGATCAGTGTGTTTGTTTGTTTTTTTCTTGAAAAACCTGATGTATACAATTAGATACATGCAATACACGAGTAATCCACCAGGGGGAGGAATTCATTCACCAGAGGCCTTTCCAGTGACACTACAAGACTGTCATTAATGAGGAAGAACTTTGACAATTTAGAAAAGGAATTACCAATTTGTTAGACATGTTTGTGTTATATTATGTTTTTGTTTGTTCAAAAATAATATTTGAGCATTGAGACCTGATGTAATAATAATAATAATAATGATAATAATAATAATAATAATAATAATAATAATAATAATAATAATAATAATAATAATGTATTAGATCTCTATAGCACTTTTCAAGGCACCCAAAGCACAAATATGATACAAATTGAAACTCATACATGGAAATTGATATTTGACAAAATGTGTTTTTTGGTTGTTCAGAACGACCAATAAAGGCTCCAGTTTCAAAGAACTGGAATTTTCTGTCAGTGATTTAATGGTTCAGGCTTTACAGGGTTATAAGACCAAGTTTTTTTTTTTTTTTTTTTTTTTTTTTTAATATATAAACAAAATTCTGTGTCTCTTAATGACGATATAAGACTGGATGTTCTCAAACTTTTGACAGGCGCTGTAATTACTCCTTTAATTATCAGTTACAGCATATCATTATTTTCATAATACATTACACGTACATGTCGGTTTGTTTGAGAATACCTCTCTTATGTGGTGAGACTGATATGAGTTTGACAGTGTCTTAATAACGCGTCCTGCTGAGGTAAAGATCTGCTGTTACTGTCCTGCAGAGTCGGAGTTTAATAAAGATAAACGGTTGTGCTGATCCCGCACAGCTCAGACACACTGGATACTTCCACAGCACAATAAACAGGGCTACAGAGGTGAATATCAGAAGCATCACTGACTTGGCAAACTTCACCGGGGTGATGTATGAAATGATGAAATGAATTAGCTGATGTGTTGCTATTGTCGGTTGAGGAGTTTTCATGGCCTAATTTGCACAACATCAAGTCCTGCCTTCAGTAAATGAACCAGTTCCACAAAACCACCATGTCTCCTTTGAGGAATTATATCTCTGCTGTTGGTTTTATTTTCTCTCTTACTGGCTGATTTGGGGGAAAGTGATGACAGTTTTTGCAGAATCTGTGTGAACACATACCAGTTATACAGAGAGAAAATATCTGCATCATGTCTCTGTTAAACTGTGTTCGGTTTAAGACACACATATTGATATTACTGACATCCCAGTCAGCTCTTGTTTAAGGTTTTCCCTGTTTCTGGGGGTCACAGTGGGCACTACAGGTCAATATTAATTTGTTTTTCCACAGTATCTAACAATAAATCACTAGTGCTACACACTGTTGATGTAGCTGAAGAAAAATCAGGAGATTTGGCTGAAATTTTCCAGGAAAATGTGACTCAAAAATCTGATATTTATGCATAGAGATTAGTCTAACACACACTTGTATGGACATGTACTGGGACACATTGAATTCAGGTGGTTAATGATTACTTTTGCATGCTAATAGGCTGTTTTTCATAAGTTCAGAAAAAGACTGTATGCTAAATAAGCTATTTGCAAGGACACTGAAAATGAATTTTCCTCTAATCAGAGTTTATACAGGTGCATGAAATCCTTGAAAATGCTTGAATTTCAGTGTTGTGTTTTCAAGGTCTTGAAAGTGCTTGCAATTATAACTCTGTAGTTGCTTTTCCATTGACCCTCAAATTGCGCGAATATAACTTATGAATAAAAATTTGCCTAATGGAAAAACGACAGTTTCGCCAAAACTGTCATTTTTTGATTTAAAGATTTGCATTGGCAAGAGGTGGTTTTTCAGGCGCAACGCAACTGGTATATCACATAAAAAACTCCATTGGAAAGACCTTTTTCCGCAACTAGAGTAACATGAATAAAAAAACAGATGTTGACGGACGTTACAACAACCGAAGAAGAAGATTTTTAAAAGAAACATGGCACGGTATGTGTGGATACACCAGGAAACCAAATCATTTTTTCATTTAGTTCAGGATAGAGGGGTAATATATAATAATAATAATAATAATAATAATATTGAATATATCTGTAAATCAATGTGATATTTATGTTTGTTGCCATGTTTATGGAATGACTTCTTGTGTCATCTCACAATAATAAATAAACAAATCATCGCATTTGTGATTTAATGGAAAAACCGACATTACACACTTCTGTTTTTTCAACATTTAGTAAATATCAGTAAAGTTTTGCACATGTCCAATGGAAAAGCCACTTGTGATATGATTAATTAATTAATTAATTAATTTATTTTTCATATTAACTCTGCCAGGTTAGATTTCAAGCCAAAGCTACATACAGAGAGGTGATGAATTTAGAAAAATAAAACTTTAAGTCAAAAAAGAAAACTAACAGGTGTTTTCATGTCGACTCCAGGTATAATTTTATCTTAGTCTTTGTCTCGGTGTGAGTGTGTCTGAAAAACGCAGAGTGGCTTCCCTTTTTTGGATAAAACTTATATGATTTTATTTAATTTGTAAACTTTTTGCTATTAAGAAACATAATTTTAGATGTTTATACCATAATACAATGTACACCATTGTGATAAAAAGTAAGAAAAAAAAAAATCATGAGTATATGTATTCCTGTAGGCATGTATTTTACCTCAGTGATAAGACGCTGTACTGGAAAAATGGGAAAATGACCTTTAAAAGTGCCTGAATTTGACCTTGAAAAATGTGTATGAGCCCTGTCTAACATTCCTGTTTACATGCAGCTGTGTATGACCTGTAAGAATAATGTTTTATCAAAGTTTCCCACTTGTGATCTTAACTTTCTCTTTCGTTCCTTCAAACACCGTCTTGGAAAGGTCATCTTTTTGATATTTGCTAATATTTAAAACCTGCTGGTCTCCTCTGTCATAAGGTTTAATTGTAGGTCTGTTTCCCCTGTTCCCCAAAAATGTGAACTTTACTTTGGAGCGTCCAGCTCAAACAGAGATCAGGTTTGTCTTTACTTCTGACCTTCAGTGGGGGCTGTGTGTCAGGTTAGTTTTCTACAAGTGCTGGTGCATATGTCCAAAGAATCTTCATAAAACTGGAAAAATAAAAGTCTATCCCCCAAGTCTGAAATGGAAAAGGCTACACTTGAAAAAACACATAATTTGGATCATCTAAGTGAAATGTCTATCTATCTATCTATCTATCTATCTATCTATCTATCTATCTATCTATCTATCTATCTATCTATCTATCTATCTATCTATCTATCTATCTATCTATCTATCTATCTATCTATCTATCTATCTATCTATCTATCTATCTATCTATCTATCTATCTATCTATCTATCTATCTATCTATCTATCTATCTATCTGTCTGTCTGTCTGTCTGTCTGTCTGTTGACACCTCAAATTCAAGATGTTATCAAAATATCATTGCAATAAACATTTTACTTTTGCAGTGTATTTACATTGTCATTGTACAATAATTTCCCCCCCTGATTAAATAAAATTAAAATGTCAGGTAAAACACTTATAAAATACTTCAGAGTTTGTTTTGACTTAATTGATCATTCTGCTTTTTTATTCATTATAATAGTTTTAGATCTTCTACGTCTAGATTTCTAAAATACTTTACATTCTGACCGTAAAACTCTAAGGAAGATACATCGACATTCAACCTTAAACAGTGATTTAACATTTATTGTGATATTTATTGCTAATGATTAACATGAACTTTTTTTTATCAAATACACATGAATATGGAGTTGTACAAGTTGTGGGTGTGACATGTCCCAATATTTTTATTCATTGATTTACTTCATTGCGATCTGTTTGTACTTTGGAAATAAGACAGAATGGATTTTCAGATTTCTTCACATTGCTCCATCAGTGCAGTTCAATAGAATAGAATAGAATAGCCTTTATTGTCGTTGTGTTGTCAATAAAATTAGTACTTCTCCAATTAGTGCAAATAATATGAATAAAAAACCTATATGTCAGAAAATAAGAATAGAGCAAATATAAAATTACAAAAAAATAAAAAGGAAAGTAAGAAAATTGAATATTTTTCAAAAAGTAAAATCAGAATAGAACCAATGTAGACTGAAATACAAATAGAAATAAAAAAAAAAAAATTGAATAGAAACAATATTAAAACCCCTTTAGCCCTATCAGCCCGTCCGCGGGCCGAAAAAATTATATTAATATTCATCTACTATAAAAATATAAGAAATCAGGACAATGGATGTTTTTTTCAACTTTTGCTCAAACTTTAGACCCTAATGTTAATAAAAGTACATCAAAAGTGTATTTTAGTGCAAACTTTAATGTTCAAACATGATTTTTAATCTTTGTGGGGTGAAATATACACTATTAAAAATCTCCGACACGAACAATTAATTTATGCATATCATCGTCAATCCAGCCAAAAAAAAACAGGTGAGGATAAAAAATTCTAATTTCTCTTTTAGTTCGTTACAGTTTACTCAGGCAGAGTAATAGATACAATATTTTAGACGATGGGAATAGATTCTGTGAGGTCTGTAAATGTCCATAGACACCAAGAACATCCATATGAACCTTATTATTGTGAAGTAATTCTTCCTTTACTTTGGGTATGTCTTTTTGGGTGTTTTTCCCCTGAAAATATGGTCAGGGTTAAACAGGTTAACAGTATGTATATGTATGAGTCTATAAAAACAGTGCATTTATTTTAATAAATATGAATAAATATTGCATTGTTATTACCAGAACAGAGAATTTTGCACCAACTGCAGGAGATGATAGTACAACTTATTGCACATAATTCACATTCACTTGTTAGAAGAGATCTTATCTGATGGTTTCCTATTTTCAGTGTTTTTTGTGAGTAAAATCTCCTCTTCGTGCTCCTTTTCTCACTGAGGACAATCGGCTGTTTTGATTCTGGCGTTTCTGACTGATGTGCTAAAAGCGAGGAAATGAATGAGCTCTTTTGGTGATTTCCAGACAAATGGGAGTGAAAGCTGAAGGGGAGTCATTTGCGTGGCCATTGTTTGTTAAGTGGATACCGGAGAAGTGACTCTTTACTCTGAGCAGGGGAGTGAGATTTTCCTGGACATGTAATGGACGTTCAGTGTATTTCGCGGTAAAAACGCAGTGGAAGTCACAAATAGAACTAGAGCTGCCTCCTCCTGTGACGAGAACAACATAGCAATTTTAAAACCCATCTTTAAAATCGACAAGAATTGAGTGTTTGATACTAGAAATGGATGGAATATCACAGACTTCCTGAACGCTGAAACGACAAGACTGAAATACCTGAGTAGTTTTCTTTAATTCTGTGAAATGCCCCTCAACCCACACTCACTGTCAGCTCCTTGTTCCTGTTAAGCACGGTTTCCTTCCCATTTATCTCAGGTCGCTGTTTTGCATTTCATAGCTTCCCCAGAGACGCCTTAACTACGACCATGACCATAATCTTGCATGTATTTAGTATAAGCTTTCAACGAGAAAATGTGGTGATTATCAAACCACAGAACAGCAGCACGGTCTGTATCCGATGCAGAATGTCTTCATCAAGTTCTGCTGCAGACAGAAAATCTGTTTACAGTTTCTGTTGACGAATTTAACAGTGAATCCCACCAAGAAAAGAAGGAACCCACACACAGCTGTTCATTTTACCTGTAGACTGACTCTGGATCAACAATATAGATGCTAATTAGTCAGTATTTAGTGTGTTTTAGGTTGTTTAATTGTTCTTGTTCGCAGGTTGGTAGAATTTTTTTTCCCTATCTAGCTTTATTTATCTATTTATTTATTTAGGTTTTTTTTATTAAGTGAGTAGTACATAACAAAGCATGACAACGAGTAAGACAAGACAAAAACAGATACTAATTACATATTCATCATGATACATTGGTGTGTGTTTTTGTGTGTGTGTGTGTGTGTGAGGAAAAAAAACACAAAACAAAAAATCCCCAAAGAAATGACAAAGGAGTGGGTAACAACAATAAATGATAATAAAAACAGAGGGAGAAAAACAGAAAAAGAAAAAAAAAACATTGCCATTAACAACAGTGGTGATATTAGTGATGATAGTAGCATAATACATCATATTGAACAAAAATACATAACCAATAACACTAATAAGTAGAAAAGCACTCGGAGAGCACAGACCTCCACCAAGGCAGATCAACCCCCCCCCCCCCCCCCCCCCCGCAATCCCCACAAAAAATGTAATCATTTGTTCCTTGTGCCTATATCAGCATTTCCTGAAAATTTATCCAAATCCGTCCATAACTTTTTGAGTTATCTTGCTAACAAACAAACAAACAAACAAACAAACAAACACGCAAACACGCAAACACACAAAGCAAAGCGATCACAATACCTCCTGGCGGAGGTAAAAAGAAATTTTGACATTTTTCCCCCAGGATGTACTTAGTGATGACCTTGATGATGAGCCGTCCCAAAATTAATACATTTTCAATAAAATATTGGGGCCAAAAATAGGACCAAAATTGGGACAGGAAAAACTACCCAGGTGTCAGTGCATTTGATCTGAAAACATGGCTTAAAATGGTCTTATATACAGCTATAAATAAAGACGCTGTGTTAAATTTGACGATTTTTGTTTGAATAGTTTGGAAAGGTAAATATTTTCACAATTTAATGTTTTTTATTGTGATAAAACAAAGAGAAAAAGTTGGAGTTGTCATTATTTACAGGTTATTTTGCTATTAATTTAATGGTGCGGCCCACTGGAGATCAAATTGGGCTGAATGTGGCCCCTGAACTAAACTGAATTCGACCCCCCCTACTTTAGATGTTTAGAATCAGAACCAGAATACTTTAATAATCCCAGGGGGAAATTATTGTGTGTTACAGTTGCTCCATTCAAGTATAATAAAAAAATAGCAGGAAAGAAATGATCAATACAACAAAAAAGGAATGCTGTGAATATGTATATACTGTATATCAAATGTACGTATAGAAACACTCTTATTAAGATGCAATTAGAACAACAATTTGTACAATATGTACTAGACCACAGGTGTCAAACATGTGGCTCGGGGGCCAAATCCGGCCTGCCAAAGGGTTCAATCCAGCCCCAGGGATGAATTTGTGAAATGCAAAAATTACACTGAAGACATTAACCATCAAAGGTGTTGAAATCATTTTAGGTCATTTCAGTCTAAAGTGAGTAAAATACTATCATAATAACCTATAAATGATGAAAACTGCAAATTTTCCTCTATGTTTTTGTGTAAAAAAACAGTAAAATTACACAAAAATGTTTACATTTACAGAGTAGCCTTTTACAAAAAATGTGAATATCTGGCACATCTCAAGAGAAGTATGTGGAAATTTAATAATATTCTGCCTGTTATTTAATGTTTTGTGTATTTGTAGATCCACTGTAATCTCTAAATTGTGATTCGCATGTATAAATGATAAACTAAGGCATAATATTGTTAACATTGCACTTATTTTACTTAAGAATTTGTTGTTAATATTGTTCATGTTATGTTCGAGTACACTTTGTAGATTTAAACATTTTCATTACGAAATTTTACTTTTTTCACTCTAAAGTTCTTGTATTATTTTACTGGTACGGGCCACTTTACATCATATTAGGCTGTATGTGGCCCCTGAACTAAAATGAGTTTGACACCCCTGTACTAGACAATATATTATTCATATGATAATTAAAGAAATATGCATAAATAAGTGTGAAAAAATCACAGCTGAAGATGATGTACTGAATGTCCCACCACCTCTGGTTAAAAAAACAAAACAAAAAAAGCACTTTCATCTCCTTTAATGATGTTTTAATGTCGCTCCCACAGATATGTTTCGGCTCTAATGATAAAAACTATTTTAAGTTGACTTGTTCTTGATCCTGTTAAATCAAATTGACAAATATCATAATATTGTGTTTCGGACTCAGATGGTGATGAATTTCAACGATACTGATGTGTAATTTCTGCTCACCCACACGCAGAGGCTGGAAGAGCCCAGTAAATAAGAAGCACTTTTTATCAAACACCTGTTTGCCACTCATGGCAGCTGGCGATGAAGAGAAATCAGTGACTCACTTTCTCTGCAGCAGCGCCATCCACTAGTCTTGATTAACTCTCGACTTCACAATGTAGGACAGATTATAAAATGCATTGCTGCACTGCTTTCTTCAGGGAATATTAATTATAGATACTGGTTTTATATACTACTGTACATAGTTCAGTGCCTGCAGTTGCTATTGTTCTCTACATCTGCAGAGTCTGGAGTTTATTTATATAAATATGAGGAGACATGAAGAAAGGGATAGAAAAATATACGAGGGGAAGGGGATCTATTTAAATCTGCAGTGAATATCAAACAACACAAATGAGTAAATGAAATGAATAAACATTAAGGTGCAGGAACGTTGAAGTCGTACATCAAACTTTTGGACATGATTAAATGAAAATGTCTGGCAGCGTTTCGTTTTACATCGTCCACATCATTGGATATCATTATGAACTGGAATGATATTTGTCTTTTTATGCGTTTGTTTGAGGCCCAGTTTGTAATATCCACAGATACGGCTCTGTCAGTCAAAACAATGATAAAATGAATAGTTTAATATTAAAATAGTGATTAACTGTGGGAGTTGTTGTCTTCTCCACCATAGTAAATGAAAACCTGGATATCGTCGTGTTTACAGATGAGGTAATGTGTTAAAGTTTGTTGTGGAAAAGCTGCAAGTCACGCCACGTTAATGTTAAAGTGATAAAAAAACACAGACGGGAAACAAAATGGCAGATTTGTCTGATTTCTGATTTTACATAAGTCCCATTAGAGGCGTTTATTGGTGCATTAATGTTAGATATAGTAACTTTCGACCTTTGGGTTGTAGATTCTTGGTGGGATAATTACAGCAACATCAAGATAGCATCTGAATAATTAAAGTTGAGTTGACTATTGATATAAATATTTGAATATTGCCATTGTCTTGGCCAGGACTCTCTTGAAAAAGAGGTTCTTAATCTCAATGGGATCAATTTTCCTGGTTAAATAAAGGTTAAATAAATAAATAAAAAATCTATATATATAATTCATTGACTTTAATGGTAAGCTGTTCTATATTTAGATACACCATAGTTTTAAATTGAACTGAAAATATTGTGTTGAGCAGAGTCTTCCTTAATCATGTTGCTCATGTTACAACACGGTGATGAAAGTGAAATAACATAAACTCCATAACTGAACCAGACCCTGAACCAGCAGTTATTCCAGGTTTTTAGTTGTTAACTAGATAACAAACAGTTATCTATCATGTTAAGATAATGACTTCATAAAATCAAGCTAAATATGTTGTTATATGTTTTCATCTATTCTTGAAATCTGTTTTATTCTATGCACAGAGGTAGGAGAATTACCCCACCCCCCCGA
Organism: Sphaeramia orbicularis; assembly: GCF_902148855.1. NCBI lineage: Eukaryota > Metazoa > Chordata > Actinopteri > Kurtiformes > Apogonidae > Sphaeramia > Sphaeramia orbicularis. The sequence goes on along the minus strand of NC_043967.1, from coordinate 50,913,304 downwards.
AAGAGAGGCAAGGGCTATTGTTTTTGGTTCAGTTTGTGTCTTTGTTTCTTTGTTAGTTAACACTCTAGCAGCAAAACTATTAGTTGAATTCATACCAAATTGGGTTTATAGATTAGCAGTGACCCAGAATAGATGTGAATAAATTTTGGAAGAAGTAGGTCAAAGTTAAAAATTTTAATGAATTTTTAAAGTTTTTTTTCCCCCATTTACTTACAATAGGCAAAATTTCAAATGTCTATAACAACATCAATTTTGTTTTGATTTACTTTAAACTTGCCACATACATAGAGACATTGATATGCTGACATCAGCACATGCATAGGCATGATGACATTAGCTGGATCGAGGCAAAATAAGCAACAATACGTGTTTGTTGTGCCTGGAACCACTTGTTTAGTTTGTTTTGTTGCATATTTAAAATAAACTGAACACAACTCAACTCAACTATCATTTGTTAATATGCAGTATTTGGTATTATGGTGGGTTAAGCTGCTCCTCCAAAGCAGCCAGCAAAAATAAAAACCTTGCAAATCCTACTATATAATGCACGCTCTGTGTCTGATCAATCGATGTTGCAGCACAGGAGGGCATTTGTATGGATTTTCCTCAGCCTTCACAGGTCCGATCACCACCAAACTCGCCAAATGAATAGAAACATTACCTGACTATCTACTAGGCACAATTTTATGTCTGTATTCAAATGTTGTGAGGTATGCTGGGCAATTTTAGCTTCTCTCTACTTTGAATTCTTCATCCCTGCCACCATACTCCTTTTTCAGAAGTGGTTATGCTGCCATTCATGAAATTTCTACAGCTAACAGACGATGCTACAGTGTGAAGGCTGCAGTTCACCACTGCTGTATGATTTTAATCATGCTTGACAGACCAAACAAATACATGCTCTTCCCTTCATGCCTCACATGTTGGCTCAAATTATTACCTGCACAATGCAGGATTAAATGGTAGTTTACAAATGGATAGTGGTGGCACACAAGTTCTACTGATCATGCTATCGTACAATGGCACCACGGGTGCAATGCCGCTAGTATTAATAATGCTCGATTTCCACAGACTAATCTGATGTCAGATAATCAGCTCTGTGTGAGGTTGTGTGTTTAATATAGAGACATGCTAAGCCACATTATGTAATAAATTCCCATTATGTAATAAAAGTTCAAAATGTAATAAGAATGTCACATCATCTTGTAATAAAGCCGCATTATGTAATAAACTGACGCATTTTGTAATAAACTATCTCAGTGCATAATGTAGTACATTTTTTCGCATTATGTAGTAAGTTATTACAATTTGAGAAATTTATTACAAAATGCACTTGACATATTTAGTCATTTAGACACGTATTTGGCACTGATTAGTGTGTGTTTATCAGCAAAATACATTTTAGTTGCAAGTTAGCCACCAAAGGTGTGTGATGGTTTAGCTCTTTTTTTATATCCAGAAATGGTTTGCATTGTTAAAGACACTTTCCTGAGTTTTTTTTTTTTTTTTTCAACTGGCATAGACACCTTATATTGATCAAAGTATTTTAGTTTGCCTTAAATAGGTTCTGTTTAGAAATAAATCCATTTCTTGTTCAACATCAGTATTTTCTACTTTGTGTGTGCATGTTGGAGTGTGTGTACTAATTGTGAATGTAATGCTAATAGGTAGGCTATCATTGCCACTACTACAACTATTAATCTGCAGGGCTACTTCAACTAAAGAGGGGAAAAAAAATCTACTTGAGTGTCGTTATTACGTAATGAACCATGTTATTACATTTTCCTGATAATAAAAATATGTCAAGTGCATTTTGTAATAAATTTCTCAAATTGTAATAACTTACTACATAATGCGAAAAAATGTACTACATAATGCGGCTTTATTACAAGATGACGTGACATTCTTATTATTACATTTTGAACTTTTATTACATAATGGGAATTTATTACATAATGCAGCTCAACAAGACAGAAACTGGCCTGTCTCTACCTTACTACTTCTATTTTACTTTTTACTTTTGATTTGTTGCTTTACGTGTAAATCCACTTGGCCAACCCTCCTACCAAGCGTCATTCTCTGACAAGGTGAAAATAACTTGAGAACTGACGAATTCGTGAAGCGTAAAGATGACACTGACACAACATAAAGCCAATCCACTTTTAATTATGAAGCACAAATCTAAATAAGCACAAAGGTTTCCAAAGTGCTGTACAGTGGTACGGTAATGCGTCCATGAGTTAAGAAAAGCAGCAAAATCATGCAAGCGAGCAGAAATGAAGGTTAATCACCATGGCAACGTGAACGCTCTGTCACTCATGGCAGAGCTAAATCAGGAATACCTACAACATACATGAACTGATCTATTATCCAATCTCATCTTTTTAATTCATTATAATTCAATTTTACCTCTGAAATGTAATAAAAAAAGGGTTAAATTAAAATGCCCCCCACCCCCACCCCCGACTTTGTGGGAGACAGCGGTGGTTGTACTCGCACAGAGAACCTAATGAAGAGGCAGAGCTCTCAGCACCGGAACACCAAAAATTGCGTTCCATTTTTCCTTTGAGGGTTTGTAAACAATAATTGCACAAGACCGATTTTGACATAAATAATAAACACGCACAGCCTATTTCTGAAATACACAAAGGTAACAACAGGAGCGAAATGCCTCGAGGTGAAGAGGACGTAACGAGATGATGATCATCATTAAAAAAAAAAAAAAAAAAAAAAAAAGCACCAGTCAATTCCCAAACAGTGAAAAATGATGTGGAAATAATGATTATGTTAGCGTCATGCCAGTGTTTTATACAGCTGAATGGAGACACTTATTAGCTCAAATAATTGCGTTTCTTTCAGATAATTCCAATAAGGCGATTATGTAATAACTGTGACAGGCTTATTCAGGCGAGAGCTACTTGTAATGGACATTAGTGTGGGAGATATTTAACAGTAAACACACACGTTTGGCTCAAGAAGCAAATATCCACAATAAGAAATGTGTTCTAGCAGCCGGTGGTCTCCTCTGAGGTCTCATTTACCGACGGTAATTCTACCAAGTGGTTATAATTACACTGACAGTGATATATTGATGTTTAAAATGCACCTTTAACTTCTTATTCATCAGAGGAGGTTTTTTCCGAGGTGCACATGTTCTTTATGAGCCCCGGCCTGTTTCACATTCATATAGGGACAATTATTCACACCTGGTCTGAAGAAGCAGGCCTGCACAGCTGGCTGCCGGGACGGTCGGCCTTTTAAGATGCACCTCTGTAGTCGCTTCTCAGGGAGACGATGACCTTGATATGTCTCCTTGCATTACTTTTCCTCTGCATTACCGGCAAAGCGTGGAATAACTCCACAACAGAATCAGCAGACACCTGTTTACAAGTTTCAGCACCGGTGGAGATAAATGAAATCAATACTCTGGCTCCCGTGCAATATTGCCGTCGCACTGCCATCCACGAGTTTATATTATCACAGATCTTTACAGCGCAGAACTGATTATGTAGCACAGTGCAGATCTGCTTACTTGAAAGATTGGTAATTATGGGGAGCAGAGTGCGGCATTGGTGGAGTGCACGGACTGTAAGCCGTTAACCCTTTTGTGAAATTGTTACGGTAAGCAGAGAGGAAGAACCATGCCTCATAATCAATGGTTGTCATAAAAGTAGGTAATAGCACAGGAGAGCTGCACAGGAATATCTAAAGACCAACCGTCTTCATCTGTGTTACTAAAAACACTTGTATTCAGTCCACAATGATAGAAATAGAATAATGAGATTAACCCAGTGGTTTCCAACCTTTTTTGGCTCGTGACCCCATTTTAAAATCACAAATTTCTGGCAACCCCAGACGAAAATTAATTAGTTTTGGATCATGTAATAGTTTGCTATACTATGTTGCAAATAAATGTTAATTTTAGAGGACATGTAGTCTATATAATGTATATTATTATGGACAGAGGCAGAAAAGCCAGGTGTAGATTACTGCACAAAGGGAGAATTTGATTTTCCTTGGTCAGGATATGTACAGTCAGTCCAGCTTGGATTTACACGGCTGACAATTAATACTGAAAAAACACTAAAAAATAAAAATAATAGGAATTATGAAAGAGCTGCAGCATCTGAAACTGACCACAATGAACATTTGACAGATAAACAGAACCGCAGTGCTTCAGTGTCAGCTTCACAGTTTGTCATGTCTTTCATGGATTGGGATTGTCTCTGTCAACTCACCATATATTTTTTATTACTAAGTTTTATTTTTTTATTTTTTTTCTAGAAATTTCAGGTGACCCCATTTGAATTCCAGGCGACCCCACATGGGGTCCTGGCCCCAAGGTTGAAAAACACTGGTTTATACCATCCAATACCGTACCATTCAGTTTTTCTACAGATTGTTAAATTAGAAGTCTTTGTTTACAGTGTTGTAGAGGAAGCTATCCAGAGTAAGTTCTTTAACAAGTTTTTTTTTTATTTTTTTTTTAGAGTATATACTAACCTTAATGTCAACCTGGTTACTAACCCACCTGTTTTTGGTCTGTCTGTTTTTTGTCTTCCTGTGCTGTATGCAAAGCTGCTGAATATTTGAATTTCCATCGAGATTAATGAAGTATCTATCTATCTATCTATCTATCTATCTATCTATCTATCTATCTATCTATCTATCTATCTATCTATCTATCTATCTATCTATCTATCTATCTATCTATCTATCTATCTATCTATCTATCTATCTATCTATCTATCTATCTATGCCAATGCAACAGTGCCATGAAATGAATGAACTCAGTGCATCCCAGAATTCACAGCAATCTTTGTAAACATACCGTCAGAAGACAAGTCCGACCACAATGAACATTTGACAGATAAACAGAACCACAGTGCTTCACTTTCAGCTTCAGTTTGTCATGTCTTTTATGGATTGGAATTGTCTCTTTTTAAATTTTTTGTGAATTACTAGAAATTTCAGGCGACCCCATTTGAATTCCAGGCGACCCCATTTAGGGTCCCGACCCCAAGGTTGAAAAACACTGGTTTAACCCTTAAAGACCTGGTGCTACTTTTTCTCTCCATTTAGCCATTCTTAAATAATTTATTGTCATTTATTACTATTGGCAAAAATCTGGTGATACGATACAAATCATTATACTAGGATCACAAGACAATATATCACGATATATCATGATACTACTAACAAGGCGATTTTTTTTTTTTTTTTTTTTTGTTAAAAAAAAAAAAAAAATCCAGGAAGAATTGAATTACACCAGAAATATGCACAAATACTAAACACATTTTTATTTGATCAGAACAGGATCTAATGCCGTATCACAAAATTTTCCTCTGCAGAAACTTAAATCTTAAATTATGTTTTACAGACATTACAGTTTAAGAGTCTGCTCAAATGTTCATATTCTATTCGTTCATAACTAACATCGTAACATTATTTTTGTACAATCCCAACAAAGGAACTAACATCTGCCTCTCTCAGACAGTAAAAAGTGCTTTTTAGATGTTCCAAATGACCATTATTTAATAAAACAGCATTAAATAATAGTAAATAAAAGATAAACAAAAAACAAAAATGAACCTCCACTACATCTGCATTTGAATAATTACCTAAAAACATTGATACAGTACTTCTTAATATTGATACAGTGTTGTGAAATGAAACATTGTGATGTATTGCAGAATGGATATTTTCTTACACCTCTATTTATTACAATATTCTCTGTATTTGAATGAATTTAGAATTTTTCCAGTGACAATCAACTGTTTTCCCATATTTAATTTACTGATCATGTAGATGTTTCTAAAAATTTATGTTAAAGTAGAGGGTTATTACATGAGAAACAGAGAAAACTGAAGAAAATGTGACTTTTACAGTAAAATCTATCATTAACTGACATATAAGACAATAAACCCTTACAGACCTGAAACTATTTTTGTAGCAACTTCATTCTCTCCATTAAACATTTCCTGAATCATTTATCACCATTTATTATAATACTATCCTCTGCATTTTGCATTTTTCAATAAAAATCATGTATTTTCCCACATTTAATTTACTGATCATGTAGATGTTTGTAAAAGCTCTGAGTAAATTCAAAGGTTATTGTATCGGAACAGACAAAACTGAAGAAAAAGTGACTTTTAGCAAAATATATCATTAACTTAAAGTAAAAACAAGCATCTACAGCCACTGTTAATTATCAAATTGTATGGGTTTTACTGGTGAATCAATGTTGTAGAAGATGAATGTGTTTCCATGGTAACTACGGAGCTTCTGAACGTCCAAATGGGTCATATCTGATGACCATGAAAAGATGAAAAACTGCATTTTACACCAATTATTCATATGTACTGAAAGGATAAGTAGATCAACAGTTATTAAACATTTAATATCAGTAGACGCTTTTGGTCGCTGGTGGCTGTTTGGCTCTTTATGGGTTAATCCACTCTTTGTTGTGTAGTGCTTTTTAAGTGTGGTGTCAGATTAGGGACTTGAATTGCCTCACTGGATTAAAGCATTTAGAATCATGTTTTCATTGATTTAAATTCATCTTAAATTAAGAAATACTGCTTGTGTTATCTTCAAATGAGCCATTTATTTCTGCAAAATGAGCAGGTCCTCTTCCACTGTGTCTGCCATGTTGTATCATCATATTTCTAACAGTAGTCCAGACTTCCTCTTTATAGACGTACCCACAGTTTAACTCTATAAAAAGTTATCTGTCACTTGGTTCCCATTGTGTTTAACCCTGTAAAGCCTGAACCCTTAAATCACTGACAGAAAATTCTAGTTCTTTGAAACTGGAGCATTTATTGGTCCTTCTGAACAAAGCAAAAAATGTTTTTCAAAAATATCAATTTCCGTGTATGAGTTTCAATTTTGTATCATATTTGATCCATCAGGTCTCAATGCTCAAATGTTATTATTTTTGAACAAACAAAAATTTAATATAAAATAAACATGTCTAACAAATTGGTCGTTCCATTTCAAAATTGTCAAAGTTCTACCTATTTCCTCATTAAGGACAGTCTTGTAGTGTCACTGGAAAGGCCTCTGGTGAATGAATTCCTCCCCCTGGTGGATTATTTGTGTATTGCATGTATCTAATTGTATACATCAGGTTTTTCAAGAAAAAAAAAATCACACTGATCATGTAGAGGGCTTGTTGAGCCACATTATGTAATAAATTCTCATTATGTAATAAAAGTTCAAAATGTAATAAGAATGTCATGTCATCTTGTAATAAAGCCGCATTTTGTAATAAACTATGTCAACGCATTTTGACACCTTTTTATAAAAAAAAAAAAAAATGTAATAACATGGTTCATGATGTAATAACAATCCAAATTAATATAATTTCAGAGCAATTTAGAAGAAATTAGTCACAGGAGCTACAGGTAATGTAATCAGAACTTTAACCACACAGTTTAAAGATGAAAATAAAAATGTGTCAAGTGCATTTTGTAATAAATTTCTCAAATTGTAATAACTTACTACATAATGCGAAAAAATTTACTACATAATGCATTGAGGTAGTTTATTACAAAATGCGTCAGTTTATTACATAATGCGGCTTTATTACAAGATGATGTGACATTCTTATTACATTTTGAACTTTTTTTACATAATGGAAATTTATTACATAATGCGGCTGAACAGAGCTTCAAATCTCATGTGTCAAATATGATAGGTTTGGCGTTGTAGGGTTAAAATGCAGTATCTCAGAAACACGTCAACAGAATGTCACAAAATTAAGCACAAATATCCACTTGGATACAGTTTAGAAATGGAGCAATTTCAGTGGGAAAAGTCCAAGGTCAGTGTTTCCTCATGTGTCGTATTTTGAGCGAAGTATCTCAGGAATGCTTTCAGGGAGCGTTGTAAAATTGGCCACGAGTGTCCACTTTGATTCAAGGATGAACTTATTCCATGTTGGTGGTAAAATGTCAAGGCCGTAGTGACCTTAACTTGTTAAACCCTGGGCCATTTGTTTCTAGTCAGAATTATTTCAATACAAAACAAAACAATGGATGAGCCGATATCAGAAACTTCACTCATATAAAAGTTATGATCAGAAAACAGCAAAGATAAAGCACAGTTTTAATCATCGCTTCATAATGTGACCTTTATTTTTCCTCTACTTTATCTTGTTCAGTGAGTTTTAGTGTTACAGATATAATACTTGGACTGTTGGATGTGCTTAGTGTTAGTGTTGCAAAGTTTGTCGCATTGGACTTTTGTTTTATGAAATTGTTCATGACGTACACTGGTCTTGGACTATACAGGAGTGATATTTGCATTAAAGTTCTTGATTGGATTATGTTATGTTTCCTTAAAATTGGTTTTATTGAGATTTTAGCTGATGTTTTCATGATTACGTTAATGTATAGCACAGGTCTCAAACTCAACTTACCTGGGGGCCGCTGGAGGTAGAGTCTGGGTCAGGCTGGGTTGCATTAAGTATTCCACAAAAAAGGGTTTCTTTACTTTACTCCAGGAGTGTCAAACATAAGGCCCGTGGACCAAAACTGGCCCACCAAAAGGTCCATTCTGGCCCGTGGGAGGAATTTGGAAAATGCAAAAATTACACTGAAATTATTAAAAATAAGGATGTTAAAATCATTTCAGTTCAGGTTCCACATTCAGACTAATATGATCTCAAGTGATCAGTAAAAATATCATCATAACCTGTAAATCAGGGGTGTCAAACTCATTTTGGTTCAGTTCCACACTCAGCCTAATATGATATAAAATGGGCCGGACCAGTAAAATAATATAAATAATAGGATAAGAACTTTTGAGTGAAAAAAGTAAATTGGTTAATGAAAACGTTTACATCTATGAGTTGTACTTGAACATAACATGAACAAATATGAACCTGAAAATTCTTTAATAAAATAAGTGCCATGTTAACAATATTACGCCTTAGTTTATCATTTATACATGTGAGTCACAATGTAGAGATCACAGTGGATCCAGAAATACACAAAACATTAAATAAAAGGAATATTATTAAAATTCCACATACATCAGACATTTCAGATATTCACATTTTTTGTGAAAGGCCAGTCTGTAAATGTAAACATTTTTGTGTAAATTTTTTTTTTTTTTACACTAAAACAAAGAGACAAATTTATAGTTTTATTATTATTTGTTGGTTATTATGGTAGTATTTTACTGGTCTGACCCACCTTAGACTGAATTGACCTAAAATGATTTTAACATCCTTGATTGTTCATATCTTCAGTGTAATTTTTGCATTTCACAAATTCATCCCAGGGGCCAGATTGGACCCTTTGACGGGCTAGATTTGGCCCCTAGGCCGCACGTTTGACACCTGTGTTGTAAATAATGAAAACTCCACATTTTCCTCTTTGTTTTAGTGTAAATCATGGGTCTCAAACTCACCTCACCTGGGGGCCACTGGAGGTAGAGTCTGGGTCAGGCTGGGCCGCATTAAGTATTCCACAAACAAAGGGTTTCTTTACTTTCCTTGCAGCTAGTAACATGCACTTTTTGATGAACTCGCCTTCTCTGAATGACTTCCCGACCCTAGTAATCATCTCACTCACCACGTAGCTAGCTTCGACCGCTGTTTCATTCTCTTTCGTGCTTTCTTGAATAAATCTTGTTGCCTCGGTAGACATTTTTTCAGATTGGAGACCCAGTTCTTTCTGGTATTTTGTAAACTCCTCAGCATGTCTAGTTGAGTAATGACGTCAGACGTTGTATTCCTTATAACCCCAATTAGCCTTCTGACTAATTCTGGCTTTTTTTAACCATGTGTAACCATGTGTTCTATGAAATTGCATTGTCCCCTTTCAAATAAACTAAACTAAACTTTCTTTGTGCATATGCGACATGTAGGGGTGCCTATGTGCTCCACAAAAAATATTCTGTCTTCTACTTTTCTTGAAATGTCCTGTGCTCGCTGCCAACCTTTCTCTTCACGGCACGTTTTGAGAGAGACATGACTGGAACTGGGTGACGGTACATATTTTCCATCCACTTGGTGTCACTGTGGAATATGTTTCAACTAAGTGACCAACATTCAGGGGCGCCGCTACCAATTGTGGATCCCATGAAAGGTAAACGTTGTGGACCCTTTCATAAAATTCAGTACCTTATCGATCTGTCGTGGCGGTGTGTGTGTGTATATATATATATATATATATATATATATATATATATATATATATATATATATATATATATATATATGTATGTATGTGGGGGTGCGGTCCATACATAACAACACTTACGCTAGCGTGAAAACGATACTGAAACTTAACATGCTTTCAACGTCCAACTCCTGACTTCTATACCTCTCTTACATAGCAGATCTTACACGAAATTTTCACAACTTCTAACCTGTATCCACTGGACCCCCTCCACTGCTCTATGGGCCCCCCACAAATGCTGGGCCCCATGAATTTGTCTTGCCCCCCCCCCCCCCCCCCCCTTTATCGGCACCCCAGCTAACATTCATCCTTCCCCAGGTACTTTGTGGTTGGCTAGCTTAACAACTCAGCAAAAAGGTGCGTTTGAGAACTGCGTGTGGGCCGCTCTAACACTAAACTTTGATGTTAAGTAGGGGGCCACAAAATATCATCCCGCAGGCCTTTAATTCAGATTCAGAAAACTTTATTTATCCCATACAGTTAATTCATTTGCAGCTTAATTCAATTCAATTCAATTCAACTTTATTTGTATAGCCCAATATCACAACAAGGTTATCTCAAAGGGCTTTACAGAGTCAGTTGGAGTAAACAACAGTCAAATAAACAGCAAGAAAATGAGTAGTGTGCAGGGCATCCCCCATCCTTAGACCCTCCTTCTCGGCAAGGAAAAACTCAAAACCCAGTGGGAAAAGGGAGAAACCTAGGGGAGAACCACAGTGAAGGAGAGATCCACTCCCATGGACGGACAGGCTATAGATGCACCAGGACTGATGGACGTCCATTTGCAGATGTAGTTCTCGTCTGCAAGGATGCAGTAGGGTGGACACATAGGGGGTCCATCCCGCTGGATGAGACAGGCAGGAGCGAGGAGCTTACCACAGACATCAGCCCACATCCAAAGTGCAATATGACAAACATAAATAAATCAGTGCACAAATACAAGATCACTGAAAGCAAGTACAAATAAATGCATTTAAATAATCAGCAATAAATAATCAATAAATACCAATTGCAGACTAAAAGACAAAAAGACCTGATTGGTTCTGCTAACATTTAAAAAAACAAAACAAAACAAAACCAACTCTCATATAAAATAACTAAAATGCCCCCTGGGCCACAAGTTTTAGACCCCTGATGTATAGAATGTGTATATCGGTACAAGCATCATATAGCGTTACCGTGGTAACTGTGTTGGGGGCATCCGGTGGAGGCTGCAAAAACATTTCAGGTCATAACTACCTGTAATTAGTACATAAACCAATTCTGATATAAGGGTGAAGATAGTGGATGAATCTGACTGTTTCCTGTTTCATATCAGGAGGTGTTTAGGTTTAAAGGAAATCACCCCCACCTGCGATATTTAAGAGTGGTCCATATTTAACCAAAGAGCCCCGAACAGACGTAATAAAAACTGGCTGTGACATTTTTAGCATTCACACTGAGGGAAGATGAGGTGAGGGGGATTCATTTGGTTGAAATCTACAATTTTACACACACTGAATCTACTCTGCATGTTTCATAAAAAGCAAAGCCTCCATCTTTATGTAAATATTTTAATTGCCAAGAGATGCAGTGTGATGAGACAAAATAATTAACTGAACACGACTCATACGTTCCCACATCTCTGCCCCACTTCCCCACATTATTCATAGTTTTTTTCTTTTTAATTAATGACTTTATCTGCTGTGGAATATCTCAGTTTATATCTGTGGTGATATAGAAGAATGCGATGTTTACCCCACATCCTCATCTGTCTCTATTCTTTATGTTTACAAAAAGATAATCATCCACAGCACATAAACAGACTACAAAATTCAGTGTTCATTAACCTTTATCTTATCGTGTCTCTTTCAACATGCAATTATACCTGCCTCAGCCGAGCATAAAAACGTCTTTGTAATACAGAGGTTTGTTTTGTTCAAGGGGTTTCTACTCATGCACAGATGTTTGTAATAACCCAGTCTGTGCAGTTTGCAGAAATCCACACTGTAAAATTTAATGTGTTGTTTCAGTTTAAATTGTTAGTAGTATTTGTAGTGGTAGTAGTAGTCGTAGCAGTAGCAGCTGCAGCAGTTTCAGTTAAAAAATACAAAGTACCAAATTTTTCTTGCTTCCATAATTTCAGACAGATTCAGATTTATTGTCATTCAGTAAAAACATCCCAGATGCTGATACAGAACAAAATAGCAAAATGCACAGCACGAAATAAAACAATAGAAAAAAGATCCTAAAAACACCAACTAAAATCAACCCATATATATGATAAAATATAAAAAACTGCACTAAAAATAAATGAATAAATAGTTAGTAAAGATAAAAAAGAGATATGGCACGATGGAGGGGTTCCTATTGCACCTATTTACCTAAACAATAAAAGTGCATACAGTTGAGGCACTTTCTTAAACAAACAAAAAAAAGTATAATGTGCTTATAAAATATATTCCCAGCTTTAAAACAAGGCACGAAAGAGCGACAATAAGTTCACGACTGGAAAAGTCACCTGCCAGTTGTTCATGATGCAGGACTTAACTCCGCCCACTCTCCTAAACTGTCACCGAAGTTTAGTCGACAGAATTTATTAAGTTAGACAATGATTTTCAAGTTAAGATTTGAGACACTTTTAACTTGTATTTTTTTTTTTTTATCGCAACAAGGCAGATCATCAGTTGTTATTCTGACATAGAATAAAATGTTAGCACAACTATTCTATTTTACAGTGCACAGAGTAACAGGTGGACCTTACTGTGTTGTATCAACTGTTATGTCATTGTTCCATTATTGTGGTCAGACTATTATAGGCTGTACATAAAGAGACAACATTAGAGTTTGTTTTTTTTTTATAGCATGGACATTTTATCCACATGGAACCAACATTTTGGGATCTTCAATATGCAAATTATGGAAACCAGGTCCCATGGTGAACAAGTCTCAAAACTCCACCCTTGCATTTCCAGGTTTACAACCCATACACATATTTTCTTTAATGATGACGCCATATTACGCCCCCACTTTTCCTTTAACCTCCATGTGCCACACTATCGTCTCCTTTCTCGCTTGTGCATTCAAATTCATCGCCGTTTTCTTCTTCATGTATTTGTTTACAACACATTTTATGCGCATGTTGCATTTCTTCTCTTTTTGCTGCATTTCTGCGTCTGCATTACAGCGCCACTTACAGGCCTGGCATGTATGCTACAGTGTTACCAGTGGGTTTTTTTGTGCCGTGTTTATGGCAAGCTTTTTTTTTTAAAGAAAAAAAAATTGTTTTCGTCTCCGTGTGGACAAAGCTTCAACTGTGTCTTTTTCTACCTTTTAACAAAAACAGTTTTCCGCGACTCCTCTGTTATTTCTGATCATAAATAAGTAATTATAAACTCACTGATAATGACATCCACCATCAACATCCCACAGTGATGATAGTCTTATGGTGACTTTGACGATAACATTCAATCATTAAGTGACACCTATGATGATGATGATGATTATGATGGAGGTGGATAAGGAGTGATGGTTGGAGTCTGTTTCTGTGTTCGTGCCAAAGCAAAGCCTGGTTGGAAACAGAGGAGCACAAGACGCAGCTTAATGAGACAACAAACAGCAGCTGAACCCATCAGCGCTCTGCTTTTACTATATCTTCCTCTGAGGTTGTGTCAGAGGCAGCGCAGAGATGAAAGACTAAGAACTGAGGTGCCACTGAAGCACCGCCTAAAGAGCCTCTTTGTATTATAAGTTGGTTGTAACTTCCAAAGAAAGCCATGAATACCTTAACTGAACCCTATCTCTTGCCAATGAGCTTCTTTTGTTGGGTTTTCAGTGGAAAGTTGAAAACCTTTATATTTCCTACGTACGTACGATCCTGTTTCTTTTGAATCTTTCTCTTTTACTGCATCATTTGTCATGATGGTTCTGCACCAGTGCGGCCCAGACAGGTTCCTATTCATGCACTTCTGGATCCTCCTCTCCAGAACTGACACCATCACAAACTTGTTTTGATGATTGGAAACAATTAAGTTGTCTTGTAGTTGTTGAAACGGTCCTTGTGTTGTGCTTCTACATATAGCTGTTGTTTTTTAAGTGGACTTGGCCACACTTGAGTGGTAATTTGCTGTGGATAAAAAGCTCCAAATCCCTTAGTAAAACTGGATACACTGACAGGTGGCATCGGCTGAACAGATTGCAATAGAATAACTTTTCCGCTGTGTAGATAAACTGCTGTCAAACTAGCAGCTACATTCAGAAAAACACATTGCTTATGAATATTTTATGGTGCTTCTCATGTTAAATTAAGCACCTGGAGCTTGTCCTCCCTCCTCCCTCACCTGTCTCCCCATTCCTGTTCCTTCTCTTAATCCCTCTCAGGACAGCATTAGTATTACCAAAGCTTTTTTACCTCAGAAACTGACATCAGAGGCTTTCTCTGTCTACCAGATTTACCCGAACTCAAAGCTCAAAGGGAAATTATCTTGCCTTGCACTGATGTTTTATACGATTTCTGACATTTTAATTTCAAGAGCATATAGAAGTAGAAGTTAAAGGCCCTATCTTTACAGTGCAACATTCCTCATGTTATGTTATTACATTGGAAAAAGCTTTTCTCTAATGGTTTTGCAGCTCAACTTCATCAGAAAATGTAGAGAAGGTATTTAAGGGGGTAAAATAAGTAATAACATCTCTACCTCTGCCAAGGAGGTTATGCTGTGCAACCCGCTGTAGTCGAATTTCACCGTCTGCACACACATAATAAGCTGAAAACACCGTGGAAATAGTGACAGAATTTGCATCTTTCTCCACTCAGCTTTTTGTTGTTTTCTCACCTTTTTTCTCTCACCGAACCCTGTGAAGTCCTGGTCCAGGATGGGGTGAGGAGTTCGAGTCAGGTGTTCAGCTGGTACCTGTCAAAGCGCTCATATATGTGTCTTAACGCAGGAACACAGCGTCTGCAGCCAAGTGTTTAAGTACTTGCTCGTTAATTGGCCGGGGCTGTGGATTCAGCCTGAGAACTGAGCCTTTCATGACAGAGCTGCATGCATTATGTGCAACTGTATCCATTTTTAAATCCTCCAAAAATATGTTTTCTCTGTTGTCTGTTAGCTGGCGTCTTCTCATTTAACTGGCAAAGTTATGAGTCAATGGCAGCTCTAGTAGACAATAAACACAAAGGAAGGAAAACACATGCAGAGCTTTTGCTCCTTTGTTCACTTCTGCTTTTACATTAATACAACCTGCATCAAACTGCACCAACAGAAGATGCTCTTATATTATTCTATCACTTCCAAAATGTTCTGGCAATTTCCATCAACAGAATCTAAACCTGGATCTGACATTAACACCACCTTGTGTTAAGATTATAAGGTTATAGTAGAGGTGGATCAGCTGAGGTACTGCTCAGGATGAAAGTCCAACACCATCATCACACATTCCCCTTTGTAATATTTCTGTTGGAAACACTGCTTCATATATGAAAAAAACATGAATGCTGGACTTTCCGTGCACTATACAGTTAAAAGAGGGGACACAGTAACACTAACTCTATGGGAATGAGTGGAATCTCCATGTGGGCGTGGCCAGAGGCTCCCACAGTCAGCTGACTGATGATGCAGATGAGTGGTCCAAACTCATTGAACTGCACCTCAAACAGGTTGGAACATTCACCTGTATGATGACGCTGGATAACATCACATAGGTGGCTGTTAATGACCTGTTTTTGTTTTTTTGTTTTACCTCCACCAGGAGGTATTGTGATAGCTTTGCTTTGTGCGTTTGCGTGTTTGTTTGTTTGTTTGTTTGTTGGCAAGATAACTCAAAAAATTATGGACGGATTTTCATGAAATTTTCAGGAAATGTTGATACTGGCACAAGGAAGAAATTATTAAATTTTGGTGGTGATCGGGGGGTGATCTGTGTTGGCGAAGGTCTGCGCTCTCCGAGTGCTTTTCTTGTTTGTTTATGTTTGTTTCCTGTGTATTGTTTACTTCCAGGGAGTTATTTACATAAGCCTTTTTTGCCTTCAATCCTCTCCTGCACAATGGTGTTACTTGCATGAAAATTGTTTTTTAAACTTTTGCTCTTGCTGTCTATGATGTACAAATAAATAAAGTGAAATAAAATAAAATAAATAAATAAAGAGGTGAAGTTATAAAAAAAAAAAAAAAGAAATAAAAACCTGCAGTTACCACTTTTCACCAACAGGGGCCACCAAAGCGAATAAAATAGAGTTCTTTGGACTGCTGGCTTAAACTAAACTAAACTAAACATCAGTCTCATGCCTTTGCCACAGCCTAAATGCACATGGTATCTAATGCCATTAAAAGTAAAATACTGAGACGCTGAAGAGACAAATTCACTGAAGGCTGATACTGATACCACTGTTATTTATTTATTTATTTATTTGAATTCAGGTTTTGTTCATATTTATTGCTCCTTTTGTACCAAAGCAACAAAGAAATCTAGAGTCGGCGGAGTGGGGGGGCTCCGTAGGTTACTCCATCCTCAACCTCTTCATTATCCTCCTTGTCACACCCCGACATCTATCCCCCCTCCGAAACAAGTTGGTGAGCAGACAGACCTCAGTGCAGAAGACCAGGATGGGTGGTTGGAGGGTGCAGCAGACATAGGCAAGGCAGGCAAGGCAAATTTATTTGTATAGCACAATTCATACACAGGCCAATTCACAGTGCTGTACAAAAATGGAAAAGAGACAGGTTAAAAACATACAATTATAATGAAAACATAACCAATAAAACATATATAATAATCAATTAAAATAAAGTGAAATAGAAGAGTGCAGATAGAACCCTTTCAGTTGTTCTATGCACAGTTGAACAGAGCCTGGACTTCAACATTCACCATTGAGATAACATGCTGGTAGTAGGAAAGCAGCAGCTCAAGCAGTGCTGGAAACAAAGCTTCTTCTGATATGGATACTTACACTTTGTGACGAATAACATTAACGCCCCCATTTGTGCCTCAGCGCCCCCCTCTCAGCTTTCTCCTTCCAAACGCCCCCCAGTGTTGTCCCAACGCCCCCCTGAGGGGCTGTACCGCCCCCGTTGAAGAACACTAGCCTAGATAACTCACTCCAAACCAGTTTATGGAAACACATCAGAATCAGATTACTTTAATAATCCCAGGGGAAACTGGGTTTGAAACAGTTACTCCAGTCAAGATCAGAAATATAAAATGTGAATATACACTACCAGTCAAAAGTTTGGACTCATCTGTTTTTTCTTTATTTTCATGACTATTTACATTGTAGATTCTCACCGAAGGCATCAAAACTATGAATGAACACATATGGAATTATGGAGTTTAAAAAAAGTGTGACGTAACTCAAAGCATGTTTTTATTTTCGCTTCTTCAAAATAGCCACATTTTGCTTCTATTACTGCTTTGCACATTCTTGGCGTTCTCTGGGTGAGCTTCATGAAGTAGTCACCTGAAATGTTTTCCAAAAGTCTTGAAGGAGTTTGCAGTGATGCTGAGCACTTATTGGCCATCTGTGGTCCATCTCATGCCATTTAAATGAGAAGGTGAGTCCAAACTTTTGACTGGTAGTGTACAAAGAATTGCAATAGAATAGTAGTAGAATAAAGATAAAAATATGTGTAATTTATAAATCTGAAATTAAATATAAACTAAATTGTAGTGCAAATTCAACTAATTATCCACCCAGTGCAGAAATGAGAGCAAATTTGGTAAAAGGTGCCATGGTACAGTGCAGAGTGCAGTTAAAAAAAGGATAAAGATGAAGAACATTTTCATTTTTGACATTTCACAGACACGCAGCTGGTGTTCTGATAAGGAGGTTTACAGCTGAGATGATGATTCTAGTTGTTTCTGATGTTCAGTTTTACAGAGATTGCCATGTTTTATTAACTGTCTGAGAACTTCCCCATAATAATCTGTATAATACACACAGAATAACAACACTGAAATGTAACTATGATAAATACAGAAACAAGAAGCACAAATCTGCACCCTGTTCATGGAAAAGGAATCAGAGGACTTCCTCATTTGAAGACCATTTAAAGGCTTGCAGGTGCTCTTTGTAAAACAGAGCTTTGAGAAACGTTTGCCAATAATTACAGCTGTATTTGTCATTTTCACTTCTTCTCATGAGAACTCCTGAGTGAATATTTGATTCAGATGTCGCACGATATTCCTAAATAAAAGAATAAAAGCATTTGTTTTGTCTCTTCTTCAGCCCATCTTCTCACTTTCTCTTTGTCTTTATTTACTCCCTCAGTCCCCTCTCCAATTCCACCTAAACTCTTTTGCGCCCCCCCTCCTCGCTGCCCGTCGCTCCGTTCGCTGTCAGAGTTAATTGTTTTCTGCTTTTTTTTCTATTTTCCCCTTCATGTCGTCTGTGTGATTGAATCGAGAGGACTCATCGTCACAGCTGCAGGGCTAAACAGGGAACAGGGTGCCTCAGTGTGACTCAGACTTCTACATTCCTTCACACACTTGGATAACGTCATGTCTCTGCTTCTTTGTGAGGACATAATGCATTCCTCAGCTTGTTAACCCAAGTCCACCCTTAACCTTAAAACCAAATCTGAACCCTCGAACAGACACTCGAATCTAAAATGTGTCCACGCAAACACGGGAACAAATCGTTTGACTCACTGAAACATGAACTCTTTGGCACTTGAACCTCTATGACGAAGCTACAAATGATGCGAAACACAGCTGTACGAAACAATACCACACACACACACATGCACACACTTGTACATATACCTCCACACAAACCCCCCACTTTAATCTGTTCTCCAAATGTTGTTTCCTTCCCTGCGGTGCTGAGCCGGTTTTTCTATTTATGGAGGGGCGTTGAGCTGATGTGAGATGATCGGAAAGTGCCTTGCTCCCATTGTGATTCTCCATGAGGTATGTGTGTGTATGTGTGTGTGTGTGTGTGTCGTCATGCATAGTTTTAACTCCCGGGAGCGTTCGCATGTGTATGGATGTGCATACGTGTTTGGTTTCAGATGTGTGAGGTGTTTGTGCATCATCCATCCCTGTGTGTGGGTGTTTACATGAGTGTGCGCAGACGTTGTGGATGATGGGATACAAACAGGCGCCAGCTCACTGAGAGCAGATGCGCCTTCAATAATGAGTAAAATGAGACACAGGGAAGCATCAACAGCCAAACTAATCAACACCTTCAACTGCACATGTTTCCAGAGTGGGCACTGGGAACCTGTTTGTGTGTGGGATGAAACTGTTATATGACCCTACTGATGCAAATGTCCGAACTTAGACACTTGTGCAAATGTGGCCCAAATCCAAATTTTTTTGCTTATATGTGACTAGTATCTAATCTGTTAAAGACAGTTTGAACAGCACAAATCTGATTTTTTTCAAATCTGACCTAGACCATTGTTATATTTGGTCCTAAAGGTGATACGTATCTGATATTTTGCAATGCGACTTCAGTCTGAACGGTCAGGTCACGTTTATGTGACCTATAGCTACAGGGTGGGGAAGCAAAATTTACAATGAACATTTAGTTGTTTTTTCTCAGCAGACACTACGTCAGTTGTTTTGAAACCAAACATATATTGATGTCATAATCATACCTAACACTTCAGAATCTTTTGCCCATATGAGTAATCAGGAAAGCAAACGTCAAAGAGTGTGTGATTTGCTGAATGCACTCGTCACACCAAAGGAGATTTGAAAAATAGTTGGAGTGTCCATAAAGACTGTTTAGAATGGAAAGAAGAGAATGACTATGAGCAAAACTATTACCAGAAAGTCTGGAAGATACTATTAAAGAAGAATGGGAGAAGTTGTCACCTGAATATTTGAGGAACACTTGCGCAAGTTTCAGGAAGCGTGTGAAGGCAGTTATTGAGAAAGAAGGAGGACACAGAGAATAAAAACATTTTCTATTATGTACATTTTCTTGTGGCAAATAAATTCTCATGACTTTCAATAAACTAATTGGTCATACACTGTCTTTCAATCCCTGCCTCAAAATATTGTACATTTTGCTTCCCCACCCTGTAGATAGAGTAGTACTAATTTCACTGACTATACACACAATGGCAATAAAGTATTTCTATTCTATTCTATTCTAGTCTAGTCTAGTCTAGTCTAGTCTATTCTATTCTAGCCTACTGAGCTGCACTGATGGAGCAATGTGAAGAAAATCCATTCTGTCTTATTTCCAAAGTATGAATGGATCACGATGTTAAATCTATGAATAAAAATATTGGTACACGTCACACCGACAACTTGTACAACTCCATATTCCTGTGTATTTGATAAAAAAAAAACTCATGTCAATCATTAGCAATAAATATCACAATAAATTTTAAACCATTGTTTAAGGTTGAACGTCCTTTTTTCTTCCTGAGAGAGTTTTATGGTCAGAATGTGAAGTATTTTAAAAATCAAAAGTGGAACATCTGAAACTATTAATAATGAAAGTATTAATCATGAATACAAAAGCAGTATGGTCAGTTAAGTCCAAACAAACTCTGAAGTATTGTATAAGTGTTTTACCTGACATTTTAATTTTATTTAGTCGGGGGGGGGAGTACAATGACATATACAGTATAATGACAATGTAAATACACTGTAAAAGTAAAATGTTTATTGCAATGATATTTTGATAACATTCTGCATTTGAGGTGTCGATAGATAGATAGATAGATAGATAGATAGATAGATAGATAGATAGATAGATAGATAGATAGATAGATAGATATTTTATTGATCCTTTGCAGGAAATTATTTGGTTATGACAGTAGTTAAAACACACTGACCCATCCCAACAGACAACCAACAATGGAATAAAAGAATAAAACATATATAAAATATACAATATGTACAATACGTCATTCTAGTCACTGAAATGCAACAATTGTCATAATTCCGCGTCCCAGGAGGAGGAGTGGTGGGAAAAATATACAGTTGTGGAAAAATTATTAGACCCTCAAAAATCCTCAAAAACAATGGTTATGCAATCCAGTCCTAATACTCCTGTGTGCATCATGTGACTAAAACAGACAGAAAAGAAAACATGGAATGTCTAAAAGCACTGTTTTTGTCAGTACAATGCCATAGATATTGATGTAAGAACTGAAGTGATTTTGGTTTTTATCAAGAAAACATGGAAAATGGATAGATATCAACTCTGAAATTAAATGAGCTATTTTTGTTGTTATCATTATATTTGTCCAAACAAATGTACCAGGAATTAAAATGAACAAGAAATTGAAGAAAACAAGGGATGGTCTAATATATTTTTTTTCTGTGACTGTATTTCAGTTACTTTTGTAAACACAGTGTGTGCCTGCATGGTCACGTATTGCGTCAGGACCTCTTTTGTGCATGTGGGTCACTTTAAGGTTGCATTCAGTTTATACTCAAAACTGATAGAAGTCATATTTCATGTGTAATATGAATGAGCACACAAAAAACGGATTTCACCAAAAATCCGATTTGTGCATTTGGACCTGCTGTGTGACTGTAGCCTTAGAGGCAGTTGCATTCACTGCTGTAGGACAGTGCAGTATGGGTAATAACACATAAAAGAGGCAGAAGAGTCTGGATTTGACCAGCTCTATATGTAAAGTGTCATGATAACTTTTGTTATGGTTTGGCACTATATAAACAAAATGTGATTGATTTGATAAAAGTTACAAGGTTAAGCACTTCTATTAGCCACATAGGGAAATTTGGTCCCTGCATTTTACCTAATACACACAGGGAGCATATCTGTGTTCCCCAGGACTATCACCAATACTTACTTTTTATGTGAATGTGTTTTTTTAAATTAAACATAATCATGTTTGCTTTTTATTTGGGGAGTCCATTCATTTTTATGTTTTCACCTGTGTTTGCTTGTCTGTTTGTTTGTCTGCCTCAAAAATATATTACATTTTTCTGGAAATGAGACAATTATTGTACCCTTGGTGAAACTAGTGAAACACCACTGCCTGCAAATGGGTCATATCTGATGACTGTGAAAAGCATTTTACAGCAATTATTTACATTTATTGACAGCATTAGGGGTAAACAAACAACATATTTAACTGTAATACATAAAAAAATACAAATGTTTAAAGTCTATGTGCAAAATATGAACTGAAAAGTATCCTCTTTCATTGATAAGAAAAATAAATAAATTGGTCAATAACCCATAAAAACCCAGTGCTACTTTTATGTCACATCCCAAATGAATTTTTGTCTCTATTTAACCATTCTTAAGTGATATATCACCATTTATTAGAACATCATCCAAGGTGTTTTGTGTTTTTTTCCATGAAAACCTGGTATTTTCCTGTATTTAATATGCTGATAATATGGCTGTTCTTACAAACTCAGGTTAAAGTTGAGCGTTACTGTATTAGAAACAGAAAACTGAAGAAAAAAATCACTTTTTCAGCAAAGATATCAATATCTGAATGTAAAAACAAGCATCTACAACCGCTGTCATTTATCAAACTCTATGGGTTTTACTGGTGAACCAGTGCTGTCGGGCTTTGTCCCTATATATGGAACTATATTCCTAACATGTATGTTGGACTGGAGAACACAGGGCTGACTCCTACACACAGTACCTAGCATTAGCATTAGCATGTAGCACATTAGGAGCTGCCAATGAGGGCCCTCAGGGACCAGCTCCAGATCTTCATCAGCACCATGGTCAGGGGCACCGACAGCAGAATTAACCTGCATGTACCTGTTTTTAATAGGAACAGGCAAAGTTGACAAAGAAAGGCCCGAAGCATCTAGCTGTGAGGCAGAAATGCTAACCCCTACACCAGCATGACGCCCAACATACCTGGTAATGGATTAGTTAATCCATCCATCTATTTTTTTAACCTTGTGAAGGTCGTGGAGATGCTGGAGTCTATGCTGGCTGCCTATGGGTGAGGGCGGGGCTCACCCTGTCGCCAAGGTGACATGTACAAACAACCATGCATTTAGTTAATACATGAGATAATGTGTTGAGGGACGATAGAAAATGTAGATTGTTTCATCTGTTGAATCATTCATATTATTTCACAAACCACAGTTTTACCTGCAAAGTTTTTCATCATTTTGACAACCATTACATTGTACATTTACATGAAAGGCACACAAACATATGTGTGTGTGTGCGTGTGTGTGTGTGTTGTAGACAACAATAACTTAAAAGTAGGGCCGGGCAAGTTAACACGTTATTACCATGTTATTACCACTTAACGCATTCATTAAATAACACCGACAATTTTTTTTATCTCATGTTAACACCATTTTATTCTAACTCCTGTTCTTCTGCCTCTGTTTGTGTGCGTGTAGCGATTAGCTCAGCAGATAGACAACAGGTTTCCCAAGAAAAGCCGGACGCCCAAAACTTCTCTCCAAATCGTTTACTTGAGAGTCACTGTAAAACTGCAACATATATACAAAATGTGCCTCAGTTCTGTTCATTGCCTTACTACATTTACATGACATACATTTAAATGAATGGGAAAAAGATCGCTAGCTCAATGCTAACTTGAATGGAAAAAGCCATAGGCAGGCTAACGATTAGCATTTACAGATTAATTTAAGATTTACAATGTCTTTTTATCCAGCAACAAAGGTTCACATCAGAGATATTTTATAATATTCATTCTTACAACAACTGAACATAAAATACTCACAGGCAAATGTCTTTGGGGCCATACAAACAGAGTGAAAGAAACGTGTCTGTTAGTTCCGTCTTATGTCTGAACTGGCTGCGGGAACACCGAAAGGACAAAATATATGTCAGTGCAACTTATTCCGGCACTAGAGGGCCCCCTTTGCTTGCTTTGAACAACTGAACATCACATATTATTGGGCTTATTACCTCCGCCAAGGAGGTTATGTTTTTGCCAGGGTTTGTTTGTTTGTTTGTTTGTCTGTTTGTTTGTTTGTTTGTTTGTCTGTCGGTTAGTGTGCAACATAACTCAAAAAGTTATGGACAGATTTGGATGAAATTTTCAGGGTTTGTTGGAAATGGGATAAGGAAGAAATGATCACATTTTGGTGGTGATCGGAGGTGGGGGGGCCCACGGGTGGGGCCACTGATCAGCCTTGGCGGAGGTCTGCGCTCTCCGAGTGCTTCTAGTTAGTATTAGTACTTATTAGTGGGCTTAAGACTCCTGTCAGTCACTCACAACCGGAAATAAACTGGTGTGGACATAAACATGGAGAAAAGTAGCAGCCTTTTCCGTGGACATTTTCATTTTAAATGTCTTCAGATGGTGGGGTTGAGAAGGACACAGTTGTTTGTAAGCACTGCAATGTGGAATTATTTTTATTATCAGAGTACTTTGAGTCTGAAATATCACTTAAAGGCAATACACGCTGTTGATGGCGGCACCCCCCCCCATATAAATATGACGCGATTAATCGTGATTAATCGCAGAAATCCACATGATTAATTGCGATTAAAAAAAAATAATCGCTGCCCAGCACTACTTAAAAGAAAAATTGTTCTGTGGTTCTACATCCTACTTTTTTGCTCACCGGCCGATAGACCATGAGCTGTTGTGAAGGTGCTGTTGTTGTGCTGAATTCTACTCCCTGCTGAAAACTGCTCCCCCTTCCTAAAGCAGCCATGGAGAGGACAATGTGCCCCAAATTCACCCTGTCACAACTTTTTCTCCTTTCTGACTGTAGTGTATGAAATTAATGGTGAATTATTCAGCCTCTTAACACCATCATAGCTGTGTAGCAATTAAGTAATGAATAATATTGTAAGATATTGCAGTTGTTTTTTTTTTATCTGGTTAACCCTGTCATGCACTGTGGTCACTCCAGTGGACAGTTCTTCTTCAGCTGTTCTCTTGTATATTCATGGGTTTTGTTGTTTTAGTTCCATATGAGCCAACACAGTGGACACTTATGCAACATCCCATAATACACTGCAGTTCATACCATTACTATAACTTTGCTGTTCTTGATAAACCTGATCTGCACTAACATGTTTAAGTGTAAATCAGTTGTTATTTGTTAGACAAAAAGAGTTGTTTTTTGCATATTATATGAGGTAATAACTAGCATTGGAGTATGGTAAAATGTGAGAAAACATCAAATTAGCAGCCTTAAAAATGTTTTTATTTCATTGTTTTCATTTTACTTTCTGATATTGGGTTTTAAATACATATTTCTTTACTTAAAAAATTAAATGCATGGACATTTTTGTAACTCCATAAAAAAAAAAAAAAACTCGATCACAATTTTTTTTATGCCTAAAGAGGTATAAAAACACTCCAGAAAAAAAAATATTGACTAAGGTTCTCATAATTCATGCATGAAAGGGTTAATATTAAAGAATGTGCAAACTGTAAGGTATATAAAACTTTCTAGAGTTAAGTCTTAGATACACAACACACAAAATATATAACAATAAAAGCAGATACTGCTGAAAACTACATCACCCGCAGTTGGGGATACAGTTTTCGGCACGGAGCAGAATTCGGCACCAGATATTACCAAAAACTGCATCCCCCATTACAATAAGCTTGCGAAGCTACAGGAGTGAAATGACTTTAGCAGCTCACATTTGGAGTTTTTCCGGTGTGACAGGGTGAATTTGGTGCACTTTGTCCTATTCATGGCTGATTTAGGAAGGCGGAGCTGTTTTCGGCAGCTGCTGCGGGATGCAGTTTTCGGCAGGGAGTAGAATTCAGCGCAACAACTGTTGTCTTCATTGTCTTCATCATCTTTGTCATCTTCAGTAGCAATTTCTTCAAACATCTCTAACAGAACTACTGGTTGAGATCATTTCAAATTCTTCATCTAGCTTCGTTGGGACAATATCTACAGAGTTTGTTTACAGTTTTGTGAAATTTAGATTTTTGAAGTTTTAACAATTTTTTTTGCATATTAAAAATTTGCCTCACAATATTTCTGATGGCTTATAACAGATAGTTAGAGAAATCAATATGGTTCCTGTTGAGCACT
Organism: Sphaeramia orbicularis; assembly: GCF_902148855.1. Classification (NCBI taxonomy): domain Eukaryota; kingdom Metazoa; phylum Chordata; class Actinopteri; order Kurtiformes; family Apogonidae; genus Sphaeramia; species Sphaeramia orbicularis. The sequence goes on along the minus strand of NC_043967.1, from coordinate 50,887,175 downwards.
GATAGGAAGTCATATATGGACTTTGATTTAATTATTTGAGTTCTCCTCCAGTGAAAGTACCACCCACTTCTGTTGGGAGACTGATCTCCTGCATCACAGGACTCTCACATGGCAGCAGAACCTGACAGCTTCACAAATTCAACCTGTTATTGATTCATGATGGAATATGCTGGTGAGATACCGGAACACTGGTTCTATTTTTAGAGAAATAAAAAGTATTGACCATGGTGTTTCCTGCCTCTCTACTGTGTTGTTGCTCACAGTCCTCATGTGGTAACACCAGGTAAAACTGTGACTGAGCTGAAACAGAGGTGTTACATGATGATCTGTGGACCAGTTTAGTCCTAGAACCCTTAAAGACAGAGGAATTATTAAGTGGAAGCTTCAAAAATGAACTTTTTTTTCTGCATTTAACCTTTCCAAAGTGATTTATAACCATTTATTCAAATATTATCCCCTTCATTATGCATTTTTTCAGTGAAAATCCATTATTTTCCTACATTTAATTCACTGATCATGTAGATGTTCATAGAAGCTCGGAGTGAATTCAAAGATTATTTTGTCAAAACAGAAAACTGAAGAAAAAGTGACATTTTCAGCAAAATATATAATTAGCTGATAAAAGCAAGCGTCTCCATCCACTGTCATTGATCCAACTACATGGGTTTTACTGATGAACCAATGTTATAGAAGATGACGGTGTTTCCACCGTAACTACAGAGCTTGTGAACGTCCAAATGGGTCACATCTGATGACCGTGAAAAGCATTTTACTGCAATTATTTACATTTATTGACAGGATTAGGGATAAAAAAACAACATATTTAAATGTCAAGTAAAGTTTGTGCGCAAAATATAAACTGAAAAGTGTCCCCTTTCATTGATAAGAAAAATAAATAAACTGGTCATTAACCCATAAAAACCCACTTTCATGTCACTTCCCAAATAATTTTTGTCTCTATTTAATCTTTCTTAAGTGATATATCACCATTTATTGTAGTATTATCATAGGTGTTGTGTATTTTTTCCATGGAAATCAGATATTCTCCTGTATTTAATTTGCTGATAATGTGGATGTTCATAAAAGCTCAGATTAAAGGTGAGCATTACTGTATCAGAAACAGAGAGAACTGAAGAAAAAGTGACTTTTTCAGCAAAAATATCAACATCTAAATGTAAAAACAAGCATCTACAACCACTGTCATTTATCAAACTCCATGAGTTTTACTGGTGAACCAATATTGTAGAAGATGATGCTGTTTCCACGGTAACTACGGAGCCTCTGAACGTCCAAATGGGTCATATCTGATGAAAATGAAAAGTATTTTACTGTAATTATTTACATTTATTGACAGAATTAGGGGTAAACAAAAAACATATTTAACTGTAATATATAAAAAATTACAAATTATTTAAAGTAAAGTTCGTATGCAAAATATAAACTGAAGCATCCTCTTTCATTGATAAGAACCGTACGTAAATTGGTCATTAACCCATAAAAACCCAGCGCTACTTTTATGTCACTTCCCAAATGAATTTTTGTCACAATTTAACCTTTCTTAAGTCATATATCACCATTTATTGTAGTATTATACTAGGTGTTTTGTATTTTTTCCATGGAAATTAGATATTCTCCTGTATTTAATTTGCTGATAATGTGGATGTTCATAAAAGCTCAGATTAAAGGTGAGCATTACTGTATCAGAAACAGAGAAAACTGAAGAAAAAGTGACTTTTTCAGCGAAGATATCAACATCTGAATGTAAAAACAAGCATCTACAACCACTGTCATTTATCAAACTCCATGAGTTTTACTGGTGAACCAATATTGTAGAAGATGACGGTGTTTCCACGGTAACTACGGAGCCTCTGAACGTCCAAATGGCTCATATCTGATGGCCATGAAAAGCATTTTACCGCAATTATTTACATTTATTGACAGGATTAGGGGTAAACAAACAACATATTTAACTGTAATATATAAAAAATTACAAATTATTTAAAGTAAAGTTCGTATGCAAAATATAAACTGAAAAGCGTCCTCTTTCATTGATAAGAACCGTACGTAAATTGGTCATTAACCCATAAAAACCCAGTGCTACTTTTATGTCACTTCCCAAATGAATTTTTGTCTCTATTTAACCTTTCTTAAGTGATATATAACCATTTATTATAATATTATCCTAGGTGTTTTGCGTTTTTCCATGAAAATCACATATTTTCCTGTATTTAATTTGCTGATGATGTGGATGTTCATAAAAGCTCAGAATAAAGTTGAACATTACTGTATCAGAAAAAGAGAAAACTGAAGAAAAAGTGACTTTTTCAGCAAAAAGATCAACATCTGAATGTAAAAACAAGCATCTACAACCACTGTCATTTATCAAACTCCATGGGTTTTACTGGTGAGCCAGTGTTGTAGAAGATGATGCTGTTTCCACGGTAACTATGGAGTCTCTGAACGTCCAAATGGGTCATATCTGATGAAAATGAAAAGCATTTTACCACAATTATTTACATTTATTGACAAAATTAAGGGTTCAAGAAATTCATGAGCAAGGACCGCAGCCTCAAATGAGTGGAATTGGCTTTTATTTACAGTAATTAGTAAAAGGATGACAATTAGGGAAATGATCTTGAGGTTCAGTTGATCCCCCTGGTACCTAAAGATGATAATAGACACAAACATAGGTAAGAACAAACAGGTATGTAATGAAGGGAAGCATGTACAGGCATGTCTGATCCCACGTTCTGTATTTTTGTTTTTTTTGCAGCTACACATTTTAAAGGAGCCTGAAAAGCTGTTTGTGTCGTGTATCCTGCTGGCAACAATACACAGGCAAAATGAAACAAACACTTACACAGAGAAAAGTTGCATAAGCAGGTTGCATTAAAGCCTGATTCATTAGCAGACAGAAGAAGTGCACATATGCTCGCAGAATCCACTATGAAATCTGCACATACAAGCACATCGGAGCACCTACCCTCAGTATCTGAAATTATTAGTGCTTGCCTTCTGCCTTCTGCTGCGACACAAACCCACATGAGCTTATGAAAGTGTTGACAGTCTTATGATGTAAATCAAACTCACATGGAAAACACTAATTAAACGGTAAACAAAGTTGAAGACATTCGCAAGTTGCCGGTTGCCAAGAACGAGGCAGTAGAAGAAAAAAGATGAGGGGAAGAAGATGCAAGCAAAGTGAGGAATACATGAGAGAAGAGAAATATAAATACAGCCAAAGATAAATATAAACAGACCGGCGACAAATAAAGGAAAAACCAATGTGAAGTGTCTTAGTATAGTGTTGGATCACTGCATCTTCAGTCTTCTCGGCATTGATTCTACCCGTGAACTCGACTGGAGGAAACAGCATCATTCTTCCATAACATGTGTCCTCATTGGGTGTTTTGTGGACAGTGATGGAGAGCACTGACTAACACACTGGTTCATATTCTCCCTGAGGCATTCACATTAAAGCTGTGTCAGTGTTTGGTCGTACCACTCAGGCGTACATTGCACTTTTAACTGCTTTGCCAAAACAACCCAAAATAGTTTGGCAGAAAATGTTGTGTTCACTTCATGTTCAGTTTCAGCTCTTTGGATTAGTAGCATTCTGAGTCTTGTGCCCAGTTGTTTGCTAATGGCTGAAAACGGTGCGATTTGTCAAAAAAAACACACGGGGGTATATTTTGTTTTTTTGTTTTGTTTTGTTTTGAATCATGAAAAAACAAGCGATCAACAGACCTAAGTCTTTTTAAAGTTAACGGTAGGTCCTATTTCATGTCCAACAGTTGAACATTCGTCTTTAATACAAACTAAAAACAAATGAAACATTTAATTTTCTGCGACAGCCACACCTGCTTTGTAGGAGTGGCCTAATTAAGTTTCAGGACCATGGATAAGGGCCACTCAGGCATACACTGCACCTTTAACTGCTTTACCAAAATAACCCAAAATAGTTTGGCAGAAAATGTTGTGATCACTTCATGTTCAGTTTCAGCTCTTTGGATTATTAGCATTCTTAGTCTTGTGCCCAGTTGTTTGCTAATGGCTGAAAACAGTGCGATTTGTCAAAAAAACAGAGAGGGGGGGGGTGTATTTTTTTGATTTGTTTTTAAAGCATGAAAAAACAAGCGATCAACAGACCTAAGTTTTTTAATTTAACGGTAGGTCCTATTTCATGTCCAACAGTTGAACATTCGTCTTTAATACAAACTAAAAACAAATGAAACATTTAATTTTCTGCGACAGCCACACCTGCGATGTGGGAGTGGCCTAATTAAGTTTCAGGACCATGGATAAGGGCCACTCAGGCGTACACTGCACCTTTAACTGCTTTGCCAAAACAACCCAAAATAGTTTGGCAGAAAATGTTGTGATCACTTCATGTTCAGTTTCAGCTCTTTGGATTATTAGTGTTCTGAGTCTTGTGCCCAGTTGTTTGGTAATGGCTGAAAACAGTGTGATTTGTCAAAAAAAAACACAGGGGGGATGTTTTGTTTTGTTTTGTTTTGTTTTTAATCATGAAAAAACAAGCAATCAACAGACCTAAGTTTTTTAATTTAACAGTAGGTCCTATTACATGTCCAACAGTTGAACATTCGTCTTTAATACAAACTAAAAATACATGAAACATTTAATTTTCTGCGACAGCCACACCTGCGATGTGGGAGATGGACTCATTAAGTTTCAGGACCATGGATAAGGGCCACTCAGGCATACATTGCACCTTTAACTGCTTTGCCAAAACAACCCAAAATAGTTTGGCAGAAAATGTTGTGATCACTTCATGTTCAGTTTCAGCTCTTTGGATTATTAGAGTTCTGAGTCTTGTGCCCAGTTGTTTGGTAATGGCTGAAAACAGTGCGATTTGTCAAAAAAACACAGGGGGGATGTTTTGTTTTGTTTTGTTTTGTTTTTAATCATGAAAAAACAAGTAATCAACAGGTCTAAGTCTTTTTAAAGTTAACAGTAGGTCCTATTACATGTTCAACAGTTGAACATTCGTCTTTAATACAAACTAAAAATACATGAAACATTTAATTTTCTGCGACAGCCACACCTGCGATGTGGGAGATGGACTCATTAAGTTTCAGGACCATGGATAAGGGCTGATCACACCAACATAGTAGAGGATTAATGGTGAATGGGAAACTCAATCAGGATCAGTGGGTTACCTGTGGGTCAAGGCAGGTAAAAAAAAAAAGTTACTTTCAGACACAGAGAGAGATAGGTAAGGTATACAATGTATTTATGGGCATGGGGATGTTCGCGAATTCCGAGACTGCCGACAGTTTGGTTCAGGTGAAAGTTAAAGGTGCGGGAGACTTTCGTGACAAATTTTTCATCAGATCTGTAAAACCCCAGTCATATCCTTAGTATCATGAATCTGTAAGTCTCTCTGTCATTACTCACCTCAATCTCTTGGATTACGGTGAACTGTTTCTTAGTGCCATCCACCATAAACAAACCATGTGTTTACAAACAGAGCCGGGAGGTAACTTGGGCATCTTCGGAATTTTGTCGCAACGTGCATTGTGGGAAAGGGAGGTTCGCGCTGCCGCTGTCACCATATTATATTATATGGATGAAACAAACACGACGCAGAAACGGCTGGAGGAAAAAGCATAGAGGGAAGGCAGCTCCTACTGTTTCCGCGTCATGTCTGTAGCGGCTGCTGCTGTCAGGTGGCTACGCGAACCTCCCTTTCCCACAATGCACATTGCGACAAAATTCCGAAGATGCCTGAGTTACCTCCTGGCTCTGTTAGTAAACACATGGTTTGTTTATGGTGGATGGCACTAAGAAACTGTTCACACTGATGCATGAGATTCAGGTGAGTAATGACAGAAAGACTTACAGATTGTCACATCAGCCACCAGATGTTATTCTGGTTTTGTCTGTTTTGTCTGTCATTTCCTGTTTTATTTTGTTAAGTCCTCCTCGTGTGTCATGTCTGGTGTCTTTGCTTCCTGTTCCCCATTACTCCCACCTGTGTGATTACCTTTCCCCGCCCTGATTTGCTACACCTGTGTCTCGTTTTCTCCTCTCCCTCTTGTGTATTTAAGCCCTGTGTTTCCCTGTCCTGTGCCAGTTCGTATTCTACCTCTGTGTGATACTTACCAGTGTTTTTGGATCCTGTTTGCCTGTTTTTTGATCTGGATTGCCTTTTTGACTCCCGCCTTTTTGCCCTACCCTTGTCTGTGCCTCTGCCTCCAACTGATTCCTTGTGTGTTTGACCTTTCGCCTTATTTACTGGTACGTGAGCCTGCCTGTTCCTTATGTCCTGTTGCCTATCCGTTTGCTTACCCGTGTATGACCTGGTTTGGACTCTGACAATTCTCTGCTTTCCCCTAGTCAGTTTACCGACGCGTGTTACCGGTCCGGGCTGTGAAGCCCAATCTCTGGTCCTGTCTCTGGATCCTGTGAAGAGTCCGGGACCCATTGCCTTCAAGGATCTGCTTATTAATATTGTCTGTGAATTGTCATTTATTATTGTGTTTAATAAACACAGTGAACTTTTACGTCTGCCTCTGGGTCTTGCAGTTGGGTTCAGTTCCTGTACTCTGACAATTACAGAGATTCGTGATACTTAGGCTATGACTGGGGTTTTACAGATCTGATGAAAAATTGGTCATGAAAGTCTCCCGCACCTTTAAAGCTCCCACAGAGTCAGACGCACTGTGCACGTAGGCACAAAAAAACACCTGAATTCAATGTGTCCCTATACTTTTGTCCATATAATGTATGACTTAGGCAATTATGCTGTGAAGCTAATGATATGAAGAAAAATAAACATCATAACTTAAACTGTTAACTGTCCTTTTTCCACAAACATTTTGAAGCCACTTCGTATGCACTGTGTTTTAACATCGCATTATTTCCATCCTAACGTAACTGTTCAATGAACCCTAATACCAGAGAGAAAAGGTATTGTCATCCTGAAGCAAACCGCTCCCTTCAGGATAGAGGTGATCTCTCATAACAAATCGTATTGATTTGCAGTGACTCTTCTGACTGCTAATATCTCTGACAGCCAGATTCACGTTTTTGTTTACCACCAAGCAGCGTTTCAGCCGCCGCAAACATGCACTCTTTGACACACTCTCCTTCAGTAAACGTCCTTTTATTCTTCCCCCAAACCCCACTGTGTCCTCCCTCAGTCATATATATATATCTGTTGTGCGCTGTGGAGGACTGCCTGCGGACTCCTGTGGATCGATCACACCGGGCTCTGACGTCATCTGTTTTGCCTGTCCTTACCTCAAACAGCTGCACATAATTTTCTGTCTGTTTTGATTCATGGTGGTGCTTAATGTTGGCACTTTCTGAAGCTGCCACAGATTCAGAGCATATGGTTGTGTTGGTCATCTGAGCTGCATCTGTTTCTGCGAGCAGGTGCTAAAGAAGTCGCCGGAGACTGAAAACCCAGGAGAGTCTCTGAATGAATTATGCAGGAGGTGTTTACTGACAACATCAGCATGGAGGACGAAGATGGTCCAAGACTTCAGATCCAAACATGTACTTCTACATGGAAACTTTCTGTCGACCAGTACTCTAATACATGACTGTTTCATGCTTTAAGAATGATTTCTACTTTAAAATATTTACAAATGACCCATAATTTTTATTGTAATGTTTAGAATAAAAATGTCAATGCATTGGATTGTAGAGATATGAAGTGAATTTATTTCCAGCCATGGGGTGGGGAATTTATGCAACCACTAGAAGGAATAGTGAGTCATTCTGTTGGTGACAAACACTAACACCACAGGACCTTTGACCAAAACATCAGGAAGTTACCAGATGGGATGAGAACCATTAAGAAACAACTTTTAGACTCAAAGTAAAAGAAGTGACGAAAAATAGAAGCTGAACTGGACTCAGCTCCAAAAGAAAAAAGGAGTTTGATGCTGAAATGTCAGCGTTTCTTCTACACCGGTGAATTTGATTCTGAGGTTTATGAAGGTATAAAGTTATTATGGGATGTTCTCATCTTTGTGAAGTTGCCATTTGTTGATCCATGTTTCAGATTAAACTGTGGCAGTTCTGACCTTGTTTGTTGGATTCCTAACAGATCTTTAGTTCAGCTACTGACAACACAAACATAACAGAAAACGGAGGAGATTAGTGGTTTTACTGTGGCTGTTTTCAGTCTAAAAACAGAGCTAAGCTAACAGAGCTATAATGTAAACTATCAGCCGAATCAGCATTTGAAGATATAAGACACTGTTACTTTGAGCGACTGTCATAAAATAAGCGTCTTTATGTGTCTATAACTTTTTTATACTAATGCTATTTGTGTACTGAACTCAGTGCACAAATAATTTTAGTCTTATTTTAAATCTGACAGTTTTTTATAATGTTCTTATGCTTGTTGGTTCAGTCGGTGTGTGTTGTTTTTATATTATTTATTTATGTTTTTAAATGCACTTTAAAGGTTTGCACTTTCAATTTTGTTGTCTGTACTGGACGATGACAATAAAGACTATTCTATTCTATTCTATTCTATTCTATTCTATTCTATTCTATTCTATTCTATTCTATTCTATTCTATGGGTCAAAACACGATATTCGAAATCTCTCTGACGGGACATTTTAGAGACAATTTGACAGATCGGTGTTGCTAAATGACCCATATTTTTTCAGGTGGTAGGTCGTCCAATAACCGAAGGGTTGGCGGTTCGAATCCCGCTCTGGCCTAGTCAGTCCGTTGTGTCCTTGGGCAAGACACTTCACCCTCCTTGCCTCCAGTGCCACCCACACTGGTGCATGAATGTTTGGTGGTGGTCGGAGGGGCCATAGGCGCAAATTGGCAGCCACGCTTCTGTCAGCCTGTCCCAGGGCAACTGTGGCTACAGATGTAGTTTACCACCACCAGAGTGTGAATGTGAGAGCGAATGAATAATGGGTTAGTAATGTAAAGCGCTTTGGGTGTCTAGAAAAGCACAATATAAATCCAATCCATTATTATTATTCATTATATATAATTCATTTTTGCTTTAGTTGGACCATAAGGGATTATCCAAAACAAGGAAGTACTTTATATTGAAATAAATGTTGGAATGGCAGTCAATTAAAGTTTGCTCTGTGACGGATATAACTGTATTTTGACCCCTATGAGTTTCAGTTTGAAGAAGAAAACTTGATGATACCATAATACAGATGTGTACAGGATGAGCTCTATTCTTCATTCAGTGATTGATAGTTTGTGGATACATAGAGTTGGTTCATTGGTGGTTTTGGTCCTAAGTGTGTTCTGGTACCAGACCAGTTTGGGCTATCAGTACTACATAGAACCACTTTAAAGACCTGATATTTAATCCTTCTGTAGCAGCGTCAATTAAACTGCTCTTACTCACTTGGATCAGACACAGAAACCAAACCCATGCAGCTTTACTGTCATGGCCAAACTGAGCCTTTTAATAATGTCTTCGAAAGGTCGTCAGCTTATAAAGCACGATTCATTTGCAGAACTTTTATGGTCCAGATTGAAGCCTGTTTGGGGCTCTTGGCAGAAAGCACACATAGACCTGCCCATTTGAGGAGAACATGAAGGATAACCATATCACTGTTTCCACATCTCTGCAGACCAGTCCTGATGGCTTTTACCACAGAACTCTCAAATGTGCATTCATCTCTGTAATGAACAGTTTAACCACTCAGTCCCACTAGAAAATCCTACGGTGATGTGAAAGTATGTTACAGATGTACTGTATTTAAGTGGAAATGTGAGATACTTATACATTGCTATAGTTTTTCCATGTTATGCAGCTTCGTGCTTCTATTTCAGAGGTATATGTTACAGTTTTTACCTTGTTTGTTGGTTAGTTAGCAAGATAACTCAAAAAAGTTATGGATGCATTTTGATGAAATTTTCAGGAAATGTTGATACTGGTACAAGGAACAAATGATTAAATTTTGGTGGTGATTTGGGGGGGGTGATCTGCCTTGGCGGAGGTCTGCGCTCTCCAAGTGCTTTTCTAGTTATTCTCTATTTTTACTCTTTTTACTTGATTTGGAATGTTTGCCATGAAGTGAAGATGACGTTTCATGGATTGAGTTCTTCATTCTTAAGCTACTGCAAATTAAGTCTTTAAAACCATGTTGTATTTGCCTGAAAATATGTTGTCATGAAGATGAAAACAGTTGTCAGAGCTCATGAAGTGTTGATTTTTTTTTTTTTTTTTTTTTTTTTAATCAACTACACAGTGACACTACAAACACATTATGGCGATACTAGCGCGTTGACCTGTGGGGAACCATGAGTCATATTAATACTGATATCGAGGGACTGAAGTCAGTAAATGCGTCATTCCTGTTTTTAACTTCATTTCCTGTCATGCACTTCCTGTCAACCGTTATGGGCAACACAATGTGATTGTAAGGCTATTGTATTCCAAAGTTACTAATATCTCCCAAAATATTGGTCCTTTCAACTTACTGAGATGTTTAATGTGAAGATGGGACTATTCCTCAACTGTAGGTACCAAATTGGCAAGGTAAAAACATCTGAATCTCTCAGAACTGTGCAGATACACAGATACACAGATACACACACACACACACACACACACACACACACACACACACACACACAGATGCTCTGAGACCTTCCAGTGTTATGATATAAATTATACACAAATTTCCTACTATTACCAGCATATGGTCCATCACCTAAGCCAAATTAATGTCAGTGTCAACAACTTTTCCCAGATTTACTCATGGCAGTCTAGACTTATTTAGAGGCTTTTGTCTGTAAGCTTTTTGGGTATTTATTCATCAGCTGCTCTAGCTTTTGGAAAATAATGTTGGATATAACAACTAGAAAAGCACTCAGAGAGTGCAGACCTCTGCCAAGGCAGATTAGTCCCCTTGATCACCACTAAAATTTAATCATGTGTTTGTTGTGCCAGTGTCAACATTTCCTGAAAATTTCATCCAAATCCATTGGTAACTTTTTAAGTTATCTTGTGAACAGACAGACAGACAAACAGACAGACAGACAAACGGACAAACCCCAGTGAAAACATAACCTCGGCTGTTCCTTAACAGAGGTAATAGTAATAATAATGGTCCAAAATAATATGAAATTATGGATTTTTTAATCAAACAAAATTCACATTTTTTTGTAAGAGAAAAACTCTAAATACCCTACAATTCACGAAAAATGGTCATATAAAGACGTTTGATTATACATATTGAGTTTCTACAAAAAGTTAAACATATTACGTCAAGTAATTTCACCCTCTAACACATCAACCAAGCCCTCTAATAGCTAAGGAAACGCTGTGATAGAATAATGATACACTGCTACGTACTAAATTACCTGACAGTTTATAAAGTGGTTAAAATGAGAACCTTCATCATCCACAGCAGTAAAATGTGACATACACATAAATGCAGGATTAAAATGCCTTCATTAGCATTCAATAGTAAAACACTGAACAGCACCATTTTACTGCACTGTGCATTTTCAGTAAAGTAGGGGTGGGAGATCTCATAATCTTAGATCTTAATTTGTCATATTATCTGCTTTTCCGAGGGATTGTACAGATTGTGTAATTTAAAGGATTGATATTTAGCTTTTTTTAAATGGAATTATTAATTTTCAAACATTTCCCTGTGGTCTACATAAACTGTAAATGCTCTGCTTGGGTCTGAATTCTTCATTAATTCAACTCCACAGGTCCATCTTCAACCCTATTTCTGAGTAATGACACTAGAAAGATGGTTTGGAGCGCTGGCCCTTTAAATACACACGAGCCACTTCAGGCCCCGCCTCCTCCAGATTGTTGGCTGTGCTGCTCTGTCCTGTTCAATCAACTGAACATTTTAGGTAATCGGCTCGAAGTTTGGACATATTTTCAGTTTTTACCACAACCACTGCTGCTGACAAACAATTATGTCGTACTCGGAGAAATGTTCGTCAGAAGTCTTGACCTTATCTGTGTAAATGTTGTGACGTAACTAGTTATACAGTCTACTCTCGTTATACCGCCAACTTCCGTTCACGGCCAAATTGGCGGTATAGCGAAAATGGCGTTACAACGGGTTGCGTCCATAATGTGCATGTCTTTACTATATGATGTCTATGCTGCCTCCGTTAACCCGTTCTTATTGCGTTTCTAAATAAATCTTGATTCTGTTATGTTGTAAGGGATCATTTAAAGTGGGGAAACATTTTAAGCATTATTATACCGTGTCGGGAAATGACACCCCATCATCTTGAGGCTTTGGCTTAATCCCACGTCCTCTTCCCGACATCCTGACCTACTGAGTGTTCTGCGATAAATGAACGGTGGCCGTTCCGTAGACCTACTCGTAGCTTGTCGCGATCAGCGTCTGGCGCGTTTGTTTCAGTGCATTGTTAAAATTTATGTGTACTCGATGGCAATCACGCTGGCGGTATAACGGTCGGGAAATCAATGGTATAAGTGTTGTTTGTGCATGGAACTGGGCTGGCGGATGGCGATAGGCAGAAATGGCGGTAGCTAATGGAATAATGCATTGGGGATTTTTGTGCAATGGTTTTGGTCGGCGGTGAGCGAAAATGGCGGTATAACGGCGGGCGGTTTAACGAGAGTAGACTGTAAAATGTTACAAATTAAGCAGGAATTAAAAGGGGTTGTAGAAATCCACTTGATTTGTGTCAAAATGAATAGAAACAGGGTGTGATTTGTTGGGGGGGTCAACTCCCCCTCTGGTTTTTACATCCCTATTTCTGCTCAATGAACTTCATCCTCGGGGGGGCAACCAACCAATTGAAATAACAGGCAGGATGTGGCGGTTTTCTTACACCTATATCCTACATTACTGGCACTAATGTTCACCTGAACCGAACTGTCGACAGTCTCAGAATTCGCGAATGTCCACATGCACTTGGGTGCTGTGTGTGTGTGTGTGTGTGTGTGTGGGGGGGGGGGACGACGACCAGGCAAATTCATGGGGCCCAGCATTTGTGTTTCCAGTGGATACAGGTTAGAAGTTGTGGTAAGATCCGCTGGATAATAGGGGGATAGAACTCGGGGGTTGAACATTGAAAGTATGTTAAGTTTCACTTTCGTTTCATGGCAGCATTAGTTATGTTAGTTATGGACCATACCCCCCCCCCCCACCCAAAACACACACACACACACACAAACCCACCCACCCACCCCCCGGCTTTTTTGACCTGAATATAAAGATAGCTTTGTTCAAACTTTTTGAACTATTAGGGTCCAAATACACAAATAAATGAACCAAGGACTAATAAAAGAGTTTATGACCCCTTTTAAAAAAAAAGAATAACAGCACTGTCAGAACTTTCCTATTAGCATTTTTTCTAAGCGTACTGTACATTAGCACAGTTACAGTATTTTACATTAAGTGCTTTAACCTACCCGAGATAAATGGCAACATCACCATGACCCTCCCAAGGATGACATGGTTCAGGTAAATAAATGAATGAATGTTGTACTAATGCAGTGGTTCCCAACCTATTTTGGCTCGTGACCCCATTTTAACATCACAAATTTCTGGCGACCCCAGACATTCAACATTTCAAAATTTTATTTTAATTTTTTTTTTGCTAAAATTAATTTTTGTTTTTGATCATGTAACAGTTTGCTTGACTATGTTGCAAATAAATGTTAATTTTAGACAACATTTAGTCTATATAATGTATATTATTATGGACGGAGGCTGTAAATCCAGGTGTAGATTACTGCACAAAGTGAGAATTTTATTTTTCTTGGTCAGGATATGTACAGTCAGTCCAGCTTGGATTTACAAGGCTGACAATTAATACTGAACAAACAAGAACTCAAACTATGAATTATGAAAGAGCTGCAGCATCTGAAACTGACCACAATGAACATTTGACAGATAAACAGAACCACAGTGCTTCAGTTTCAGCTTCAGAGTTTGTCATGTCTTTTATGGATTGTGATTGTCTCTATCAACTCACCATATATTTTTGTTAGTAATTTTTTTTTTTTTAATCAATTACTAGAAATTTCACGCGACCCCATTAGAATTCCAGGCGACCCCATGTGGGGTCCCGACCCCAAGGTTGAAAAACACTGTACTAATGTATAGATTTGTAGCATTAATGACAGTAGCACTGATCGCTATAGACTAGTGCCCTTATTTCAGTCTGTTTCCAGTGATTCTTTGGCATCTGTTTGCATCACAGTGTTTGGGTTCAATCCAGACCAACTTGCAGAGTTTATGTAACATGTTGTTTTGCCGCAGATGAAAAAATGATGATGAAGAATTACCGTTAAGTGCATCTTCTGAACTCTGATGTGCAGATCCTTTAGAGTTCTGCCACTGTGAAACCTCGGTGATTCATTATAGAACTCTGATAGGGCGAAACAGGCCACCACAGCCCAGGTAATTAACAGAAACACTGCAGCAGTATGTACAGGAAAATGAGGATGTTTGTTTACTTCATCCAGATATTGTCAAAAATATTATAATAATATCAGTCCAATGTGATGTAACAGTGCAGAGCTTTCCATCAGCTACAACATCAAAGCTTCTCACACAGACTAAACCTCCAGAAACAAGAAAGGAAAAACAGGAGGAAAAAATATATTTTGGCTGTAAATTGCCTGTATTTTATAAGAGAAGAGAGGATTGTGATTCAGATCGTGCGTTGTGATTCTGCTTCAAAAGACTGTCATTCTGACTTTTTGGTGAAATTGAACAGCCTCAGAGTAAATCGTATCGTTTCAGACTGTACAGATGTCTTTGCTATAAATCTAAGTGCACTTTAGTCGCTGTTTCGATTGAAAGCACTTTGGGCTTGATGAGCAGTCAGTGTCGCAACAATGAACCCTCTCTCAAAGTCATCTTGATCCAAAATCAGAATCGACCGGACCTGCTCGGCATTTTTATTCCTACGCCCACCTTTGCCATGCTGTTTGTGGAGGTATTTTTTTTTTATGTTCCCCCTCTTATTTATTCATGTCTTTGCTTTAATTTGTCATTCATCTGTACATTAGAGGAAACGGGAAGGAAGTGAGTTACAGTAGGCGTAGGATGGGAGGGAAAAAAGCAGCAGTGAAAGTGATGAAGGCAGAAGAGACGAGAGCGAGGTATTTCAGTAGGTGTGAGAAGAGAACACATCATCCCGGGAGCTCTGTGTCTTTCCAGCCCTTTAATGTCTTTAATTAAAGCCAACAGTATTATCTCCGCGCTCCCTTGGAGTGCCATTAGCAAAGCAACACTCAGCTACACAGCCAGCTCATAGAGGAGGGGAAGGGAGTGGAGAAAAAACGCCTAATGATGGGTAGAAGCAGCGTGAGAGGGATAGACCGGGGAGACGGGGGGAGTTATCGAGGGCGAAGGAACACCGGAGGTCAGGACGGACGGGGTGAGAGGAGTTATTAAGGGTGAAAGAGCGCTGGAGGCTGGGATGGACAGCGGGACACTTGGGAGGAGGATGATGTAGCGCGAAGAATGGACGCATAGATGAAGAGGATGGGAGTGAGAAGGGAGGGGAGGATGTGGAGGGGGGGATTTGTGAGATCTCAACTTCAAAAGGCCAAAGCTGGAGAGGAGACAGGCTGCCGTGGAGAAAGAATTACAGAGCTAAACGTGTGGGCTGACTGATACATGATCACATTATGCCAGCAGCTTGTTTAATCAATCTGACTTCCTCAGTCCCTGGCTACAGGGACGGGCTCTCACATGGCCCCGCAACACAGATGGCGGAGGAACGGCAGCCGAGGCTGAGACGCGGGGCTGGAGACGGGGGACGACGCCAGGGTAGTGTTTACCCAAAACCCTTACTCACATGTTGCATTCACTAATAGATGTGTCTGCTCCCCTCATATGAACACATTTATGTAATCGCAGCTCAATAAAAAATGAATTAGAGCACATTTGCTGTAATGTGTGTGAATTATAAACAATCATTTACTCTATTACATGAAGTCGACACCATGACGTTCACACATCAAGACATTAACTCTATCCACATGTAACGTGTAAGTGTTTCATGAGC
This sequence comes from Sphaeramia orbicularis, assembly GCF_902148855.1. Classification (NCBI taxonomy): domain Eukaryota; kingdom Metazoa; phylum Chordata; class Actinopteri; order Kurtiformes; family Apogonidae; genus Sphaeramia; species Sphaeramia orbicularis. The sequence continues at coordinate 50,871,178 of NC_043967.1, read as the reverse complement.
TGCTGTGGATAAAATATGTGCAGTAAGAGCCCCCACCCCCCCGATGGGTAGGGATGGAAATCGAGAACCGGTTCTTTTTGAGAACCAGATCCCAGTAGCTCAGTTCCTTGGTATCATTTGCCTGCCCACTTAACGATTCTGCTTATCGATTCCGCCTTCGTTGTGCATGCGTGATGACATCACGCGTACGCTGCATTGTTTTGGTCAGAACGTGGCCAACATGGTGTTGAGGCAGAAACGGTCCAAAAAGACGACACCAGGTCCACTGGAACACTGTCAAAGCTTCCATGTCTTCAAAAAGGTGGAATCCCTCCAACATGCTCAAACATTTGTCCACAGCATGGGATTCATTTACAGGTATGTCACATACTTGATACCCCCCCCCCCCGGCGTCATCTGTCATTATTATTTGTACATACTGTATATGTTATATTTTCTGTGCAAAGATGGAAATATAAAAGACAGCTAATGTAAACACACCCACTTCTACTCTTTTATTCCCTCACCCAATAAGAAACAATAAGAGAATCTATAACGAATCGGATCAATAAGCAAAATCGATAATGGAATCAGAATCATTCAATTCTTATCGATTCCCATCCCTACCGATGGGATTACAGTGACTCTATGTTTATGTGCTGTTAACCATAGCTATACCCATTCTAGTCATCTACACAGTAAAAAACACTGCCAATTTAACTCTTGGAGAGTTGAATTTAACTCTGTTTCAGATAACATTTGGTCCCACTCAAAATTAGAGTAAAATTTACTCTATGGCCAGTGTCAAATTTTCAGTCAATTCTGCACAATTCAGTGTCAAAATTAGCATTGAAATGTGTAAAAATATTTAACACTGTGGTGATTTCACACTGAGAGTAATATTTTTACACTTTATAGAGCTTTTTTCCTTTATCTTCATGTTTAGTTGTCAATATTAATTAATTAATACTGAAACAATGTAGAATTACAGAAGTTCTCCAGGTGGAGATTGCGAGATGACTGAGAATTTTCTTGAAGTAGTTCCTTGGGTAGTAAGGTTACAAAGTAAAGTTAGATTCACAAGGCAAGTATTTCAAACACTACAAGAAGTGCTTTAACTTTGCATGAGCAAAAACCTTTTTGCTTACGATACAATCACTGTTTTACAGCAACGATCAGGTTCATGATTGCTGTGCCTACAGGTTTGACTAAAGGTGTCACATTAATAAAAATAAACATTAAAAGGCCGATAAACATTGTAAAACAGACAAATTAACCTGAATAAACATTAACACAAACCCCCCTTTAACCCTTGCACATAAAATAGAACACTATGAGTAAAATATCCAGTACCCACAATGCAATGCGGCAGACTGGCACTAACCATCACTCTGTAGAGTTGAATTTTACACTGCATCTGTGCAGAACTTTACACTGACTTTTCACTCTACTGTTAGAGCTGGTTTAGTTTCCATAGAGCTATAAATGCTCTATCTAGGTTCAAATAGCTTGACTCTGAAATATTGACACTGCATTTTTTTTGTTTTTTTTTTGCTGTGTAATTACTTATAATATTCCAACTATTAAATAATAATTCTGTGAATGTGACTTCAGGGTTGACATTGAGAATTCTGATTTCAGAAAGAAAATGGCCGCATGAAAAACAAAAGGACATAAAGGACTGTGGCAAAACACCAATTGTCAATGTTCAGAAAGTAACTAGAGCAAAAATACAACATGTCCGAGGCATTACGGTGTAAAAATAAAAGTCCTTTACTACCTATAGGGAGCTATAGGGATGTTTTTGCAGCAGTACTTTTTGCCCTTTGGTTTTTCATGCATTCCACCTCTGTCCTTGATGACCACCTGATTCCACATTTTGTGTTTTCTGACCCTGTGAAGAGCTTCCAACTATTTTATTCTTCAACATGGCCACCTGTTTTGGCTGACAGAGGTGTGCTTTGGTTTGATCAGGAGAACCAGTCTAGTTTTATGGCTATAATATTGATTATTTCATTCCAATGGTACCTTTCACTGGGTTGGATGTATTAGACAGGAAGTGACATTTAGTCCTTGAAGCTGATTGTGTTGGAAGCAGCAAAATGAGCAACGTAAGGAACTGAGTCAGGTCCATATTGTAACGGTGATGACTGGACTCCACAACTGCAGGTGTTGGATGTTCCTGGACTGCAGTGGTTAGTACAGACCAAAAATGGACTAAGGAAGGACGTCCCAATCTCTGGACTGTTGAACATCTGTGGGAGGTGTTGGACAAATAAATCTGATCCTTGGAAGTCCACCTCTCTAAGCTCTACAACATGATTTAAGGATTGTAAGAGTCCATTTACTGAAGATTCTTCTGATTTGTCCAGTATCATCTCCTCAACTTACATTCAATAAAACTGTGATGATGACTATTTACATCTCAACAACAACAAAAAAAAATTATGCAAAATAATCAACAAACAGAACAAAAACTAAGAAACAATCAACAAAATGGACAAAAATGAGCAGAAATGATAAAAATAATATATATATTTTTTAGAAGAACTAACAATAAAGACAGTAATGAAGCAAAAATTAGCAAAATAACCAAGAAAATGAACAAAAATGAAGAAATAATGAATAACATGGATGAAAATTAACTATATAATCAATACAGTTAACTAAACATTCAATACACAGGGCAAGAATGAAAAAAATAATCTAAAAGTTAATAAAAATGTGGAAAATAACCAAGAAAAGAAACAAAAATGAAGAAATGATGAGTAACGTGGATGAAAATTAACTAAATAATCACTACAATTAACTAAACATTCAACACAAAGGGTAAGAATGAAGACAGAAGTTCCAAAAAGTTAATAAAAATGTGCAACAATAATCAAGAAAATGAACAAAAATGAAGAAACAATGAGCAACTTAGACCAAAATTAACAAAATAAATTGCAAAAATTGCAGAATAAAGTCATCTCTAGATTGGCGTGGACACAGTTGTTGTGTATGGAGGTCCACCTCTAGACCTCCAGGACTAGGAACATCTTGGTCCAGATCCCACACACTCCTGCAGTGGTCTGATGGAGTCTAAGCCTCGGGTCAGAGCTGTTTTTGCAGAAAAAGGGGAACACACACAATATTAGACAGGCGGTAATAATATTCTGCTCCTATAGATGTTGGATTGGTTGAGATCTGGTTTTTGTTCTTTAGATACTTTTGGTCGGTACGAACCCCTTTACACTAAGAATGAACGACAACATCTGGAGATGTTCTGACCCAGTGATTTGGACGTCACAGTTTTCGTCCTTGTCAAAGTTGCTCAGATGGGGGCAAGCGTGGCCTAGATGGCTGGAGAGATGGCTTGTGACAGAAGGATCGTTGGTTTGATTCCCTGAACTGGCGGAGAGTTGTTGGCTGATGTGCCCTTGAGCAAGGCACTTAACCCCCCATTCGCTCCCCAGGTGCCTGGCATGGTGACCCCACTGCTCCTAGCATACAGTGTGCGTCAAGGTTTTAATAGTTTTAGATTTTTCATTATAGTTTAGTTTTATTTAGTTTTGCCTTTTTTTTCTTTAATTCAGTTAGTTTTAATTCGTTTTTAGAGTAGGTTTGCTAATTTTTATTAGTTCTCATTTTTTTTCGAAATGCTTAGTTTTAGTTTCGTTTTAGTATTAATTTTAGTTTTGTCGCATCTTTTTTCTTCTTCACCGTTGTATTCAAATAAACCCCAGACAGGACTCTGCTGCTTTCTCCCAACTTTAGTCTCTATGTTTCCAGGTAGAGTGGGAACAAGAAGACGACTGGAAACAACAAGTGACGAGAAGTGACGGACCGTGAAGTTCCGTATGGTGCCGCTAGCTAAAATTGCTAGAGTGAAATAAATCACTTTCGCATCAATCCGACAATGAAGGGAATTTTATCCATCATTTTTACATGTTTCAGTTAGTTTTGTGAGCACACAATACAGTTTCAGTCAGTTATCGTTTTTTTTTAAATTCTAGTTTTTAATTATTTCAGTTAACGAAAATGTTTTTTCAATTCTAGTTTTCGTCATTTCGTTAATTTTCATTAACGATATTAACCTTGGTGTGTGTGGTGTGTGATCTAGTGACGGGTTAAAGGCAGAAGACAAATGTCGGTGTGTGGTGCATGTTTACATGTGTGACAAACTACTACTGACTTAATAAAGAACTAGAAAAGCACTTAGAGAGCGCAGACCTCCGCCAAGGCAGATCAGCCCCCCCCCAGTCAACACCAAAATTTAGTTTTTTTGTTCCTTGTGCCAGTATCAACATTTCCTGAAAATTTCATCCAAATCTGTCCATAACTTTTTGAGTTATCTTGCTAACAGACGAACAAACAAACAAACAGACAAACCCCGCAGAAAACATAACCTCAGTCGTGGCGGAGGTAATAAAGATTCCATCTCTTTTTGCCCATTTTGCTGTTTCTAACACATCAGCTTCTAGGTCTACATGTTCACTTGTTGCCTAAAATATCCACCCACTGACAGGTCCCTCTGGAATGACACAATCAACATTAACACGACTTCGCCTGTCAGTGGTCTTTTTTTTTTTTTTTTTTAAAGAAAATAACAGCTTTATTCTACAAACGGAAATAATTTCCACAACATTTTTTATTGATTTTCCTTTGAATACGCTAATATTTGTAGTTAAACTTTGTATGCAAATGATATAGGCGAAGGCTGCTGCTAATTATGATAAAATTGATTATGTTGTTTACAGTTTTAATCCTGTTTTAACCCGTAGTGGGATATCTCTCATATTAAACAAATAATATAGATCAGACCTTGATCATATACTTACATACATGTAAAAAAAACAACTACAAAACAAGAAAAGCACTCGGAGAGCACAGGCCTCCGCCAAGACAGACCCCCCCCGATCACCACCAAAATTTTATCATTTCTTCCTTGTGCCAGAATCGACATTTCCTGAAATTTTCATCCAAATCCGTCCATAACTTTTTGATAGGACTTGTTCCAAATCTGCTGCTGCCCCGTGAGTGCAATAAATCTGAAGCACTTTATTGCACTATGCACTTTAGATTTTAGTCTTTTAGTCCTTTAAATTTTTTTTTACTCCAAATTTTTATACATATACACGTTTACAGTATTTTAGATTACTTTTATATTTCGTGAAGTGTGTTTTTATTTATAATTTATAACTGACACTGTAGTGAGCTAAGCACCTGAAATTTCGTTTAATAAGGTACTGATGGTGCATTATTGAATGAAAATAAAGGAAGTGGGAGTCTGAGTCTCGGAGTTATCTTGCACACGGACAGACAGACAAACAAACAAACCAATGCCGGCAAAAACATAACCTCCTTGGCGGAGGTAAAAAACCAGTACAATTAAAGCAAGTAACGCTAATGGTATCATGGTTCATGGCTAGTTGTGTGTTTGCTACATGGTTTGTTTGTTTTTTCAACTTTATTGAAAATACACATATATGTAAAACATAAAGAAAGTCTGTCAGTGGTCATAAGTTGTGACATCATTTCCTGTTTCCACTTCTGTTCCTCAATTCTGTGTCCAGTTGTCATTCTATCACTTTACATGTGATGATAAAGATCAGAGTCAGTAGGTGAAGTTGATAAGTAAAGTTTCAATTTTTGAAAGAATGATGAGGAAAAGAAGTTTGGCGTTAGCTCCTATTAGCGTGTTAACAAACTAACCACAGCATCTGCCAAAGTGGATCGTTGTGGATTCCCCTGATATTAGAAAAAGGCTTTTATGAGGTGTTTAACATTTTATCGCTTTGTGTTTTGTTTGTCAGCCCTTTATCTGTGCTGTCTACTTCAGGGAATGGTAAATACATTAACAATTTATGCCAATAGAGCTGCATTTAGAGGACAGACACAGCTGAGCACAAAGACATTGAGCACAAATTGAAGCGATGCACAGCTGTAAACTGACCAGGAGCTTTAGTCATATTTAACCTTTCATGCATGAATTATCAGAACCTTAGTCAATATTTTTTCTTAAGTGTTTTTATTCCTCTTTAGGCATGAAAAAGACAATGCAATTGAATTTTTTTTATCAACCTATTTTTCATGGAGTTACAAAAATGTCCACTCAGCTGGACACCATGTATTTAATTTTTGAAGCAAAGAAACATGTATTTAAAACTCATCATCAGAAAGTGATATACTGTGTGAAAACTATGAAATAAAAACATCTTTAATACTGCTAATCTGATGTTTTCTCACATTTTTTCCATACTCTAATACTAGTCATTACTCATTTCATGGAGATAATATCCTCCTGAGACCCAGGAATTTGACAATTTTAGCTTTTTTTTTTTTTTTTTTTACACTAAAAATTGCCTTGATAATGCAAGTTTTTTCAGATACATTTTAAAAATAATTTTTATTTATTTATAGATTTTTTTTTAATGGAATGTCCTTTGCAATGGACCGCATTTAAGTTAAACTGTCAAACTTTTGTCCCCTATAGAGGACAAAATGCATTACTGGGTCTCAGGAGAATATGCAAAAAAAAAAAAATTGTTTCAGAAAACTGTTAATTACAGTCTAATAACAATTAGCAATTGATTTACACTCAAACATGTTAGTGCAGATCAGGTTTATCATGAACAGCAAAGTTACAGTAATGGTATGAACTACAGTGTATGGGATGGTGCATAAGTGTCCACTATGTTGGCTGATATGGAACTAAAACAACAAAACCCATGAATATACAAGAGAACAGCTGGAGAAGAACTGTCCCCTGGAGTGACCACTGTGCATGAAAGGGTTAAAGTTAGTTTGGTTTTATGCTGTGTTCTGAGACTTTTCGTGATTTCATTTCATTATAGTTCTATTGTGTCTGTGTCCTAAATGTAGGAGCAACATTGTCTATGGAAAATTATCTTAATCACTGTATTTTAGTGAAATAAATATATTTCACCTCGCTGAACCCTAAGTCTGATCCATTTATCCTATCCTGTCAATACATGCAAATAATTGGTGTAAGATGCAGTTTGTCATCTTTTCATGGTCATCAAATATGACCCATTTAGACATTCAGAGGCTCCATAGTTACCATGGAAACACCGTCATCTTCTACAACATCAATTCACCAGTAAAACCCCTGTAATTTGCTAAATGACAGTGGTTGTAGATGCTTATTTATATGTTCTGTTAACAATATACAGTATTTTATTGAAAAACTCACTTTTTACTTCACTTTTACCTGTTTTGATATAATAACGTTTGATTTAACTCTGAGCTTTAATGAACTTCTATATCCTCCTGAGATCCAGGAAAGTAAAAGTTTTTTTTTTGTTTTTTTTTTTTTTTTAATTGGATAATTGCCCAGATTGGAAACAGCATGATGCAACTATTTTTTCAGATATATTTGTAACATTTTATTTATGGAGTGTTCTTTGCAGTTTTTTTTTCTCGTTAAGTAAAGCTGTGAAAGCATTGCTGGGACTCAGAAGGATATGATTAGTAAATTAAAGGTAGAAAAAGAAATGATTTCCGCTGAAAAATGCAAAAAAAAAAAAAAAAAAAAGCTAATCGAATCATGCTATAATATCACAAAACACTTGGGAGGGGAGGGAGGGCAGTGGTGAGGATGGTGGAGAGGTGAGAGGTGATGATGATGATGATGATGATGATGATGATGATGATGATGATGACTGCACCTTAGTGTCTCTAGTGCCTCTGGTCTGACTACCTTGTGTGCTTTTATTGTGTGTTTTTTATTGTATAGGCTAGCTATTTATTTTTCTGGCTGTCATTTTATTCATATATTATGGTTATGTCACTTTTATTTATTTATTGTTATTCTTATTCTCTATATTTAACTCTTACAGGTCATTTGTATGTACATATGTGAGCAATGGAGTTCACAGGAATTTCCTTTGGGATCAATAAAGTACATATCTATCTATCTATCTATCTATCTATCTATCTATCTATCTATCTATCTATCTATCTATCTATCTATCTATCTATCTATCTATCTATCTATCTATCTATCTATCTATCTATCTATCTATCTATCTATCTATCTATCTATCTATCTATCATAATATAGTGATATAACACTTAGGGAAGGTTAAATATAGAGAATAATTTATTTGGAAATAGTTCAAGGTCTTTAATGGTTAAATATGCAGGATCTGCCTTTGTTCAGATCCACAAATGAGTTGTACATGATCATTTTTAATATTATTTCTCAGTACCTGTAAGTGATTATAATGCCATTTATTCAATGGTGTTTTTTTTTTAAACTAGTTACTGCTCACCACTGTATACATCCAACCCTGTTAACCCTATAACGCCAAACGTATTGTGATACGGATTGTATTAAATGGGAGTTGAATGTGACTTTAAATTTTACAATGTCAGGTGAATATCATCATGAACCAAAATGGAGGAGAGGAAAAGTAATGTTATTAGTTGTCTGCTTAATCTTTACATTATAAAGTTGTTCTGCTTGAAGAGTCTTTTCATTTTTTGCAAGTCTTCAGTTATATTCTGAGTTATATTTTCCAACTGTATCTGTATTTTTATTTTAAGAGGTACTGAACAGTCAGGTTTGATTCGTGTGTGTGTGGTTTTGACTGAACTCACACCTGCCTGCGCTGAACTTACAGCAAAGGTCATACAGGATGGGGAAGCAAAATTTACAATGAACATTTAGTCGTTTTTTCTCAGCGGGCACTACGTCAATTGTTTTGAAACCAAACATATATTGATGTCATAATCATACCTAACACTATTATCCATACCTTTTCACAAACTTTTGCCCATATGAGTAATCAGGAAAGCAAACGTCAAAGAGTGTGTGATTTGCTGAATGCACTCGTCACACCAAAGGAGATTTCAAAAATAGTTGGAGTGTCCATAAAGACTGTTTATAATGGGAAGAAGAGAATGACTATGAGCAAAACTATTACGAGAAAGTCTGGAAGATACTATTAAAGAAGAATGGAAGAAGTTGTCACCCGAATATTTGAGGAACACTTGCGCAAGTTTCAGGAAGCGTGTGAAGGCAGTTATTGAGAAAGGAGGAGGACACATAGAATAAAAACATTTTCTATTATGTACATTTTCTTGTGGCAAATAAATTCTCATGACTTTCAATAAACTAATTGGTCATACACTGTCTTTCAATCCCTGCCTCAGAATATTGTAAATTTTGCTTCCCCATCCTGTATTCTACCTAAAAGATCTAATTTTACATCTTTAGAAAGTAGTTGTGGTAAAGAGAGCATAGAACAGAAAAACCAGAATACAAACTAGGGGATTTTTGTGGTCAAAAATTGCTAGCCTAACAATGCAGGTGCTAAGCCATTCTTAGAATTAGCTTCTGGAGTGACTGACATGTTCCACCCAGTAACTATGATTAACCAATAATAAGCCTACGATGAATAATGTCATTGAATAATGGGAGTCTCTAAGATTCACTAAAGGCTATAAGAAGTAACAAAGGAGACTCTTACTGGGATGGGCTTTTTTGCGTTTTCTCTCTTTAACGAAATGTGTGTTTGATGCTAGATTCTTTTCTTTTTTTTTTAAACTTTTGCCTGAAGCAATAAACAAAGCTATTATTTTAACTTTTTAAATCTCAGCCTTGCTTTTTGTGAATTTTTCTTCATTCTCCTGTTGTGTTTCTCCAACACCGACTTCAAGTGGTAAGTCTTTTACCATATAAGTGAACCCCCATCTCCCGGCAGTTTGGGTTTTTATCCTAGCCCTTCAAACTTCACTGGGCATCTGAGTAGATAAAGAGACACCGATTTATTACTTTGCATCACGTAGATGTTATCCAGGAATCCGCAAAGTTACTCTTCCGGTGGAACAATAATGGAAAATTTTGGAACGATCCATTTAACTAACATAATTGTAGTTTTTTGAAATCCTTGAGTCTACATGTTTTTCAGTATCATATTTAATACATGAGTTTTGAAGCCCTCTACATGATCAGTGTGATACTTTTTGTCTTGAAAAACCTGATGTATACAATTAGATACATGCAATACACAGATAATCCACCAGGGGGGAGGGATTTTGAAAAGGAATTCCAAATTTGTTACACATGTTTGTGTTATATTATGTTTTTGTTTGTTCAAAAGTAATAATATTTGAGCATTGAGACCTAGTATATCAAATATGATACAAAATTGAAACTCATACATGGAAATTGATATTTGAAAAAAAAAAAAAAAAAAATTGGGGTGTTCAGAAGGACCAATAATTCTGATTCAGATTTATTTATTGTCATTCAATAAATAATCCCAGACGCTGTTACAGAACGAAATAGCAAAATGCACAGCACAAAATAAAACACAGAAAAGATTTTAAAAACACCAACTGAAGACAACCCATGTATATGATAAAATAGTAAAAAACTGCACTAAAATAATTCAATAAATACAAAAATAAGTTACTAAAGGTAAAAAACAAAACAAAAATTGCACTATTGCACATATGCACACTATTGCACTTCACCCCCTCAACTTTTGTCGGGCAGTCTTATGGCCACTAGATAAAAACTATTTAAAAATCTGGCAGTTTCACACCTCAGGCTCCGGAAACGTTTCCCTGAGGGCAGGAGGGAAAACAGTTTGTTGAAAGGGTGGGAGGTGTCTCTGACAATACCCCTTGCCCTGGACAGACAAAGGCTCCCGTTTCAAAGAACTGGAATTTTCTGTCAATGATTTAATGGTTCAGGCTTTACAGGGTTAATATATTCTAATAATACATCATACTGTGACGTTTTAACCTGATTGGATAAGAATACGCTCACAATGGTAACTACAGAAAACAACCTGAGGCGGGTACAGATATATGAAAGTCTGTCATATCTATTTTAATCACACTTTCTGACTGTTTTCTGCTGTTTTCTATCAATCAATCAATCAATCAAACTTTATTTCTATAGCACTTTTCATACATGTTACATGTAGCACAAAGTGCTTCACAACAAAACCCCCCACAGTCCCGCAGTTGCAAATAAAAATACAAGCAATCAAAGTAAAATTTATAGTAAGAGTTTAATTAAAAGCTAGCCTAAAAAGATAAGTTTTAAGTTTACTTTTAAAAATATGAACACTCGCAGCGGACCTCAGGTCCTCAGGTAGGCTGTTCCATAGTTTGGGGCCATAAAAGCTGAATGAGACCTCACCATGAGTCTTAGTGTGGACTCTAGGAACAGTTAAGAGATTACTACCTGAGGACCTGAGGGTCCGAGAGGGCTCATATGTTAAAAGCAAATCAGATAAATAAATAGGGCTAAGACCATTAAGAGTTTTAAAAACCAATAAAAGCACTTTAAAACTGATCCTGAAGCTCACAGGGAGCCAGTGCAGAGACCTGAGCACTGGTGTTATATGCTCTCTCTTTCTGGTCCTCGTCAGCAGTCGGGCTGCAGAGTTCTGGAGCAACTGCAGCGGTGCAATGGTCTTCTTGGGAAGACCAGAAAGGAGAGCGTTACAGTAATCAATTCGACTTGAGACAAAAGCATGTATCAAAGTCTCTGCACTGGCTCGAGAGAGAAATGGTCGTACTCTGGCAATATTTTTTAAATGATAAAAACCAGTTTTGGTGACAGACCTGATGTGTGGCTCAAAGCTAAGCTCACAATCTAGTAAAACACCCAGACTTTTAACCCTCTCAGAGGAGCCGAGTGAATGGGTTTGGAGCTTAGCTTTGAGCCTCTCCCTCTGAGCCTCAGGACCAACAATTAAAACCTCAGTTTTGTCCTGGTTGAGCTGGAGGAAGTTTGCTGCCATCCAGGACTTAATATCTAAAATGCAATTAAAAAGGGTGTCGATGGGGCTGAGGTCATCTGGAGAAACGGCAACATAAAGTTGAGTGTCATCAGCATAACTATGAAAGTTAATGCCGTGTCTCCTGATGACCTGTCCTAGAGGCAGCATATAAAGGTTAAAAAGGGTTGGACCTAAAATTGACCCTTGGGGAACACCACAATCCATTTTGCACCTTTTTGATGAGTGTTCCCCAATACTAACATAAAAATCCCTGTTTGTTAAAAATGATTCAAACCAGTTAAAAACAGACCCAGAGAGACCAACTGTGTTATGTAATCTGTCTAAAAGAATGTGGTGGTCCACATGCCATGTCTATGCCAGGATGTTTTGCAGTGAAAAGCCAATCTTTTGATATTTCCCACATATATCATTTACAGACACCAGATCATTTCTTCCATGTCTACAAAGAGGATGAGATCCTCCTGAGATTATTTTGTTTGTATTATTTTAGAAACCAGAAGTGAGAACATACAACATCACCATAAACAGCAGAATAATGTGTAGAACTTTAACTGCGATGATGTTAAATTACACAGTAAATTTGTAAGACTTATAGAATGAGCGTCAGGAAGTTTTTGAGAGCTCCTCATTACATTGAACAGTGAAGGTAGCAGCTCAGGGCAACTTCACACATTTTTTTCCCCAGCTTTAATTGCTGTGTTTTAATTAAACAGCTGTTGTTTCTGCATCTGTCCGCCATCAAAACTGTGTGCTCCTGGTGAGACATACGTTTGTGAGCATGTTGGAGTCACAAACTGTGTGTGACGTGCAAATTCAGATCAATTTTTTTTTTATCATTTAAGTGAAATTCAAGGAAAAAAAACACAGCTGAAGTAAAAGAGAAAGTGAGCGAGTGGGTGTTAAAGGAGCTTTAAAAGGATTTCCAGCAGACAGTCATCAGTTGTTAACTGCTGGAGGTGTTCCAGGTCATCTATTAGATAGCACAAATTACACAGAAAATAATGCAGCAGCCGTAACATCAGACCTGGTAAAAGGCCGGCCCTCTGCCATCAGAGCAAAAACATCACTTTAAAAAACCTGTAGCGCGCCTAAGCCATAAAACCTTCACATTCTCAAATGGAAGATGGCAGATCTCTGTGCAAAAAGGCCGGACTGTGGGTTAGTGTGGGGTTGGTGACACAATTCTCCCAAAGCTTTGACAGCGGAGTCCATTTGAGCGCAGAGGAGTCATATCAGCTTAAAAGTGAAAGGAGGCGGCGGTGGTTTAAATTCATGGTAAGATCTACCTTAACTCCAACGTGACACACCTGAGATTTAACAGAATGAAGCTGCAGCCTGAAGAAAAGACAGAAAAGAACAGGCTTTAGCTGGGAGTCTCTTTGTGCTCGGTGTCAAAAGGCCACGCGTTCATATGACAAGGTTGAAACTTGGAGTATCATTGTTGTGAAAAAAATATTGTGGAATAAATGGTTTAGCTTTCATGCAGTGTCTTGTGTTGAATTTAATGGAAAAATTGTCTAGTTTCAGAATAAAACATCAAAAAAGGTGTATCACTTGTCCTTGTGGGACTTTTTGCATGATGTTTACTGAAAAGTGGGCAAAAATTACCCTTTTTCAGTGGCAAATAATTTGAAAACCCATATTAATCCTGTTGCTGCTTGCACATTTTTATTGAACTTGCTTACTTTTAACCTTAGAAGAAGAGCTTATGGTCTGTATGGAAGTAAATCTGTGTCATCAGATTTTCAATTATAAAAGCCATTGAATTTCTAGCACTGATTTTTTTTTTGCACTGAAATTAAGTATCTGAATTTTTTTGCATCGGAATTTTTGCAACCTTAATGTTTGCATCTGAATATATTGCATCTGAATTTTTTTAATTCTAAATTTATGAACATAGTTGAGTTCAGAGACAAATAATTCAGATACTTAATTTCAGTACGAAAAAAAGTTCAGATACTTAATTTCAGAGTAAAAAAAAATCCAGATACTTAATTTCAGTGCAAAAAAAAAAAAAAAAAAAATTCAGATACTTAATTTCAGAGTAAAAAAAAAATTCAGATAGTTAATTTCAGTGCAAAAAAAAGTTCAGATACTTAATTTCAGTGCAAAAAAAAAATCCAGATACTTAATTTCAGTGCAAAAAAAAAAAAAGTTCAGATACTTAATTTCAGTGCAAAAAAAAATCCAGATACTTAATTTCAGTGCAAAAAAAAAAGTTCAGATACTTAATTTCAGTGCAAAAAAATTCAGATACTTAATTTCAGAGCAAAAAAAATCCAAATACTTAATTTCAGTGCAAAAACAAATTCAGAGAGTTAATTTCAGTGCAAAAAAGTTCAGATACTTAATTTCAGTGTAAAAAAAAAAAAAAAAAATCCAGATACTGAGACAGAATATTGTTAAAATTACACTTATTCTTTCAGTTTGTTCATGTTATTCACATTGTTTGAAAGGACAGTTTGTAGATGTAAACATTTTCATTGTTTAATTTGACTTTTTTCACTGTAAAATATAGAGAAAAGTTTGGAGATGACATTATTTATATATTATTATGTTATTATTTTACTGGTTCGGCCCACCGCAGATCAAATTTAGCTGAATGCGGCCCCTGAACTAAAATGAGTTTGACACTCCTAGCATAAGCGAAATTTCAAGCTTTTTTTTGTTTCAACCTTGTGTCAATAAAGGTTCAGTGATCTGAAAACCACAAAAGATTTTGCATAAATGATTTCAGATTCCTGAGAAAATTTGAGCCTAAACTGATGTATTTTCAGTCCATAACCAAGAACTTGAATTTTTGCCATTTAATAAAACGCAACTCAGACCTTGAACCTTGTCATATATGTGTGGAAGGCAGTGGGCGGGGCCTGGGAGGCGGTCGTCATGGTCGCACTGTTGTGGAAGGAAACTGGAAAAGAGAGGAACGTCCCGGAGGCAGTAGCGAGGGATTACAGCATCCAAAAGAATTACAAGTGAGGTGAAAAGGGTGTTTTTCTGCCTTTTTCATGAGGTGACTGTTGCATGTTGAGATCACAGAATGACTCCGACCCCGGGGTTTAACTGTGTAATTGTGTGTTCACATCATTTTAATCACCAATTACTCACAGAGGGCAGCACCATTAGATGCTTCTTAAGGGCTTTCAAAATCAAGGAGCATTTTGAGCCGGTCCATCAAAGCTGTTTACGTGGGGAAATCAAGGTTGTGTACTTTTCAGACTGGCTCGACATGGTGTTCCGAAGTGATTTTTGCCACTTGAAAATCACAGCCAGATATTATTGTAATTGCGGCAGTTTGATTATGAAATAATCAAGGGATGTAATTTTCGTATCAGGAGGTCTAGATAAGCTATTTAGACTGGGTTAAAGGTCAGGAAGCAAACATTTTCTCTTCTTTTTATATTTTTTCTTCATCCCGGCAGTGGTGGAAGAAGTATTCAGATGCTTTGGATAAATGAAAGCGCTAATATGACACTCAGCTGAACACTTTCAATGGCAGCTCACTGCTTTCACATTCTAATGGCTAACTCTAATGGATATGCTAATGCTAATGCTAATGCTAATGCAAGGTGCTGTTCGTAGTGCAGGGGCGTCAAACTCATTTTGGTTCAGGAGCCATATTTAGCCCAATTTGATCTCAAGCAGACCAGACCAGTAAAATAATGACTTAATAACCTATAAATAATGACAAATCCAAGTTTTCCTTTCTGTTTTAGTACAAAAAAAACACTAATTAAATGATGAAAATATTTACATTTTACAAAAAAGATGTGAATAACCTGAAAAAAACACAGATTTCATTTGAAAAATTAGTGCAATTTGAACACTATTATGCCTCAACTTATTATTTATACATGTACATTTACACACAATGTTACATAAACATTTGGTAACAGGCAGAATATTGTTAAAATTTTGGAGTTTGGAACTAAAGTTTGAACAATTTCTACAATATTCCATCTTTTATTATTAACACAACTACAGATCACAGTGGATCCATAAATACACAAAACATTTAGTAACAGGCAGAATATAGTTCAAAATGCACATTTCAAGTTGTTCATCTTTGTTTTTATTTATGTATTTATTTGTGTTTGTGTGTATTGTGAAAGAATAGTTTTGTAAATGTAAATATTTTCACAGTGAAATGTTATTTTTTTCTCTTAATTTTTGACAAAGACAATTTGTAGTTGTCATTATTTATGGGTTATTGTGTTGTTATTTTTACTGTAGATCACATTGGTCTGTATGTGGAACCTGAACCAAAATGATTCTGACAGCCTGGACTGTTCAGGTTCATTTTTGCACTTTCATCCTGCAGGCTGGAATGGACCCTTTGGTGGGCCAGATTTGGCCCCCGGGCCGCATGTTTGACACCTGGGTTGTAGTGTATTAGGATGGTTAAATGCAGTGACTGAATTTCCATACAGGAATAATAAAGTGAGTTAACCCTTTAACCTGAAAACTCTCCACAGAATAAATATTATTACCTCTGCCAGGAGGTACTGTGATCACTTTGCTTTATGTGTTTGTTTGTTTGTTTGTTTGTTTGTTCGAAGCTTTACAGGAAAACTATTCCAACCATCTTTATCAAATCGTACCCACAGATAGGCCTAGACCCTGGGACCAACCCATTAAATTTTGGGCCAAGTAGGCCAAAGTTCAAAGTCACAGCAAGGTCACAACATCTCAAAATTTCCTATCTCTCATCATTGAGCAATTTTCGAAAATTCATAAAAAATTCAGAACGACTCCGATTAGCCTCCAATTTGATCCACCTGTAGCTTAGAACAATATCTTGTATCTGGCACAAAATTGTCCACATCCACTGTGGAATGTGGACTCTGTGGACGTTTACATTTAACATTGAAAATCCCATTTACCACACATTTTTCATTATAACTCAACAAATATTGATTGGAATTTAATATAATTTGACATACACATGACTGGTACCAAGCTTTAACTTTTCCTGCTGTATGGAACAACCTGGAAACTGTTTAATTTAAAAAGAAATAGTCAATCCACACATGTTCAGGGTGCTTGGCTGAAGTTTGCGTTCTCTGAACACTTGTTTTACATGAAGTCGCTGTGCAGTAAAATAACCCCTGTCTTTGTTTCACCATTACAAAATAAGTTTTTGGATGAATTTTACTGCAGGAGATGTTCAATGTTGAAGTAATCTGAACCACTTTATTTTGTGCTGTTTATTTAAATGTGGGGTGGGAGATGTTTTCCTGGAGCAGTTTTTACTATATCGCTTAAAATCCCCTTCACACCCTGATTACAACCAATTACTTAAATGCTCTAACACAAAAATAAAAATTTTAGTCACCTGTGGAATGGACAGGACTGAAAAAACACCATCCAATCATTTTAACCGGCCCATCGAAATGATTGAATGGTGATATGTCAATCAAACTCCACTGCCATTTGTCCCTCCCCCTTCTGTGCGTACCCCTCTTCATGCATGAATCGTGCATTCTCAGAGGTTTGGAGCACTTGTTCAGGAAACGAAGCCAGCGCCAGAGCTTGGCTATATTAGTTATATTAGCATGGAAAGTTCACCGGCAAACTTTTTTGTCACCAACATAAATCATTAGAGAATGTAATGTTAGCCAGATAGGTATGAACTGGGACTGTTCTGGAAGAGTAATTCAGGTCGGAGCCAGAGCCGGAGCCTCAGCTGGCGAATTGCTGCTGTGCAGTGCTCATGAACCCTCAGGAAAGAGCATCCCACATGCCAGTACTTTGGAGGCGTGGCTTTGGAGGGATGTCTGAAGAAAGGGGTTTGGACTTTTGAATCGTGTGTTTTCAAAATGTAGCTTGCTCGAACTGTTTTTCTAAGATCTCCTACCCCACCTTTAAGCTACAATAATGCATAAAAATCTGCCATATCATCAAATATTTGTATTGTTGCCCTTCCATCTTTTCATGAATTCACAATTTCAGCTTGTAATGATGCATTTTCCAGTTTATCTAAGTTGGCTTACAGTTTATTTATCTTAAGACAAAAAAAAAAACAAAAAAAAAAAAACTTCCCCTAAATTAAGTTCCCAAACCAAATTAACACATCTAGAAATTAACGGGAAGGTAAAAGAAATAAAGCTGTGAAAAACACGTGCAACATTCACCTCTGACAAATGCAGAGCTCTGCAGATTTGTAATTGAGGACAGTATTTTTAGTGCTGGTATGTCAGTTTTACTCTCTTTTCCTAACATTTGACACATGAAAATGGTTAGACTTTACATATCAGTCAATCAGTTTATTACAAAATTATTACAAACAGTTAAGATCAACAATTCATACATTCATACATACATACATTTTGTAAAAGGACACCCCAGAAGCAGTCCTCAGCTATAAATGGGAGCCTTTAAACATATAAGAGACACAGTTTGCATTATAGTCTTTAATGAATTCAAATGTTCTAAATAACTACAAACATTTTTTTGAATGATTGCCTATGCACCTGATAATGATTCATTTCCTTTTCCTGAATCCTGTTGTAGTCAGCATGTTCCAATATTATCAGATAATTTAATAGTCACACATGGGGCTTTATGAACAAAAATATAGAGTTTACATGATTTGTATGTCAGCCATACGGGGTTTAGGGTCAGGCATATTTTGGAAGTAGCTCTGTTTATTTATGTATACTTGTTTTGTTTTGGTTCATTAGACGGTATGAGGTTATACTCAGCAGAAAGCAGCAAGGGGGGATTTGGGGGTTCAAGGGGGCGAAGTAAAGCAAGATTAACATTATACATGAAACTGTTTTTTTTTCCCCCATTATCATACACTAATTAAATGAATACAGTTTAATCTCACTAATGTGACCACTTTTGGAACTAAAGCAAATATTTGGCTTTAATAAGGTTGGACTCAGTTATGGCATTAAATTTCATTGTGTTCTAAATTATTTAAAATTAGATACAACAGGATACAGTAGAACAGTGGTTCCCGACCTTTTTTGGCTCGTGACCCCATTTTAACATCACAAATTTCTGGCGACCCCAGACATTCAAAACAGAGACTTTTTTTTTTTGGCTAAAATTAATTTGTTTTTGCAAATAAACATTAATTTTAGATGACATTTAGGCTATATAACACTGGTCAACAACAAATTTATTGTTACCGCGACATGTTTCTTCTTCTTCTTCACTTGTTGTAACATCCGTCAACGTCTGTTTTTTTAATTGACCTGACTCTAGTTGTGAAAAAAGCTCTTTCCGTTGCAGTTTTACGTGATATATCATTTGCGCTACGCCTGAAAAACCACCTCCTGCCAGCGCAAAAACTTTTAATCAAAAAACGTTATATTTGAGGGTCAATGGAAAAACGACTATTTTCTGATATTAGGTTTTAAATACATGTTTCTTTGCTTCAAAAATTAAATACATGGTGTCTGGCTGAGTGGACAAAAAAACACTCCTTAAAAAAAAAAACAAAAAAAAAAACCTCAAGCCTAAAGAGGAATAAAAACACTCAGGAAAAATATCTTGGCTAAGGTTCTCATAATTCATGCATGAAAGGGTTAAAGCAGCAGACACCATGATTTTCTTTTTATTTGCTGTTTTTATTTGCACAATAAGTTGCACAAATACGTTGAAATGGCATAATGCCGGGAAAGTCGAACATAAAAAACACTGAACAACACTGACAGAAGAACATTTTGACATAAAGTGTTTATCTTCTGTTAGTGTCTGTGTTATGAAAAACAACTCCAACCAATGACAGTAATCTGTAAAATCCAGAGTCAAACAAAATGTGTGTGTTTTTCAGATGAGCAGTGATGTTTGATACGATACAAATATCACTTTCAGAAAAATGACAGTATTGATTAAAAGACTGATCGCAGCTTTAGCGCTCTACAATTAGCCACCGCTACATTAACTGTCATCAGCTGAGAAAACCCTTTGTTGTCGTTTTCCATTATGCACTGACAGCCTGTTTTTAGAGTTTTCCTGATTCGGAAGGCTGCGGTGCCCGATGGTTTATTGTTGGTTTGACAAAGCATCTGCGTTTAACTTTAGATCTACAGTATATTATTACAATATTCTGTTTTTCTATGTCTTCTGCTTAGATGCTGGGGAAACTTTGCGTCTTATATAACACTGGTCAACAACAAATTTATTATTGAAGTTTTTTGAGCTGGTATAGGATAATTTTGGTGTGCTGAATCCAAAAATCACATTCATTTTGCTCAATCAGGTCAACTTTCTGAACTATGCTACATATTGGCTTTTGAACATTTTTGCTTACATTTATGGGCATTTTCACATCATATGATACAAAATTCTTTCATATTTCTTGCAATAAACGAGTTCTGAAGATTTTACTTTTGCCAATTTATGATTAATGTTTTTTTTTTTAATATTACAGGTGAATGAAATGGCTTCGACAAGAAGATCTTGCAAAAATAAGCCTGACGTATTCTGCTACATCTGCGGTGAATACACCATTGTACCTAACAGGAATCAAGTCACAAGCTTCATAAAGTGTGCTTACCAATCTTATTTTGGTATTAATTATTATATTTTGTGAGAAGATCAAATTTTTCAAAATCAAATTAGCGAAAAACCTGACCTGATTGAGAAAAACAGATGTCATTTTTGGATTTAGTGGTGCAAAATGTTCAGTTAAATATTCAGTTGAAAAAACCTAGACAACTTGCAAAAAACATTTTTTTGTAACCCAGTGTAATATATATATTATTCTGGACGGAGGCAGTAAATCCAGGTGTAGATTACTGCACAAAGTGAGAATTGGATTTTCCTTGGTCAGGATATGTACAGTCAGTCCATCTTGGATTTACAAGGCTGACAATTAATACTGAACAAACAAGAACCCAAACTATGAATTATGAAAGAGCTGCAGCATCTGAAACCGACCACAGTGAACATGTGACAGATAAACAGAACCACAGTGCTGCAGTTTCAGACTCACAGTTTGTCATGTCTAGTATGGATTGGAATCGTCTCTATCAACTCACCATATATTTTTTTAGTAATTTATTTTTAAAATTTTCATCAATTACTAGAAATTTCAGGCGACCCCATTTGAATTCCAGGCGACCTCACGTGGGGTCCCGACCCCAAGGTTGAAAAACACTGCAGTAGAAGTATACAGGGTGGGGAAGCAAAATTTACAATGAACATTTAGTTGTTTTTTCTCAGCAGGCACTTCGTCACTTGTTTTGAAACCAAACATATATTGATGTCATAATCATACCTAACACTATTATCCATACCTTTTCAGAAACTTTTGCCCATATGAGTAATCAGGAAAGCAAACGTCAAAGAGTGTGTGATTTGCTGAATGCACTCGTCACACCAAAGGAGATTTGAAAAATAGTTGGAGTGTCCATAAAGACTGTTTATAATGGAAAGAAGAGAATGACTATGAGCAAAACTATTACCAGAAAGTCTGGAAGATACTATTAAAGAAGAATGGGAGAAGTTGTCACCTGAATATTTGAGGAACACTTGCACAAGTTTCAGGAAGCGTGTGAAGGCAGTTATTGAGAAAGAAGGAGGACACATAGAATAAAAACATTTTCTATGATGTAAATTTTCTTGTGGCAAATAAATTCTCATGACTTTCAATAAACTAATTGGTCATACACTGTCTTTCAATCCCTGCCTCAAAATATTGTAAATTTTGCTTCCCCACCCTGTAGGCTTATGTCAGACAAAGCATGGGACACTTTCAATATTTTACATGTTCAAATAATGGAGGAGGGGTAGATACACTATTGATAGACATATATTTCCCCAAACATAGACCTTACAAAACAGAGGAAAGATCATGAATTTGTTTCATTTTAAAGTATCTAAGTCGGTAAAATGGAAATTTCCTCTTGCACTTTGTTAAATATATCATGAAAAGCAATACCAGTGATTCAGAGGAAAGGCTTTTGTTGAATAATAGTGCAATTATCTGCATGTAAATGTTTAAAGACCGAGGAGGATTTTTACTTTTATTATGTTTTAAAGCCTCGAGTTCGGACACCGGGAGGTTTTTCGTGGGGGTAGGGAACAAAGAGGAACAGAGTACGGCGTAGCAAATCACTTATATTAAACAAAAAATAAACATTACCCCACCGCCGGAGCAGCATGATGTCAGGGTTTACAGGTCAGCCAACATAGATGTGTTTCTCCAAGGGATGACATTTTACACTGGGCCTGGAGGAAGGTAATGACTTGTTCCTGGTGAATTACTCATTGGGCTTCCACCTCTCCTCCTCCTCTCCACTTCTGACACTCGACCACCGCCGCCACTGCCGCCGCCGCCACACAAGCTGCATACTCTCACCCTAATCTAAGCAGCTTGACCCTACCCCGAGGCTGAGGTACAACATCATTTTAGAATGAGTTTCCTTTTAACCCTCATCCCACCGGGCGAGACGCCGGCCCGCAGTACACCTGGTCCTCCACTTCACCCTCGGTTGAGTTTGACTGATTCAGTTCAATCTGAGGTGCTTTTACCGTGCAGATGGAGATATGGAGAAACCATACGCCAGGGCTGAGTGACACCTGAGTTTAAGGCTGTGGTGTCAAACACTCGGCCCATGGGATGAAAAAATTACACTGAAAATATTAAGTATCAGGTATGTCAGAACATTTGAGTTCAGGTGTCACATACAGACCGATTCGATCTCAAGTGAGCCAGACCAGTAAAATACTATCATAATAAATAATAAATAATGACAACTCCAATTTTTTTCTCTTATTATTATTTTCTGTTTGTTTATTTTGAGCATTTACAGAACACATGCAAGTCCAAAATTCCAAAATCGTTCATCTACACTCGAAAAAGGAATGGGAAGAAGAAAAATTTATTTAATCCCACCTCCATTCTCACCATCAAATAACTTTTTTTTTTTTTTAATATTCAAACAATATCTTTATTGAACTTTATATTACACAATAACTAACAATATACTCAACATAAAGTAAACAATAAGCAACATATTCCCCCCAAATAAATAAATGAATGATAGGGAAAAAAAAAAAAAAATTAACCCTTTCATGCATGAATTATGAGAGCCTTATTATTATTTTTTTCCTAAGTGTTTTTATTCGTCTAGGCATTGAAAAAACAATACGATTGACATTTTTTTTAACCTATTTTTCATGGAGTTGCAAAAATGTCCTTTCAGCTGGACACCATGTATTTCATTTTCGAAATGAAGAAACATATTTATTGATATTCTGTATGAAAACTATGAAGCTAATCTGATGTTTTCTCACATTTTAACAAAGTCCAAAACTGGTCATTACTCACTCCATGGAGATAATGTGCTTTTTGTCTAACCCAGAAAAACCCAGTGCTACTTTTGTCATTATTTTGTTTAAAAAAAAAGTTAATTGCAGTCTAATAACAACAATATGCAACTGATTTACACTCAAACATGTTAGTGCAGATCAAATTTATGAAGAACAGCAAAGTTACAGTAATTATATGAACTGCAATGTAGAGGATAATGCATGAGCGTCCACTGTGTTAGCAGATATGGAACTAAAAATAACAAAATCCATGAATAGAACAGCTGTAAAACAGTTGTCCACTGTAGTGACCACTGTGCATGAAAGGGTTAAATAAATAAAAATAAAATAAAAATAAATAAAAAGCATACAGCTCCACAAGTTAGCACTATTGTCAAAATTAATTGGTCTCATAACATCTGAGAAACTCAGTTAAAGGTGACCATATTTTCACAAAATCTGTCTGGAAATATACCCAACACACACGTCACCCTCAAATAACTCAACATAATATTGTTTTAAATATTCAATCTTGTCCTTAGATTTTAAGCCAGAACAATGAACAAAATAGGCCTATACCAAATTTGAATAAACTCATTTTACAGTATTAACATTATGCAACCAAAATGTGTGTAAAAAATAGAAACAAAGCATAAAGTGTTTGTAGTGTAGAAAAAAAAAAAAAAAAAAAAGTAGAATTACATGAAAATGTCTTCATTTATTTACAAACTATCCTTTCACAAAAACTGTGAATAACCTGAACAAATATGAACAACCTGAAATGTCTTAAGAGAAGTAAGTGTCATTTTCACAACCTTCTGCCTGTTACTACATGTTTTGTGTATTTGTATATGGGTGCTTCTATGAAACTGGATTTCTTTTGGTACCTGGGACTTTACCAGCTTTTTTAGACCCAATAATAAAAGACCAATTCAGACATGTTTCCCCCCAGGATGTACCTAATGATGACCTCAGATAAATGCAAAAAAGTATATACTCTTGCTCTGAGCCATCCCATAATTAATTAATTTTTAATCAAATATTGGGGCCAAAAATAGGACCAAAATTGGGACATAAAAACTACCTAGGTGTCAGTGCATTAGATCTGAAAACATGGCTGTAAATGGTCTTGTATAGACTATAAATAAAGACAATGTGTTAAATTTGATGATCCTAGTGGTTTTTCTAATCCACACGTGGGTTTTTCATCAGTCTCAGTCTCATTCCAGGTTTTGTGTGTAAACCATCGTGTCCACTCTTGTTACATGTGGAACCTGCCCAGTTAAACACATATAAATTGTGAGTGATTTTGCAACACTCACGATCATTTTTGTGAAACACTCTGCCTTTCATGATTACTTTGATTCCCAAAATGTACCCGTTGGAGAATTAAAAGTTTTTTTTTTTGTTTTTTTTTTTAAATAGTAGCAGAAAATTTCAATGTCTTTTTTAATATGTTACATGCAGATTTTTGTATAAAAAATATATATATATTTTTTGATCAATTTTTTTATTTGTTTTCATTGTGCATCACAGAAGTACAATACAAAAGAAAAAGAAATTCACATTTTATAATACAAGATTCTGTGACACACAAAGTAAAACACCCCCCCCCCCCCCCCCCCCCACAGAACCAGTGGTGACCCCCATACCAACCCAGTCTGGATCTGAGAATACAAAAAACCAACTAATAAAGATAAATAAAGACAAATACATGTAACATGTATATCGATGAAAGAGAATATAATTTACAGACATAAACAGAATAGTGATCAGGAAAGTCATAGACAGTTATATTGCACTCTTTCTTTAACCAAAAAATAAACACCATCCCACATACTCAGCGTTTTTCGACTGGCTGCATGCATCCAGGCCACTGACCTCTCCATCATAACTATATCTAGAAAATAATTTATCCATTGTTGCCGTGATTATAAAAAATAATTAAAAAAAAAAAAAAAATCTGAAAAATAGTTTCTCTTTTATTTTCTATTTTTAAAATTGACCCACAGTGCTTCTAAACTTGCTTCATAACATTTGTGTACCTGTGTACCTACATCTGATTTAGAATTTTTAGCCCCCCTGTCCTGTTTTTAGGGACCAGTTTCATAAAAGCACCCATATATATATATATATATATATATATATATATATATATATATATATATATATATATATATATATATATATTTATTTATTTATTTGTCTCTTAAGATATTTGAGGTTGTTTGGTTGTTTTGTTTGGTGTAATTTTGCTTTTTTCACACTAAAACATAGAGAAAGCTTTGGAGTTTGTATTATTTATAGGTTATTACATTATTATTGTACTCTTATGATCACATTGGGCTGAATATGACCCATAACTGAACTAAAATGAGTTTGACAGCCCTGGTTTAAGGAGGGGTTTTGCATTAAAAGTCACACAGACTAAATGTGCCATCTGTTTATGATCTTAATCTCAAACAAATCCACCATTTTTGTATCCTAAATAAAAAGATCCACTGCAAATTACCATCTGTATTTCATTACAAACAATCACCATGTGATAAAATTAGTGTAATCACGCCATAATTTGCAAAGTTTTCAGTGTCTTTTTTATTCTACCTATTTATCAGGTGTTAATGAAATAATTAGAGATCAGTTTAGCAGTTTTAGATAAAAACTCTGAAGCCTTTTAAGGTGAAAATGAAGGAGTGTCATGTTGCTAAAGAACCATTCACTGAAGGGGCAAGAACAAATTCATCAAAAGAACAAAATCTAGAAAAATTATTTGCTGCGATTTAGAAAATAAATAAAAAAATAAAAACTTAATATTCTCTAGTAAGTCCAAGTAAATTAAGTGGCATTTTATTTTTATAGTAAAGTCATAACAATTCTCCACATAAAAAAAATATGAAGCAGTTGACAACATAAACACAAATACAGCATAAAATCCATAATAAGACTTGGATTTCATTCTGTAAGACAAGAAAGAAGAAGTTCAATCAATACATACATAAATGCAGAATAAAATCCAATGGCAATACATAAAACATAGTCGTATCATTATAAAATACCAACCTAAAATATAATGGAATCATAAAAACGACAGTGTGTGAAAATGGGTCTGAGAACGAGTATTAAAATGTTAAACTCATTCCAAAAGCTGGTTTTCTAAGGGCCATGAGTTGGCAGATTTGAGGAACGAACAGACAGAGTACATTTCTCTTTAGCTTTAAGGTTTTTATTTATATAGTATATTATTTATGTATTTATTTACTTAATTAGTTATCACCTTAGTAACAACCCCTCTTCCTGGGATCCACATGAAAACAAGCAAGATATAGAGAGTTTATCGACAAGAAACGACAATACCTGAAAAACATAAGAACTATATTTAGTTAAAACATGAATTAATATCACAAAAACAAATGAAACAAGAAGCATTTCACTACTGACGACAGCTAATATACATAAACAAACATAAAAGTGGACTGTTTAGATCAGGGGGGTCACACTCATTTTAGTTCAGGGGCCACGTTCAGCCCAATATGATCTGAAATGGATCAGACCAGTAAAATAATAATATAATAACCTATAACCTCCTGAGTCCCAGTAAGTAAAAGTTTGTTTTTTTTTTACATTACAGAATTACCTTGATTGGAAACCATATGATGCCACAGTTTTTCAGATAATTTTTAAAATTTTTATTTAATGAAATTTGGAGTGGAATGCTTTTGTTTGTTTGTTTGCTTTTTTTTTTTTTTTTTTTTAAATAAAGCTGTGAAACCCTTGTCCACTACAGAGGACAAAAATCCATTTCTGAGTCTCAGGAGGATATATAATGTCAACTGCAAACTATTCTCTTTCTTCTAGTGTTTAAAAAAAAAAAAAAATTATTGAGGAAGCCTCTTTTAAATAATGTGAATTACATGAAAAACCAGCAACAACCTGAAATTTCTTACAAAACACAAGTACAATTTTAACAATATTATGCCTCAGTTTATCATTTACACATGTATTACAACTTATAGATTACAGCGGATCTACAAATACACAAAACATTTAATAACAGACAGAATATTGTTAAAATTAGACTTATTTCTCTTAAGACATTTCATGTTGTTTATATTTGTTTAGGTTATTCATATTTTTTGTACAAGAATAGTTTGTTAATCCTTTAAGCTTGAACCATTAAATCATTGACAGAAAATCCCAGTTCTTTGAAACTGGGGCCTTTGTTGGTCCTTCTAAATAAACAAAAAATTTTTTTTTTCAAATATCAATTTCCATGTATGATTTTCAGTTTTGTGCCATATTTGATACATTGGGTCTCAATGCTCAAATATTATTATTTTTGAACAAACAAAACATAATATAACACAAACATGTCTAACAAATTGGTAATTCCTTTTCAAAATTGTCAAAGTTCTTCCTCCTTCCTCATTAATGACAGTCTTGTAGTGTCACTGGAAAGGCCTCTGCTGAATGAATTCCTCCCCCTGGTGGATTATCTGTGTATTGCATGTATCTAATTGTATACATCAGGTTTTTCAAGAAAAACAAGTGTTCAGAGAACGCGAACCTCCGCCAAGCACCCCGAACGGTGTGCATGTGTGGATCGACTATTTCTTTTTAAATTAAACAGTTTCCAGGTTTTTCCATACGGCAGACAAAGTTGCAGCTCGGTAGCAGTCATGTGTATGTCAAATTATATTAAATTCCAATTAATATTTGTTGAGTTATAATGAAAAATGTGTGGTAAATGGGATTTTCAATGTTAAATTGAAATGTCCACAGAGTCCACGTTCCACAGTAGATGTGGACAATTTTGTGCCAGATACAAGATATTGTTACAAGCTACGGGTGGATCACACTAGAGGCAACTGAATTTTTGAAAATTACTCAATGATGAGAGATACGAAAATTGTAGATTTGTGACCTTGCTGTGACCTTGAACTTTGGCCTACTTAGCCCAACATTTAATGGGTTGGTCCCAGGGCCTAGGCCTGTCTGTGGGGAAAATTTGGTAAAGATGGTTGGAATAGTTTTCCTGTAAAGTTGCTATCAAACAAACAAACAAACAAACAAACAAACAAACAAACAAAGCAAAGTGATCACAATACCACCTGGTGGAGGTAAAAATCTCACACTGATCATGTAGAGGGCTTCAAAACTCATGTATTAAATATGATGTGTCTGGCATTATAGGGTTAATGTAAACATTTTCATATAATTTTATTTATTTATTTATTTATTTTTTTTTACACTAAATCAAAGAGAACGATTATTATTAAAAGTTATTAGGTTATTATTTTTGTGGTCTGAGATCATATTGGTCTGTATGTGGAACCTGAACTAAAATGATTTGAACACCTTGACTGTTAATATTTTCAGTGTCATTTATGTGTTTCACAGCTGACGTTAAACCCTGGTCAGTTTTGGCCTGCGGACCATATGTTTGACCCCTCTGGTTTACATCATCCACATATAAGTATCACATCCAAACAAGTCAAACAACCACCACATCATTATGATAAGTCATTAATACTAGTTTACAGTGTTTACATACTGGTCATATGTAGTCTGAACTGACCTCTGTTCTAAATGGACTCAGTTGTTCAGTACGGTGCTGGAACAGGCTGGATCCAGGACTTCATGACAGTTTAGTTCCAGTAGTAACTCTAATGTATTCTGAGGCTTCCCCATCAAGTGTCTTGTACGTAGTTAATAAAATCTGATATATTTCACCTCTCCTAGGTTGAGTGGCGAGGGCGGATGATAATAATAGTGTACCCTGACACCATACCAGGATGGAATACAGGAAAAAATGAATAAAACACAGACTGTCGCATTCTGAGTGAATGCACTGCACACAGGGAGGGGACAGTGGTGTTGGGTCCACTGGTGATACTGGTCCACTGGTGATACTGGTCCACTGGTGATACTGGTCCTCTGGTGATACTGGTCCTCTGGTGGTACTGGTCCTCTGGTGGTACTGGTCCTCTGGTGGTACTGGTCCTCTGGTGGTACTGGTCCTCTGGTGATACTGGTCCTCTGGTGATACTAGTTCACAGGTGATACTGGTCCACTGGTGATACTGGTCCTCTGGTGATACTGGTCCACAGGTGATACTGGTCCACTGGTGGTACTGGTCCACTGGTGATACTGGTCCACTGGTGACACTGATCCACTGGTGATACTGGTCCTCTGGTGATACTGGTTCACAGGTGATACTGGTCCACTGGTGATACTGTTCCACTGGTGATACTGGTCTACAGGTGATACTGGTCCTCTGGTGATACTGGTCCACTGGTGATACTGGTCCTCTGGTGATACTGGTCCACTGGTGATACTGGTCCACTGGTGATACTGGTTCACAGGTGATACTGGTCCACTGGTGATACTGGTCCACTGGTGATACTGGTCTACAGGTGATACTGGTCCTCTGGTGATACTGGTCCACTGGTGATACTGGTCCTCTGATGATACTGGTCCACAGGTGATACTGGTCCACTGGTGGTACTGGTCCACTGGTGATACTGGTCCACTGGTGACACTGATCCACTGGTGTTACTGGTCCTCTGGTGATACTGGTTCACAGGTGATACTGGTCCACTGGTGATACTGGTCCACTGGTGATACTGGTCTACAGGTGATACTGGTCCTCTGGTGATACTGGTCCACTGGTGATACTGGTCCTCTGGTGATACTGGTTCACAGGTGATACTGGTCCACTGGTGATACTGGTCCACTGGTGATACTGGTCTACAGGTGATACTGGTCCTCTGGTGATACTGGTCCACTGGTGATACTGGTCCTCTGGTGATACTGGTCCACTGGTGATACTGGTCCACTGGTGGTACTGGTCCTCTGGTGGTACTGGTCCTCTGGTGGTACTGGTCCTCTCGTGATACTGGTCCACTGGTGATACTGGTCCTCTGGTGATACTGGTCCACTGGTGGTACTGGTCCTCTGGTGATACTGGTCCACAGGTGATACTGGTCCACTGGTGATACTGGTTCACAGGTGATACTGGTCCACTGGTGATACTGGTCCTCTGGTGATACTGGTCCACAGGTGATACTGGTCCTCTGGTGATACTGGTTCACAGGTGATACTGGTCCACTGGTGATACTGGTCCACTGGTGATACTGGTCTACAGGTGATACTGGTCCTCTGGTGATACTGGTCCACTGGTGATACTGGTCCTCTGGTGATACTGGTCCACTGGTGATACTGGTCCACTGGTGATACTGGTCCTCTGGTGGTACTGGTCCTCTGGTGGTACTGGTCCTCTGGTGGTACTGGTCCTCTCGTGATACTGGTCCACTGGTGATACTGGTCCTCTGGTGATACTGGTCCACTGGTGGTACTGGTCCTCTGGTGATACTGGTCCACAGGTGATACTGGTCCACTGGTGATACTGGTTCACAGGTGATACTGGTCCACTGGTGATACTGGTCCTCTGGTGATACTGGTCCACAGGTGATACTGGTCCTCTGGTGATACTGGTTCACAGGTGATACTGGTCCACTGGTGATACTGGTCCACTGGTGATACTGGTCTACAGGTGATACTGGTCCTCTGGTGATACTGGTCCACTGGTGATACTGGTCCTCTGATGATACTGGTCCACAGGTGATACTGGTCCTCTGGTGATACTGGTCCTCTGGTGATACTGGTTCACAGGTGATACTGGTCCACTGGTGATACTGGTCCACTGGTGATACTGGTCTACAGATGATACTGGTCCTCTGGTGATACTGGTCCACTGGTGATACTGGTCTACAGGTGATACTGGTCTACAGGTGATACTGGTCCACCGGTGATACTGGTCTACAGGTGATACTGGTCCACCGGTGATACTGGTCTACAGGTGACACTGATCCACTGGTGGTACTGGTCCACTGGTGATACTGGTCCACTGGTGATACTGGTCCACTGGTGATACTGGTCTACAGGTGATACTGGTCCACTGGTGATACTGGTCTACAGGTGACACTGATCCACTGGTGGTACTGGTCCACTGGTGATACTGGTCCACCGGTGATACTGGTCCACTGGTGATACTGGTCTACAGGTGATACTGGTCCACTGGTGATACTGGTCTACAGGTGACACTGATCCACTGGTGATACTGGTCCACTGGTGATACTGATCCACTGGTAATACTGGTCCACTGATGATACTGGTCCACAGGTGATACTGGTCCACTGGTGATACTGGTCCACTGGTGGTACTGGTCCACTGGTGATACTGATCCACTGGTGACACTGATCCACTGGTGACACTGATCCACTGGTGATACTGGTCCACAGGTGATACTGGTCCACAGGTGATACTGGTCCATTGGTGACACTGGTCCACTGGTGATACTGGTCCACTGGTGATACTGGTCCACTGGTGATACTAGTCCACTGGTGACACTGGTCCACTGGTGACACTGATCCACTGGTGATACTGGTCCACAGGTGATACTGGTCCACTGGTGACACTGGTCCACTGGTGACACTGATCCACTGGTGATTCTGGTCCACTGGTGATACTGGTCCACTGGTGATGCTGGTCCTCTGGTGGTACAGGTTAATAACCCTCACAGACCCAAACATTCACTGGTGAACAAAACCATCCACTGATCTAAAACATTTAATAACGTTTGAACCATTAATCCTACCAATACAAAATCAAATCGAATCGAATCGAATCGAATCGAATAGAATCACCTTTATTGTCATTATGCTACTCCAGTCAGTGCAACAAAATTAGCAAAAACACCAATGCTATAAGAATAGTGAATATAAAATTACAAAAAGTAAAAATATGATAATAAAATAGAATATACATTTACAAGTAACATAAGAATAGAGCAAAGTAGAATAAAAATAAAAAGGCCAATATCGATAGATGCAAATACACAGTATTTACAGTGTGTGACAGTATGTATATTTATGAACATTTCAACAAATATTAGCAGTATATATTACTTATGAAAACAGTTTACATATACATATACAGTCACGGAAAAAATTCTTAGACCATTAAAAGTCATCAAAAACAATGGTTCTGCAATCAAGCACTCAGTCCTGTGTGTATCATGTGACTAAAACAGACAGAAAAGAAAACATGGAATGTCTAAAAGCACTGTTTTTGTCAGTACAATGCCATAGATATTGATGTAAGAACTGAAGTGATTTTGCTTATTATCAAGAAAACATGTTAAATGGATAGATATCAGCTCTGAAAATAAACTACTATGAGCTGTTTTGTTGTTACCATTAAATTTGTTCAAACAAATGTACCTTTAGTTGGACCAGGCATTAAAATGAACAAGAAATAGAAGAAAACAAGGATGGTCTAATAATTTTTTTTTCCACGACTGTATATCTATGAACCAGGTCTATGTAAAAACAGTGCAATTATATTTTGATAAATTGTGAATAAATATTGCATTGTTATTGCAGAACAGAAGATTATTGCGCATAATTTCACATTTGTAGGATTATTGCACATTAAAGGAGGTGATTTGAGGATACATTAAGGAGTGGTTGAACAGGAGGAAACACCAGTTATTGCTTTTTGCAGTTTAATGTAGTGACAGCCTGTGGGAAGAAAAACCCATGTAAATAATTGGTGTAAAATGCAGTTTGTCATCTTTTCATGGTCATCAGATGTGAATCATTTGGACGTTCAGAGTCTCTGTAGTGAACATGGAAACACCGTCATCCTCTGTCATTAATTCACCACTAAAACAGATGTAATTAGATTAATGGCAGTGGATGGAGACACTTGTTTTTATCTTCAATTAATGACAGATTTTGCTGAAAAAGTAATTTTTTCTCCAGTTTTCTGTGTTTTGATATAATAACTTTTGAATTTACTCTGAGGTTCTACATGATCGGTAAATTAAATGTGAGAAAATATGTGACTTTCAATGAAAAATGCAAAGAATAAAAATATGAAAGGTCGATAAATCAGTTTAGAATCGGTTTGATATAATAAACTCTGGATGTACTCTGAGATTCTATGAACATTAAATGATCAGTGAATTAAAAGTAGAAAAATAATAATTTGTATTTTTTCACAAGACAACAAAAGACCAAAAAAGAAAACCAGCTTTTAAGTGTCAGCAGAAGAATCACATTATGTGTGGAAAGAAGAAGAAAGGAGAATAATGTCATATTTTCTGTTTCTATATAATAAATTAGTTGAGGATTTACAGAAGTAATTTCTGTGATTTTAAAAATGCAAAATGTGGAGAATAATATTAGAAAGAAATGTCCGTAAGTCACTTCCAAAAGATTGAATATAGATAAAAATGCATTTGTAAGTTTCCACAAAAATAGTTAAAGGTCTTTAAGTATTAAAATCTTATATCCTGTCATCTGATTTTTAGGCCTTAAAGAGTCCTGAATAAGATTTTGACCTTTTAATTTAAATCATTATATATTTTATGTTATGCCGTAACAAAGTTAACATTTAAGTTAAAGGTTTTACAGGCAGTTAAATGTATTTTGGGGGAAAATATGTATTGATCACACGACTAATGATAAAATAATAATAAAACTAGAGCAGGGGGGATTTCTCCATTAAATAGGATCAAAGACCAGTCTGGCTCATTTTGATAAATCTGTCCCATTTGATTTAATTTCTGAGCTTACGTGAATCCATGCTAACTTTACATAATAAAGGCACACATCTGCTCCAAACCAGGCTAACTGTCAGGCTTAGTTTAGCTGTGAGTCAAATCATGTCGGGCAGGTAGAAATAAACGGTCTGTCAGGAGGATTTCAACGCTCACATCACTCATGTCATGGAATAAAAATTAAAAAAAGCCTATGAAACTCATCTCACCACATTTATCATCTCCAAAACCAGTCCAATAAAATATTTAATTACATTACAGAAGCACACATTAAATACTACTACAAATGAGAACAGAAAATAATATAAAAAGCATTCACATTCTACAAAAACCTACTCTCT
Organism: Sphaeramia orbicularis; assembly: GCF_902148855.1. Lineage (NCBI taxonomy): Eukaryota > Metazoa > Chordata > Actinopteri > Kurtiformes > Apogonidae > Sphaeramia > Sphaeramia orbicularis. Next base: position 50,837,195 of record NC_043967.1, on the reverse strand, counting down.
TTGTGATTGGCTGCTAAAATTAAGGTCAGTCAAGTGAAACAAATTTGTGACATAATCTGGATTATGATTACCGATTATATATTCACCAGTGTACTTCTCTGAAAATCCATTTATTACCAAAAAGGGGAGTGGACTCTGTTTGTGTATATGTGTGTCTCAGGCATCACACAAAATCCGTACAGAGCTGACTGCTGCAGTTTGTCGTACTTATGTATTTTTGGTCAAGGAAGAGACTAGCGAAAACAGCAGCTTGATAGGACCAACATTTTGGGAGATATTAGTAATTTTGTAATATAATAGCCTTGCAGTCACGTTGCTATGCCCAGAATCACGTGGTGATTGCTGGACAAATGCGACATAGCATGCAAGAATACACAACTATCCATCCTGGGGGGACCAGGATGGTGCCCCTCAGGGTCTGGATGTGGATTTCAAAAACATTCCCCCTTTTCACATCCCACCCTCAGTACTGACACTAGTGGCTTTTCCATCGGACATCTGCGCAAAACTTTACCGATATTTACTAAATGTCGAAAACAGAAGTGCGTAATGTCAGGTTTTCCGTTAAATCACAAATGCGATGATTTGTTTATTTATTATTGCGACATGACACGAGAAGTCATTCCATAAACATGGCGACGAACATAAATATGGTGTTGGTTTACAGATATATTGATTATTATTATATATTACCCCTCTGTCCCGTACTAAATTATAAAATGATTTGGTCCAATTAGGTTCATACTGTCTACTAGAGCTTATAAATATTTATTTTTCTTATTAGTCAGACAGATGAAAAAGAGTTCATTCTTTTACCTTGACATGTTTCGGCTACAACCTGTAGTCTTCCACAGAAGGGTCACTGGATGTCACTGTGACGAGTCATTGTCAGCTGTTTTATTCTGGTTGTCCAGGTAACGGGATGATTCTGCCCCCTGCTGCCTGGCATCCCACAGAGGACAGCATCCCAGGTGTGGGATCAGGTGTAGGATCCCTCATCCCTGTTCATGGCCCTCAGGACCCGTTTTCTGATTTCCCTGGCCTCCCTGATCCATCGGTGGTCCAAAACATAATTCAATTTCCTGGTGTGTCCACACATGCCGCGCCATGTTTGTTTTAGAACTCTTCTTCTTTGCTTGTTGTAATGTCCGTCAACATCCTTTTTTTTTTAATTCTCATGACTCTAGTTGCGGAGAAAGGTCTTTCCGTTGCAGTTTTGTGTGATATACCAATCATGCTACATCTGAAAAACCACCTCTTGCCAGCTCAAAAAATTTTAAATTTTCATTATTTGTAGTTTTTCCATTAGGTAAATTTTTATGCACAAGTTATATTGGCACAATTTGAGGGTCAATGGAAAAGCAACTAATGTCTACAAAGTTTGTTCACAGTTCTGAGAAATTTAGATTTTTGAATTTTTTTTTTTTAACATTCTTTTTATTGAACATTTTCAGAATCATCCAGTCCAGCGCAGTACATACAGGTTGTATGAAATATAAGGCAGATCCAAAATATGTCCACAGCGATGATCTCAAAAGTTCTTATTAAGTCTATTTCAGGTAGTTGCAGTCTGAGTTCCCAGATATTCCAACACTTTTCCAAACTTTGCTGTAAAGACATCCTTCTGATCGTTAACATAAAATCTTCGTCTTTCAAGAGTAATATAGTCTGATATCTAAGACTTCCACAGATGTACTGAAGGAGGTTCTTCTCCAACCCATTTGGTCAGAACAGCCTTTTGGCCCAACATGAACACAAACTGAACAGCATACTTCTGTGTTCTCAATGATTCAGGGATACATCCAAACAGACACAATAATGGATTAGGCAGTACCTGGTGTTTAATGACCACACTGACCTCAGCACATATGGTTCGCCAAAACTGTTGAATCTTCTCACATTCCCAGAGGCAGTGAAGTCTTGTCCCTAAAACAGTTTTACATTTGGGGCAGTTTGGAGAGGCCCCTGCTGTATATTTACTGTACATATATAGAGATATATAGACATTTTGTAAAATAGAATATTGCATTTCTCTGAATCTGTTACATATGGATATTTTTTGAGATTTTTGAATTTTTAACATTTTTTACATATTAATAATTTTCCTTTGCTTATAACGGTCCATATTCTGATGGTTTATAACCATGGTCCCTAACCTTTTTTGTGCAACAGACTGGTTTCATGCATGAAAATTTTCCGCTGACTGGGTAGAGTTGCGGGGGTTCCAATAACAAAAACCTTTGTCAGTTCAGAGCATGTGATCTGAAACACTTCCACTGTATATGAGGCAATTACAGTGATTCTACAGAAGAATATCAACTCACCCTAATGCAGAACCAGTCGGAACCCTGGACTCGTTTCCCTGCAACGAGACGGTCCCATCTGGGGCTGATGGGGACACACAGTCCAGGTGTGTTCCGTCTACTCTGGATTCGGAAATGGAAGAAGGACTTTCAGGGCTTTTGTGGCGATATCTGCATATTCTGCTTTGACTTTAATCCAGAATGCACAGAAGTTTGAAGCTGTCTCAAACATGGACTGATGTGTCGGAGCAGTTTGGAGGTGTTTGTGTGTCACCTGTTGTGATGAACCTGGAACTTCGGCAGGAATCCTGGTATTTCCTTCTAAATGCTGCTGTCTGTTTGCAGGCGGTCTGTGACCCTTCTGCAGCCTCATTGTTTCCTCGTGTCTTCCCGAAAAGTTCTCCAGTGAATTTTATTTTTGGCTCATTTTTTTAGCTTGTGTTACAACTGATTCAAGAGCGGTGGAGGCGAGGGCGGAAACGGTTGCTTTTCAAAACAAAATCTCCACAGGACTAATGGAAAAAATTGCTTTAACTCTTTCGTGCACAGTGGTCACTCCAGTGGACAGCTCTTCTACAGCTGTTCTCTTGTATATTCATGGGTTGTGTTGTTCTTTTCATTGTTTTTTTTTTTTTTTCCACATATCTTTATTAAAGTTTTAAGACCCTACATAACTTTTCTGACATGAATTGGTAACATTATGTAGATCTCTCCTGAGCATAAACCCCCAGAATCACAAGCCCTCTCCATAGTTTTCACACAGTTTATCAGTAAATACATGTTTCTGTGCGTCAAAAATTAAATGTGTGGTGTCCAGCTGAGTGGACATTTTTGCAACTTCATGAAAAATAGGTTCATAAGAATTTTTTTTTTTCATGATTATTTTTTGTATGTTTTTTTTTTTTTTTGTTTAATTTTTAAAATAATTTTTATTTATTTATTTATTTATTTTTTATTTATTTTTCAGAAGAAAATTTTCAATCGCATTGTTTTTTTCATGCCTAAAGAGGAATAAAAACACTCAGGAAAAAATTTTGATGAAGGTTCTCATAATTCGTGCATGAAAGGGTGAATATTAAAAAATGATCCACGGACTGGTACTGGTCTGGGGACCAGGTGTTGGGGACCACTGGTTTATAACATGGAAATGGTTCCAGATATGAATATAGTTACTATTGAGCACTGATAGGAAGTCATATATGGACTTTCATTTAATTAGTTGAGTTTTCCTCCAGTAAAAGTACACCCACTCCTATTGGAAGACTGATCTTCTGCATCCAGACCACAGGACTCTAACACAGAACACAACCTGACAACCTTGCAAATTAAAGTTTTTATCGATGCCTGCCACTGAATGTCAAATACGTCTTAAACTGCATTTTTTTTTACTGCATTTGAGTGGTGCGTTTAAGTTGCTGAAACCTGCAGAAACCCTGGATCGTAATGAAGCCTCATGCATAGATCTGGCTGTTTGTTTTATTTTCAGCTCCCTGCAGTATATTCTCTCCGGAGCCTGAGGTATCTACTTTCATTGCATAGTGATGTACCGGGGCTGACGGAAAGGCTTTTAATAAACACAAAAACTCATGCAGGGGAATGTAAGGACTTGCCCATTTCCTATGAAACTCCAAAATGTTTCCGCTCTCGACATCAGCAGCCAACTCTCCTTCAGAGGACCGACACTTTCACCTCCTTCAGCCTCTTATTTCTCCAGTTCCTTCCCACTGAAAACCCTTTCTTCCTCTAGTCATGAAACCCCATCCCCTCACTTACGCTATGGAATAACACGGTGAATGGGTCAATTTATTCATTAGCAGAAACAGAGGGATATGGGAATGTAGGCAGGTATTTGAAAGTCCATTACTGTGTCCTGTGGATGCCAAAGTACAAACCTATTTGACACTGTGAGGCTTTGTGGAAAATGTCAGCTATTAAACCCAACCAGAATAGCTATTTGAGTCTGAAGGCATTACACACTCATTTCATCGAAGGCAATGCTGAGTGGTTTTTTTTTTTTTTCACTTTATCTATTGTTTCGACATTCCTTAAATGTAGAATTGTAACTGATCTTACTCCTTTATGTGTTACTTGTAGAAAAAATACAATAAGATCCAACAAAAGCAAGAATATAGACGTCTTTAGTGAAGTGTCTTGACAATGTGTGTCATTCTTTTAAGTTAATTTTCATTTTAACACTGCATTACACAGCCTATTGATACACTGTAAAAAAACAAAAAAAAACAGTAATATTCTGGCAGCAGGGGTGCCGAAAAAATACTGTTAAATAACGGAAAATAACCATCTCATAAAAATACGGTCATTTTCCATAATTAAAATACAGTTTTTTGCCCTAACTTTACATGAGATTTTGCTTTTTTTTTTTTTACTTTAATTTTTTAATCTTTAATAAAGAATATTTACATGTATTAAAACAATCAAATTACATATATATATATATATATATATATATATATGTGTGTGTGTGTGTGTGTGTATATATATATATATATATATATATATATATATATATATATATATATATATATATATAATTTTCTGTGAGACTCAGTGGTACAATCCACTGATAAAAACTATTTGGACAGTTTATCAGTGTTAATACATGTTCTACATTCACAAAAATAAAAACTATTTGGACAGTTTATCAGTGTTAATACATGTTCTACATTCACAAAAATACATTTATTCACATTTTTGTTGTGAAACCTCCTAATTACACAAAATATTTGTCAATTAACAAACAAGTCTTGTGAAACTTACAGAACGAATACTTCTTTAACGGTTAATTGTCAGTAATTTTATCTGGTTTTAATATTTTTTTTTTTTACAGTATTAAACTTTAAATTAACAATTTAATCTCATAAATAGAAAAGAAATATTTGTGAAATTATGATACATTTACAAATGTATTTTAACTATATTTTTCTGTGAAAAAAGAAAAAAACTGCTTTTAAAATTTTTAATTTTTTGGTTATTCACAGTTAGTTTTTTTTGTTTTACTTTACATTTGACATGTAAAATACAGTCTGTTTTTGTAATTTCATTGATATTTTCCTGTATCATAAAAATACAGGAAAAATCTGTAAAATAAACAGTGAAAATTCTGTTAAATTACAATTTTTTTTTTACAGTGTAGACTGAATTTCTTCATTTGTCACAGTTTCGGAGCTGATTCGAGACCTAGCCTGTGTTTACTTATATTACTTAAGAAGCTGTCCTTCCAACTAAATGCACTTGAATGCGTGACACGTCGTATTTACCACTTCAGAAGTCTCTACTCGGAGCTTACCAGGATGACTTGAAGGCAGCATTAAACCAGGCAACATGAAAGAGATCAACCTTCTAGAAAAATACTACACAAACTAACCCCCCCCCCCCCAAAAAAAAAAAAAAAAAACCCTGGCGCAGCACATTTCCTTTGCTGCAGTGCGGTGCATCTGAAATGTGGCATTTGCTGTATCTTCACCCCAGTCCTCTGGTCCTGTTGTGCTCAAACTGACAGGAATAGACCAAATGAAAACATAGTTGTTGTCCACCCACATGTGTAGCTTGAAGGATCCCCAAACACAGAGTCAGTTGGCCTCTGTAGCTCCATCCTAGCCCGCTGCCAAGCTACTAGAGTTGCGTTCCAACACTCACATAATCCGAAATGTCCACTCTTTGCTTTGTATGTTTTTGCTGGAAGTCAAAAGTCTGTGTGTTACGTATCTACAACTTGGCAACAAAACACTGAGAACTTGTTTGCAAGCTGTTTAGAGAGCTGTGATGGATGTGTTGTGGTCCTTTTTTGGTGCTGCATAAAGACAGATAGTTTAGAAAAACAGCTGAGATGCAACTAGAGGGCCAACGCGAGTGTGTTTTTGGAGACTGCTCAAAAATCCTGTCATATCCAAGTTAATGGTGCTAGATGAAGATGTTGCCATGGTGATGTGCAGTGTATAGTAGCACTGTGAAACCAAGGTCATGTCTTTAGCAAATATTTCGGAGCAATCTACCAGGATGTTTTCTTTCCACAAATAGCTGTCTTCTTTACTTGGAGCTCGAGCTCGATGATCGACCACTTTTTTTATGTAACGGTTCGACTTTGACACTTTGATTTATTTATTTTATATTATTTTGTTATATTGATTTTCAAGGGGTGGCAGCCAGGTCTGTCTCCTGACGTTTAAGATGTTAAGACAGTTGTTTTAATTCAGTCTTTTCTATTTGCTTGAGTCGTTGTTTTTGGTTATTTAGTTTTTGTCTGTTTGTTATACCTCAAACTACACAAAGGATGCAAGTCTAAATTAAACAAACACCCTGTCAAACATGCAGCCCGGGGGCCAAATCCGGCCCGCCAAAGGGTCCAATCCGGCCCGTAGGATGAATTACACTGAAGATATTAACTATCAATGGTGTAAAAATCCTTTTACTTCAGGTTCCACATACAGAACAATTAGATCTCAATAGGGTCAGACCAGTAAAATATGATCAGAATAACCTATAAATAATGAAAACTGCAGATTTTATCTTTGTTTTAGTGAAATGTTTACATTAATAAACTATCCTTTTACAAAAAATGTGAATAACCTGAACAAATATGAACAATCTGAAATGTCTTTAGAGAAGTAAGAGCAATTTTACCAATAATCTGCCTGTTACTAAATGTTTTGTGTATTTGTATTTGTAATTATAATGTAAGTTGTAATGCACATGGGTAAATGATAAATTGATAAACTGAGGCAGAGTATTGTTAAAATTGCACTTGTTTTTTTTAAGACATTTCAAGTTATTCTTGCTATTTGGATTTTTAAGGAAACGTTGTAGATGTAAACATTATCATAATGTAATTGTACTTTTTTCGCTGTTGTTATTTTACGGGTCCAGCCCACTTGAGATCATATTGGGGTGAATGTGGCCCCTGAACTAAAATGAGTGTGACACCCCTGCCCTGCACATTAACCCTTTCATGCATTCTGGTCACTACAGTGGAGAACTATTCTACAGCGTTTCTCTTGTATATTCATGGCTTTTGTTGTTTTAGTTGCATATGCACCATCCCATACACTGCAATTCATACCATCACTGTAACTCTGTGTTCTTGATAAACCTAATCTGCAGTAACATGACTGAGTGTAAATCAATTAATTGTTATTAGACTGTAATTAACAGTTTTCTTCAATAAAAAGTTTTTTTTATTATATTATCTACATGAAGTGAGTAAGAACTAGTATTAGAGTACGATAAAAGGTGAGAAAACATCAGATGAGCTGCATCAAAAATGCTTTTGTTTCATAGTTTTCACACAGTATAGGATCTAAACACAGTAATGTCCCGTCAGAGAGTGAACTTTAATTGATTGCCATTCCAACATTTATTTCAATATAAAGTAGCTCCTTGTTTTGGATAATCCCTTATTAACTGACTAAAGTAAAAATGAATTTAAAAGTAAAAATGTGGGTCATTTAGCAACACTAATCTGTCAAACTGTTTCTAAAAATGTCCCGTCAGAAAAATTTCAGATACTGTGTTTTGACTCTATATCACTTTCTGATATTGCATTTTAAATGCATGTTTCTTTGCTTCAAAAATTAAACAAAGGAGTCCAAATGAGTGGAAATTTTTGTAACTCCATGAAGAACAGGTTAATTTAAAAAATAAATAAATAAATCCCATTGTTTTTTTTTTGTTTGTTTTTCATGCCTAAAGAGGGATAAAAACAGTCAGGAAAAACCTTTTGGCTAAGGTTCTCCTAATTCTTGCATGAAAGAGGTTAAATGACAGAAAAAGAAATCACACAGTTAACCTGTTTAACCCTGACCATATTTTCAGGGGAAAAACACCTAAACAGACATACCCAAAGTAAATGAAGAATTATTCCACAATAATAAGGTTCATATGGATGTTCTTGGTGTCTATGGACATTTACAGACCTCACAGGATCTATTCCCATTGTCTAAAATATTGTATCTATTACTCTGCCTGAGTAAACTGTAACAAACTAAATGAGAAATTAGAATTTTTTATCCTCACCTGTTTTTTTTTCCGGCTGGATTGACGATGATATGCATAAATTAATTGTTTGTGTCGGAGATTTTTAATAGCGTATATTTCACCCACAAAGATTAAAAATCATGTTTGAACATTAAAGTTTGCACTAAAATACACTTTTGATGCACTTTTATTAACATTAGGGTCCAAACTTTGAGCAAAAGTTGAAAAAAACATCCATTGTCCTGATTTATTATATTTTTATAGTAGATGAATATTAATACAATTTTTTCGGCCTGCGGGCAGGCTGATAGGGCTAAAGAGGTTTTAAACCAACTAAAACTAAATCATGTATTGAACACTTAATGCAAAAACACACAAATTCACAGTTTCCAAAGTCCAAACTCAAAAAAATCCACCAACCAAGCAAAATCAAAGACAAAATTTCCACTCTGGTTTTATATCAGTCTTTTAGAAGAACAGGGTAAAAGACTCAGTGGAATGCATCTTGTACTTTTACTGTACAAATGTACCTTTAGTTGTAGCAGGCATTAAAATGAGCAAAAAACTGAAGAAAACAAGGGTGGTCTAATAATTTTTTTTCCACAACTGTATGACTTCCTATCAGTGCTAAGCAGTAACTATACTGATATCTCAAACCATTTCCATGTTATAAACCATCAAAATATGGCCCATTATGAGTAAAGGCAAATTTTTAATATTTAATATAATAAAATTGAACAAACTTTGTAAACATTGTCTGAAGGAAGCTACATATAAAATCTGAAATTAATCCAACCAGTGCTGTCATCAGAGAAGATGTTTGAAGAAATTGCTAAGGAAGACGATGACAAAAACTAAGATGAAGACGACGGTGATGATGACATCGAAGACAAAACCAGACATGGCACCTTCCCAAAAGCTCATGGCCTATCAGCTGATGAGCCAATAAAAAATGGGAAAAACTATCAGAAGATGAATAATGAAGGTAACTGTGAAATTACAGTAGAAATAGTTAATTTAGACAATAATTCAAAAGAAAAGAAAGGAAAAATCAGGAAGATAAGGTGGAATAAAAAGCAGAAAAAAGAGGCAATATCACAAAGAGCAGGGGTGTCAAACTCATTTTGGTTCAGGGGCCATATTTAGCCCTGTTTGATCTCAAGTGGGCCAGACCAGTAAAATAATGACTTAATAACCTATAAATAATGACAAATCCAAGTTTTTCTTTTGTTTTAGTACAAAAAAAAAAAACCCAGTTGAATTACAAAATATTTACATTTTACAAAAAAGACATGAATAACCTGAAAAAACTGAAATTTCATTTGAAAAATTGGTGCAATTTTAACAATATTATGCCTGGACTTATTATTTATACATGTACATTACACACAATGTTACATAAACATTTGGTAACAGGCAGAATATTGTTAAAATTTTGGATTTTAGAACTAAAATTTGAACAATTTCTGCAATATTACATTTCTTATTATTAATACACCTACAGATCACAATGGATCCATAAATGCACCAAACATTTAGTAACAGGCAGAATATTGTTAAAATTGCACATTTCCAGTTGTTCATCTTTGTTTTTATTTATGTATTTATTTGCATTTTATTGTGAAAGAATAGTTTTGTAAATGTAAATATTTTCACAGTGTAATGTTGTTGTTTTTTTTTCACTTAAATTTTTTCCACATAATTTTTCACAAAGAAAATTTGTCATCATTATTTATGGGTTTATTGTGTTGTTATTTTTACTGGAGATCACATTGGTCTGTATGTGGAACCTGAACCTAAATGATTTGGACAACCTGGACTGTTCAGGTTCATTTTTGCACTTTCATCCTGCAGGGCCGGAATGGAACCTTTGGCGGGCCAGATTTGGCCCCCGGGCCGCATGTTTGACACCTGTGACATAGAGACTGGAACATAGTGAAACTGGAAACCATGATAATAGAGTGATTAAATAAATAAATAAAAAGGAGGAACTCAAGCTACATCTCAGACTACATCTACAACTGAAGGATCAACCCTTTAAGACTATATTTGTGATGGTTTCTAAAGGATTTTATATTTAACCTTTTCTATGGGATTTATCACCTTATATTACAATGTTATCCTCTGCTTTTGACATTTTTCAGTGAAAATCTGGTATTATGTTAATTCACTGCTTATGTAGATGTACATAAACCTCAGAGTAAATTCAAAGGTTATTGAAAACTGAAGAAAAAGTCACTTTTTCACCAAAATATATCCATAAGTGAACATAAAAACAAGGATCTAATCACTGTTAATTATCAATCAACATGAGTTTTACTGGTAAATCAATATTATAGAAGATGATGATGTTTCCACGGTAACTACGGAGCCTCTGAATGTCCAAATGGATCATATCTGATGACCATGAAAAGATGAGAAACCGCATTTTACTTCAATTATTTACGTGTATTGATAGGATTAGCGGTTCTACAGTTATTATGCTATTATTATTTTAGATCAGCTGATGTTTTTGGTCACCGGTGGCTGGTTAAGTCTCTGAGGGTTAAATAAACTCTTGAAAAACCCTCTTTGATCCGATGAAAAATGCAGCGTCACTAAGCTGAAAACCTGCTTTTCTGTGCTCATGAAAAGACGAGGTACACGGTTCTCATAGGACAGTGATGCTATAAACATACGACCTGATGTAATGCTACGATTTAACTAGCAACACACTATATAAAGTAGTTCAAATGAGGTTGATCTTAGATATCTACAGCAGGGACATGAAAAACGCACATGAATGCAGCAGTGTATAGTAATAAAACACTGATTGGACCATGTTTCGGCACAATGATGGCTTTAACTGTTTTACTTTAAGTGCATTTTGCTGATAAGAGGTCCTAATGTGTCCAAGTATCATCAGGATGCATTTTCATAGAGTGGTATGAGTACATTTAAGGTCTGAAAACTTCTCCCACTACTGGATATCTGAGCTCTAATGGGAAATTTGTTCTTATTAGTTTCACTACATGAGCTTGATGTCCATCGTGTTGAAATTAAACCCATAAAGACCCAAAGAGCCAGTGGTGACCAAAAGCATCTATGGATCTAAACTGTTTAATACCTGTTGATCCATTAATTCTATCAATACATGTAAATAATTTAAGTAAAATGCAGATTTTCAGCTTTTCATGGTCATCAGATATGACTCATTTGGACGTTCAGAGGCTCCGTAGTGAATGTAGAAACACCATCATCTTCTACAACATTAATTCACCAGTAAAACCCATGGAGTTAGATCAATGACAGTGGATGGACACACTTGTTTTTATGTTTAATAAATGATATCTTTACCGAACAAGTCAGCTTTTCTTCAGTTTTCTCAGCTTTTCATTTAATAACCTTCAACTTTAATCGGAGCTTTTATGAGCATCTACATGACCATTAACTTAAATGTAGGAAAGGTCTGAAAACTTCTTCCACTACTGGATATCTGAGCTCTAATGGGACATTTGTTCTTATTAGTTTCACTACATGGGTTTGATGTCCATCGTGTTGAAATTTAACCCATAAAGACCCAAAGAGCCAGTGGTGACCAAAAGCATCTACTGATCTAAACTGTTAAATCCCTGTTGATCCGCTAATTCTATCAATACATGTAAAAATTTTAAGTAAAATGCAGTTTTTCAGCTTTTCATGGTCATCAGATATGACCCATTTGGACGTTCAGAGGCCCCGTAGTTACCGTGGAAACACAAATGATCTTCTACAACGTTAATTCACCAGTAAAACCCATGGAGTTGGATCAATGACAGTGGATGGAGACACTTGTTTTTATGTTTAATAAATGATATCTTTACCGAACAAGTCAGCTTTTCTTCAGTTTTCTCAGCTTCTCATTTAATAACCTTCAACTTTTATCTGAGCTTTTATGAGCATCTACATGACCATTAACTTAAATGTAGGAAAGGTCTGAAAACTTCTTCCACTACGGGATATCTGAGCTCTAATGGGACATTTGTTCTTATTAGTTTCACTACATGGGTTTGATGTCCATTGTGTTGAAATTAAACCCATAAAGACCCAAAGAGCCAGTGGTGACCAAAAGCATCTATGGATCTAAACCGTTTAATACCTGTTGATCCATTAATCCTATCAATACATGTAAATAATTTAAATAAAATGCAGTTTTTCAGCTTTTCATGGTCATCAGATATGACCCATTTGGACGTTCAGAGGCCCTGTAGTTACCGTGGAAACACCATCATCTTCTACAACGTAAAATTCACCAGTAAAACCCATGGAGTTGGATCAATGACAGTGGATGGACACACTTGTTTTTACGTTCAGTTATTGATATCTTTGCTGAAAAAGTAACTTTTTCTTCAGTTTTCTGTGTTTCTGATTCAATAACCTTTGAATTTACTCTGAGTTTTAAACCCATAAAGACCCAACACTACTTTTTTTTCAGTTCCCTAATGAAATTTTCTGTACATCTAACCCTTCTTAAGTGATGAATCATCATTTATTATAATATTATCCTCTGTATTTTCCATTGTATCAGTATAAATCAAATATTTTCCTGCATTTGATTTACTGATCATTAAGATGTTCATTAAAGCTCAGATTAAAATTGAGGGTTATTATATGAAAAACAGATAAAACTGCAGAAGAAGTGTCTTTTTCAGTCCAATCTGTCATTAACTGAACATAAACCCAGTGTCTCCATCCACTGTCATTGATTCAACTTCATGGTTCTAATAGTTTTGGATTTTTCATTATAGTTTAGTTTTATTTAGTTTTGGCTTTTTTTTCTCTAATTCAGTTAGTTTTAGTTAGTTTTTAGAGCAGGTTTGCTAGTTTTTATTAGTTTTTGTTATTTTCTAAATGCTTAGTTTTAGGGTTTTTTTTTTTTTTTAGATCTTTTCTCTTCTTCTCCATTGTGTTCAAATAAATCCCAGACAGGACTCTGCTGCTTTCTCCCAACTTTAGTCTCCATGTTTCCAGGTAGAGTGGGGACCAGAAGATGACTGGAAACCACAAGTAACGAGAAGTGACGGACCGTTAAATATCATATGGTGCCAGCAGCTAAAATTGTTTGAGGGAAATAAATCGCTTTCATATCAATTCAACATTGACAAAGACAAAAACGAAGAGAATTTTATCCATAATTTTTATATGTTTTAGTTAGTTTTGTAAACACACAATACAGTTTCAGCTAGTTATTTTTTATTTTCTTTTAATTATAGTTTTTATTTATTTCAGTTAACAAAATTGTTTTTACAATTCTAGTTTTCGTCATTTCGTTAGTTTTCTTTAACGATAATAACCTTGTTTAACTCCATTGGTTTTACTGGTGAAGCAATGCTGTAGAAGATGACAGTGTTTCCACGGTAACTATGAAGCCTATGAACGTCCAAATGGGTCATATCTGATGGCCATGAAAAGATGAATATCTATATTTTACACCAATTATTTACATGTATTGATAGGATTAATGGGTCAACAGGTATTAAACAGTTTAGATCAGTAGATGGTTTCGGTCGACGGTCTTTATGGGTTAATGAACATCTACATGATCAGTAAATTACAGGGTGAGGAAGCAAAATTTACAATGAACATTTAGTTGTTTTTTCTCAGCAGGCACAACGTCAATTGTTTTGAAACCAAACATGTATTGATGTCATAATCATACCTAACACTATTATCCATACCTTTTCAGAAACTTTTGCCCATATGAGTAATCAGGAAAGTAAACGTCAAAGAGTGTGTGATTTGCTGAATGCACTCGTCACACCAAAGGAGATTTCAAAAATAGTTGGAGTGTCCATAAACACTGTTTATAATGGAAAGAAGAGAATGACTATAAGCAAAACTATTACGAGAAAGTCTGGAAGTGGAGGAAGGAACAAAAAACGTACCAAAGCTTTTATTAAAGCTCTCAAATCCAAAATCCTAAAGGATCCAACCAAATCCATGAGAAAAATGGCAATTGAACTTGAGGTAGACAACAAGAACGTTAGAAATGCAGTAAAATATGATTTGAAGATTTAAATTCTCATGACTTTCAATAAACTAATTGGTCATACACTGTCTTTCAATCCCTGCCTCAAAATATTGTAAATTTTGCTTCCCCACCCTGTAAATATCAGAAAATGCATGATTTTCACTGACAAAATGCAAAATACAGAGGATAACTGTAATAAATGATGATAAATCACTTAAGAAAGGTTACATATTCAGAAAAAGAGAACAGTCCCAAAAGCAGCACTGGGTCTTTATGGGTTAAAGCTAAACCCAAACAAACCCTGAAGAATGTCTGTGATGGAGGCACCCCCAAAAGTGGTTTTGTTGAGGGGGGGCAGGGGATGAGAAGCTAAATCTTCCTCTGAGAGCGCATCGGTCTTCATTGACCCCGCTCATGTAACAACCCCCCACCCTCACCAAACCCATAACCTGGGTTTAACCTGAGCGGGGGGCTTCTTACAGTGATTGACAGACCCCTTTCGCCCTCTGCTCCCCTGAGTTTTGGAGACACAGAGATAATCTTGCGAACGGCAGCTTTGAGCCGACCGTGCCCTTATCCATCTGGCCCCTCTCCCCACCACTATAAAAACATACCAATCTATATCCACACAAATCTAAATCATACCGACCTGTGTGTGGGCTCAGGACCATGTATGTGTGTGCGCGCATGTCCACGGTGGCTTATAGCTCAAAAAAATGAGGTGAGGATCAGAGAGCAATGAGAGTGCCACATATAAAATTCATAGGTTGTTTGTGGTGAAAATAATAAGGGAGGGAGCTCTCACCGCTCTGCTCACAGCTGCTCTAATGCAGCTAAATAGGTTGTGTGTTTTGTGCAGTTAAGTGTGTTCGGTTAGCAGAGGTGAATGCGTTAGCGCTAATCAAGGTTATAATAGTTTTGGGTTTTTACCTCCGCCAAGGAGGTTATGTTTCTGCTGGTGTTGGTTTGTCTGTCTGTCTGTCTGTCTGTGTGTCTGCCCATGTGCAAGATAACTCAAAATGTTATGGACGGATTTGGATGAAAATTTCAGGAAATGTTGATACTGGCACAAGGAACAAATAAATGATTAAATATTGGTGGTGATCGGCAGGGGGGCACTGATCTCCCTTGGCGGAGGTCTGCGCTCTCCGAGTGCTTCTCTAGTTCTGGTTGTCCAGGTAACGGGACGATTATGTATATGTGTATGTATGTGTGTATATATGTATGTGTATACATATATGTATATGTGTATAGATGGATAGATGTGTATGTATATGGGTGTATATGTATGTATGTATATATGTACATATTGTTGGTTTAGACAAAGGGGTGAGAGCTAATAAGCTATACTTCTTCTCACTCCTTTTCGAATATGACTTTTTTTTCTTTCTTTTCTTTTATGTGTATCATTATTTTATGCTTCCTTGAATTTTCATTTCTATATTATATTGTGCAAAGAAGTCAAACAGTAGTAATCAGGAAGCTTGTATCATATCCATATTTGAAATAAATAAATCAAAAAAAAAAAAAAAAATCTGGCCCCTGCTGTCTGACGTCCCACAGAGGACCACATCCCAGGTGTGGGATCAGGTGTAGGATCCCTCATCCCTGTTCATGGTCCTCAGGGCCCGTTTTCTGATTTCTCTGGCTTCCCTGATCCGTCGGTGGTCCAAAAAATGATTCAGTTTCCTGGTGTGTCCACACACACATGTTTGCTTTAAAACTCTTCTTCTTTGCTTGTTGTCATGTCTGTCAACATCCATTTTTTAAATTCTCATGACTCTAGCTGTGGTAAAAGGTCTCTCGATTGCAGTTTTGAGTGATATACCAGTTGCGCTATGTCCGAAAAACCACCTCTTGCCAGCCCAAAAACTTTTAATTGAAAATGAGAGTTTTGGAGAAATTGTCATTTTTCCATTAGGTAAATTTTTATGCTCAAGTTCTATTCCTGCAATTTGAGGGTCAATGGAAAAGCAACAAATGTCTGTCTGTGTGCAAGATAACTCAAAAAGTTCTGGATAGATTTAGATGAAAATTTCAGGAAATGTTAATACTGGCACAAGGAACAAATGATTAAATGTTGGTGGTGGGGGTGGGGGGTGCACGGGGGGGCCCACTGATCTGCCTTGGCGAAGGTCTGCGCTCTCTGAGTGCTTTTCTAGTTCATTCTAGTTTAGTTTTATTTAGTTTGGACTTTTTTTCTCTAATTCAGTTAGTTTTAATTAGTTTGTAGAGCAGGTTTGCTAGTTTTTATTAGTTTTTGTTATTTTCTAAATGCTTAGTTTTAGTTTAGTTTCTTTATATCTTTTATCTTCTTCACCGTCGTATTCAAATAAATCCCAGACAGGACTCTGCTGATTTCTCCCAACTTTAGTCTCTGTGTTTTTAGGTAGAGTGGGGACGAGAAGACGACTCTAAACCACAAGTGACAAGAAGTGACGGACCGTTAAATATCATATGGTGCCAGCAGCTAAAATTGCTTGAGGGAAATAAATCGATTTTATATCAATCCGACATTGACAAAGACGAAAACGAAGGGAATTTTATCCATAATTTTTATATGTTTTAGTTAGTTTTGTAAGCAAACAATACAGTTTCAGCTAGTTATCTTTTTTTTCTTTTAATTATAGTTTGTATTTATTTCAGTCAACAAAAACGTTTTTACAATTGTAGTTTTTGTCATTTCGTTAGTTTTCATTATCGATAATAACCTTGGCGCTAATGCAGGTTGGTTTGCATCCACTGGTGGAATCAGAGGTGTGCTGAAGTAAATAACTCAGTAGGTGTTCAGGCCGGCTGTCACCCAGCCACCAGGTGATTTATACGACTGTGTGGAATGACAGAGGGAGGGACGGAGCGGCGAGAGGCATCGAGGTAGAGATCAAAGAATGGATATGTGAAGGGTGGGTGAGATGGATGTGGGGAGGGGAGAGGTGAAGGCAGGCAGGGTGGAGGGGTGATTGAAGAGCCAAGGCCAGAGGGACAGCCCAGTCCAATCTGTATACAAGGCAAAGCGCGAATATAAAGAGATGGATGAACAGATGATTTGTGTTTGTGTGACGGGAAGGAAGCAGCTCTGTAAACATCTACAGTGAGCAGACGGCTGACAGAGAGCCTGCTTTTAAGTCTTTCTTAAAAGGCAAACACTTAAACGTAGTCACACCTGCATTGCAGCTGCAGCCTGAGCGTTCTGCAGCGGTTCGGTACAGCATGACCTGGGGTCTCAGCGAGATGTTCAAGGACTTATCTACTGTAAATTCTAAGAGAGAACTCACTGTGACTTCTTTACTTTTCCTCCTCAGGCTTTCAAAGCAGTTTTTTTTTTTTTCTTCTTTTCCTGTCAGAAGTACATTTAAAATGTTGAAACCAGCAATTCCCTGCAATTTTAGCTTGTGAGCAAAGACATCTGTACTTGTGACCCTCTCATTTGTGAGCGAGGAGGAGGTCAATCACAGACTGCGTTTCCTTTTACTGATTGAAATCTTTTACTTCTTCAGGGATCTAAAGAGTATTCAAATAAAACAGAGAGATGAAAAGACACACACACACAAAAAATGTGATGGAAATAATCTTTTCTCTTGTCTCCTCTTCTGTTAATCATTTTTGTAACCTCTCAGATAAATCTCGAAGCCCCCCGAGGGCATCCTGACCCCCAGGTTTTGAACCGCTGTGGCCCCTGGGAGTGAAAAAGCACCAAGTGGTAAAACAGGAGTTATTAGCTGAATTATTCAAAGCCTGACTTGAGTTTTGAAGGAAAATGTTAATGAAATCACATTTTCTTCAGCCTGCCTTCCCTCTGAGTATTTGAGTAGATCTAGTAGGGTTTATCCGTCGTACTTTAAATCTTTAATTTGCAGTGAAAATAATCAAAGTTTTCCTTGTGCTTCGTCTGTCATTCATATTCATTCATATCGTTTCATTTACTGTGTGATGACGTAACTACATGTTCTGGTGCCAGTGTTTAAGTAATTATCACAGGTATGTATGTGTGATTGTGTGACTTTTTTACTCTAGCTCAGTGGTTCTCAAACTTTTTACAGTGGAGTACCCCCTGAAATATATATTTTTTTAGCCAAGTACTCACCACTCTCACTTCAGCATTTCTTATTGACAAAAAAACAAACATGTGTTCCTGTGCCAAACGTGTCAGTTTATATTTTCAAAACTTTGTAAACAAGCGACATATTTAACTGTAATATATAAAAAATGACACATTTTTAAAAGTAAAGTTCATGTGCATAATATAAACTGGAAAGCGTCCTCTTTCATTGATAAGAAAATTAAATAAATTGGTCATTAACCCATAAAAACCCAGTGCTACTTTTATGTCACTTTCCAATTTAATTTTTTGTCTCTATTTAACCTTTCTTAAGTAACTTATCAGCATTTATTATAATATTATCCGAGGTGTTTTGTGTTTTTTCCATGAAAATCAGATATTTTCCTGTATTTAATTTGCTGATAATGTGGATGTTCATAAAAGCTCAGATTAAAGTTTAGGGCAGGGGTGTCAAACATGCGGCCCGGGGGCCAAATGCGGCCCGCCAAAGGGTCCAGTTCGGCCCCAGGGATGTTCTTGCTAAGTGCAAAAACTCCACAGTCTTGAATTGAATTAAGCAAAAAGTATTTGGCTTGAATTAAGGAGAAAATCTTGAACTAAGCCAAAAAAAAAAAATCTTCAGTTAAGTAAAAAAAATCTTCAATTAAGCAAAAAAAAAAAAAAAAAAAAAAAATCTCGAATTTAGCAAAAAATTTTGAATTAAGCAAAAAAAAAAAAAAATTCAATTAAGTAAAAAAAAAATCTTGAACTAAGCCAAAAAAATATAGAATTAACAACTTTTTTTTCTTTGTTTTAGTGCAAAAAATAACATTAAATTATGAAAATATTTACATTTACAAACTATCCTGTAACACTAAAATGTGAATAACCTGAACAAATATGAACAACCTGGAATGTCTGAATAAAATTAAGCACAATTTTAACATTTTTTCTACCTGTTACGAAGTGTTTAGTGTCTTTGCAGATCTGATCCATAATGCACATGTAGAAATGATAAGTTGAGGAATAATATTATTAAAATTGTACTAAATTTTCTTATGTTTGTTAATTTAAATTTCAGTTTTTTCAGGGTTTTTTTTTTTTTTTTTTTTTAATAGTTTATAAAATTAAATATTTTCATAACTTAATGGGTTTTTTTTGTTTTTTCTTTTACACTAAAACAAAGACAAAAATTTGGAGCTGTCATTATTTATAGGTTATTATGTTACTATTTTACTGGTCCAGCCCACTTCAGATCAAATTTAGCTGAATATGGCCCCTGAACTAAAATGACTTTGACATCCCTGGTTTAGGGTTAATATATCAGAAACAGAGAAAACTGAAGAGAAAGTGACTTTTTCAGTAAAGATATCAACACCTGAATGTACACACACACACAAAACTGTGACGGAAATAATCTTTTCTCTTGTCTCCTCTTCTGTTAATCATTTTTGTAACCTCTCAGATAAATCTCGAAGCCCCCCGAGGGCATCCTGACCCCTGGGTTTTGAACCGCTGTGGCCCCTGGGAGTGAAAAAGCACCAAGTGGTAAAACAGGAGTTATTAGCTGAATTATTCAAAGCCTGACTTGAGTTTTGAAGGAAATGTTAATGAAATCACATTTTCTTCAGCCTGCCTTCCCTCTGAGTATTTGAGTAGATCTAGTAGGGTTTATCCGTCGTACTTTAAATCTTTAATTTGCAGTGAAAATAATCAAAGTTTTCCTTGCGCTACGTCCATCATTCATATTCATTCATATCGTATCATTTTCTTTGTGATGACGTAACTACATGTTCTGGTGCCAGTGTTTAAGTAACTATCACAGGATGAATCTCTGCATCAGTAAAATCAGATCACATTCATTTGTATGTTTAATACTTGGCATATGAAGTGTTATGATGTGATTCTGATTTTGTTTACAACATCATTAAAGCAGGAGGAATTAATTTACTCAGTTTCCTCTACAGGGCCAAACAGGCCCGGAGCCAGTGTTTACTCATTATTTATGTCACACAAATTCCCCCAAAATTGCATTTATGTGGCTTTTTTTTTTTTTTGCATTTGTTGCCAAAAGAGATTATCTTCTAGCTGTGTGATGGTTAGAAATAAATAATAAAGTCTGTTTTCCTGTTTTATTAAAGAGCTCTATAGTATCATGTTTAATAATGATGACAGGATGTGGGGAACGTTGCATTCCAGATGTGTGTGATGTTCCTTTAATATGTGATGAAACCAGCGCGTGGAAAAGGCGAGCGTAATATCAGCCCGCCTCACATTTCATTTACATGCAAAGTTGTATAGATCCAAGAGGCACATATTGATGTCCACTAACCGGCACTTGGTCATGTGTGGACAGCGGAGTATAACAAAGCAAGTCGTTCTCAGTGAAGAGCATGTGAAGTGGATCATGAACACGTGTTTACTGTACGCAAAGTTAAAAACAAAGAACAAATGGCACAATCTGCTGTTTGTTTGAGCATTTTACCCCCCCCCCCCCCCCCCGTTCGGTTTGTTTCTTTGTTTGTTTATTTTTAACACTCTAGCAACAAAACTATTGGTTGAATTCATAAAAAATTTGGTTTATAGATTGCCAGTGACCCAGAATAGATCTCATTAAATTCTGGGAACAGTAGATCAAAGTTATTTATTTATTTATTTATTTTTTAATCAATTTTGAAATTCTTTTTTTTTTTCCCAGTTTACATATAATGGGCAAAATTTCTAACATCTGTAGCAGCAAAACTATCAGTTGAATTCATACCAAAATTATGTTTACTGCCAGTGTCCCAGAATAGATGTCATTACATTTTGGGAACAATAGGTCAAAGTAGCAATTTTTTATGAATTCTTTAAATCTTTTTTTTTTTCCCCATTTACTTATAATGGACAAAATTTCAAATGTCTGTAGCGACAAAACTATTGGTTAAATTCATACCAAACTGGATTTATAGATTGCCAGTGACCCAAAATAAATATGATTACATTTTGGGAAAAGTAGGTAAAACTTAAAATTTTTTATGAATTTTTAAAATTTACTTTACTTATAATGGGTGAAATTTCAAATGTCTATAAAAACATCCATTTTGTTTCACTTTACATCAAACTTGGCACATATTTGCTGACATCAGCACACGCATAGACATGATGACATCAGCTGGATCGATGCCAAAATAAGCTACAATACATGTGAGGGGAGGGGTTTGTTGTACCTGGAACCATTTGTTTAATTATTATTTTATTAAAACTGGTCCATAATGAATCAAGACAGCAGTTATATTAAATTACATACATTAGGTGGAACGGGGCCATAGTGGTTCGCACTTCTACTCAATCATTAATGTTCAATAACTGCTGTATTTCACTGTTCTCTGCACCTACCTATTTGACTTGATTGAATGGCAGAGGGGTGTGTGTGTGTTTTTACTGTTTTTACTATTTACTCTAGCTCAGTGGTTCTCAGGCTTTTTATACTGGAGTATCCCCTGAAATATACTTCTTGAGCCAAGTACTCACCACTCTCACTTCAGCATTTCTGACTGAAAAAAAAAAAAAAAAGGCAAAACGTGTTCCTGTGCCAAAGGTGTCTGTTTATATTTTCAAAACTTTGTAAACAAACAACATCCTCCTCCAAACAACTCCTCTTTCACTTTTTTGTTCTGGTCTACCCGTGCTCAGTCAGTCTTTTTAAGTATGTGTGAGCTTGTGAGTTTGCATATGTGTGTGTGTGTGTGTGTGTGTGTGCGGGTGGGTGGGGGGTGGTACTGATTTTTAAACTTGATATGTAAAGCACTTTGTGCTACAGTCTTAATGTATGAAAAGTGCTATATAAATAAAGATTATTATTATAATTATTATTATTATAATTATTATTATTATAATAATAATAATAATAATAATAATAATAATAATAATAATAATAATAATTATTATTATTATTATTATTATTATTATTATTATTATTATTGTTATTATTATATTTAACTGTAATGTATAAAAAATAACACATTTTTCAAAGTAAATTTGGTGTGCAAAATATAAACTAAAAAGTGTCCTCTTTCATTAATAAGAAAAATAAAAATATTAGTCATTAACCTGTAAAAACCCAGTACAACTTTTAAGCCACTTCCCAAATTAATTTTTGTATCTATTTAACCTTTCTTAAGTGATTTATCAGCATTTATTATAATATTATCCGAGGTGTTTTGTGTTTTTTATTTCCATGAAAATCAGGTATTTTCCTGTATTTAACTTACTGATAATGTGGATGTTCATTAAAACTCAGATTAAAGTTAAGGGTTAATGTATCAGAAACAGAGAAAACTGAAGAAAAAGTGACTTTTTCAGTAAAGATATCAACATCTGAATATAAAAACAAGCATCTAAAACCAGTGTCATTGATCCAACTCCATGGGCTTTACTGGTGAATCGATGTTGTAGAAGATGACGGTGTTTCCACGGTAACTACAGAGCCTCTGAACGCCCAAATGGATCTGATGACCATATAAAGATGACAAACTACATTTTACACTGATTATTAACATGAATTGATAGGATTAGTGGTTCTGAAGTTATTAAACATTTTACATCAGTACATGGTTTTGGTTACCAGTAGCTGTTTGGATCTTTCTGGGTTAATTAATAAATGAACTTTAATCAACAAAACATAATTATTTAGCCACTCAAATGAACTCATTGTGAATAATACAAAATAGAAATGTTCTTAAAATGTTACCAAAGCTTAAACAAGATGATTGACAATGAAACTATTATATGAATGTAATTATTGTGTTTTATATTTCAGCATTAATTCACATTTTTTACATGAGGACTTATTTAATGTATTTTCCAAGAACTTTCAAGCACCCCTGGACTTCTTCCAAGTACCCCACTTTGGGAACCCCTGCTCTAGCTCTTATAATACTATTTAAACATTTTGTATTTTATATTGTGTATTTTTTACTCAAACACCGTCTCTATAAAGAGCATCTGAATTTCATTGTGTGTGATCTGTGAATACAATGACAACAAAGCAACCCTGTTCTACCTCACATTATTCTCTTCAAGGTGTACGAGTTTCCTCCAGTTTTCGCTCACCACTGATGCTACCTTCACATGCTATTGAAAAGATGATCCTTTCCACCTGTGAATTTGAAATTACAAGTGCTGTGAGTGTTGTGTTAAAGTGCTTTTGTTGTCGTGGCAAAATGAAAAATGGCTGACACGTGATCTATCGTGACTTGTTACTTGTGTAAAACAGTTTTGGACGTGTTAAACCATCTGCTACTGCATTTTATTATGATATTATCCTCTGTATTTTTTTTTTTTTTTTCTGAAAATCATTTATTTTCCTGTATTTAATTCACTGATCATGTAGATGTTCATAAAAGCTCAGATTAAAGTTGAGGGTTATTATATCAGAAACAAAGAAAACTGAAGAAAAACTAACTGAATGTTGAGTTGAGTTTAGCTTAGTTTAGTTTAGTTTAATTTAGCTTAGTTTAGTTTACTTAAGTTGAGTTTAGTTTAGCTTAGTTTAGTTTATTTTAGTTTATTTTTATTTTAGTTTACTTTAGCTTAGTTTAGTTTAATTTAGCTTAGTTTAGTTTACTTAAGTTGAGTTTAGTTTAGCTTAGTTTAGTTTATTTTAGTTTATTTTTTATTTTAGTTTCCTTTATCTTAGTTTAGTTTAATTTAGCTTAGTTTAGTTTACTTTAGTTGAGTTGAGTTAAGTTGAGTTTAGTTTAACTTAGTTTATTTTATTTTATTTTAGTTTAGCTTAGTTTAGTTTAATTTAGCTTAGTTTAGTTTACTTTAGTTGAGTTGAGTTGAGTTTTTTATTTTATTTTATTTTATTTTATATTAGTTTAGTTTAGCTTAGTTTAGTTTGATTTAGCTTAGTTTAGTTCACTTTAGTTGAGTTGAGTTTAGCTTATTTTATTTTATTTTAGTTTAGCTTAGTTTAGTTTAGTTTAATTTAGCTTAGTTTAGTTTATTTTAGTTGAGTTGAGTTAAGTTGAGTTGAGTTTAACTTACTTTATTTTATTTTATTTTAGTTTAGCTTAGTTTAGTTTAATTTAGCTTAGTTTAGTTTACTTTAGTTGAGTTAAGCTGAGTTTATTTTAGTTTAGTTTAGTTTAGCTTTGTTTAGTTTAATTGAGCTTAGTTTAGTTCACTTTAGTTGAGTTGAGTTTAGCTTAGTTTATTTTAGTTTAGTTTAGCTTAGTTTAGTTGAGTTTAATTTAGCTTAGTTTAGTTTACTTTAGTTGAGTTGAGTTTAGCTTCATTTATTTTATTTTATTTTATTTTAGTTTAGCTTAGTTTAGTTGAGTTTAATTTAGCTTAGTTTAGTTCACTTTAGTTGAGTTGAGTTAAGTTGAGTTTAGCTTAGCTTAGTTTAGTTTATTTTAGTTTAGTTTAATTTAGCTTAGTTTAGTTCACTTTAGTTGAGTTGAGTTGAGTTTAGTTTAGCTTTGTTTAGTTTATTTTAGTTTAGTTTAATTTAGCTTAGTTTAGTTTAATTTAGTTGAGTTGAGTTGAGTTCAGACACAAATATAATACAAAGCTTAGGACAAAAAACAAAACAAGACCAAAAAAACAAAAAAAACAAAAACAAACAGAAAATGGACTAACTGTTGTGCCTGAAAGGGAGCAGGAAGAAGCCACTGCTTATCCAGTCCCACCCCCTGTTTCTGGTCCTCAGACTGTCCGTGCCTAATCACATAATACAGTACAACATAAGATTATAATTATCCATAAACATATATACACACACCTACAAACCTGCACACCCATACACATACAGCCACATACTTGTATACATACACACCAGATTATGTCTCCATCTGTACACCAACACACATCCACACACTCATGTATATATATACACACACACCTACACACACACAAACAAATATAACAACCTGACAATCCAAGCACGATCACACCCTTCCTTCAGCAATATATTATGACACAAGTAAAAACAAGCGTCTCCATTCACTGTCATTTATTAAACTCCATGGGTTTTACTGCGGAATCAATGTTGTAGAAGATGACGGTGTTTCCACGGTAACCACAGAGCCTCTGAACGTCCAAATGGGTCATATCTGATGACTATATAAAGATGAAAAACTGTATTTTACACCAATTATTTACATGTATTGACAGGATGAGTGGATCAGAAGGTGTTAAACATTTTAGATCAGTTGCTGTTTGGGTCTTTAAGCGTTAAAACCCTGAAGAAATGATCGTTTTTAGTTAGATGCATGGATCTTTTTTCCGGTTCAGCCATGTAACCACAACTTGAGTCCAAATTTCAGTCGACTCCCATGGGTTCAACAAAAAGTCCTCATTTGATATCGCCAGAATCAGTGATTTCCATTCAGAACTAAAAGGAAGGTCGTCTCCAACCCATTTTTTACCAGAACACCTTTCTATCGCCAACATTAAAAGCAATTCAGTGACTTTCTCATGTTGTGTCAAAGAGTCAGAAACATTTCTAGACAAACATTATAATGGATTTTCTAATACCCACAGTACTTATCTATTGCTTTACTAATCTTTCCATGCGCTGTCTTCCAAAATATCTGAATTATTCTACAGTCCCACAAGCTAAGAAACCTTGGGTCTACTTCTGGGCAATTTGGTAAAATATCTATTTTATATTCACTATTAATTTAAGCTCAGATATAAACATTGTGTTGTAATTTTTAAAATCTATTACACATTGAAAATCAGGACGGCAGCGGCAAGATTTTATCCTAAAGCTCATTATTTATATCACATTAACCCTTTCATGCATACTGGTCACTACAGTGGACAGTTATTCAAGGCTGTTCTCTTGTGTGTTGATGGGTTTTGTTGTTTTAGTTGCATATCAGCCAACACAGTGGACGCATCATCCCATACAGTGCATTTCATACCGTTACTGTAACTTTGCTGTTCTTAATAAACCTGATCTGCACTAACATGTTTCAGTGTAATTCAATTGCTAATTGATATTAGACTGTAATTAACAGTTTTGGGGTTTTTTTTTTGCATGTTATCTCCATGAAGTCCATAATAACTAGTATCAGAGCAGTGATTCTCAATCTTTTTCTGTCGGGCCCCCCTTTGGAGCACGAAAAATCTCCAAGCCCCCCTCAACCCCAACAACATTGTACCTGTGGTGCAATTATAACTTTTATTGAAAGAAACATCAATGACGTTAGAATACTTTTTGCTTTTCCTTGAATAATTTGTTGTGCAAATTAAAAATAACTTCAATTTTTGATTGAACAATATAAATGACCTCAACAAAACTGCTCCCTGAGACATTGTATTTCCAATTTAAAATAATAATAATAATAATAATAATAATAATAATAATAATAATAATAATAATAATAATAATAATAATAAACTTTATTTGTATAGCACCTTTCATACAGAAATTGTAGCCCAAAGTGCTTCACATTGATTGAAAAAAATACAATATTAAAATACATTAAGATTTGATTAGAAATACAATAAAATAAAAATAAATATAAAAACAGCGCACATTAAAATATTTGATTATGCATCGAATTTTTGAAGTGCAAGAAATAAGATGAAATTTGAGAGAAATACAATAAAATAAAAATAAAAGCAGCGCACATTAAAATATTTGATTATGCATAGAATTTTTGAAGTGCAAGAAATAAGATGAAATTTGAAATACAATAAAATAAAAATAAAAACAGAAATACAATAAAGTAAAAAAACAAAACAAAACAAAAAAAAAAAAAAAAACGCACATTCCTGGTTCCTGAATTGTGACCCCATTTTTATCTCCTTTCAAAGGCTAATGAGAATAAAAATGTTTTTAATTTGGTTTCAAATATATTCAGTGAACTGGCTTCTCTAATGTCTTTTGGAATTGTATTCCATAACTCTGGTGCATAGTTAGTAAAGGCTGCGTCCCCCATTTTCTTTGTAATATTTCTGGGAGTCACTAGTAACCCTGCGTTTGATGACCTCAGTGTTCTAGTTTGTAGTATGTAATAGTAATAGTAATGTGTAAGTAATAGTAATAGTAACGTGTATTTATCTTACAACTATGACAATAAGGTAAATTTTTTTGTAGAACAACAAACAAATTTTGGCAACAAAGATGAACATTTTAACAATATCAGAGGCTGCAATGAGCCTGTTTCCGTTGCACATCTCAGAACATTAAAGTGCAATCTGTACAAACTGTGCAAAACCAGAAACATGTCACATTTTTCTTTTCCAGTCCAATCCTTGTCCACTCTCCAAACCTAAATTCTTGGTCTAGTCTAGTGACAGATCACCATGGCAGTAGATTGGTTTGTTGTACGTCCCTAAAATGAGTCCAGGGTGCTCCAACGCTAAAACATTAGTTCCACCTGATACATGTTCTAACCTGAAGAAAAAATAAACACCTAGGAATGATCCCATGCCCCCCCTGGAAAGCCTTCGCGCCCTCCCAGGGGGGCCCACCCCACAGTTTGAGAAACACTGTATTAGAGTATGTTAAAATGTGAGAAAACATCAGATTAGCAGCATTAAAAACGTTTTTATTGCATAGTTTTCCATATCACTAGTTGCTTTCCCATTGGACATCTGCACAAAACTTTACCGATATTTACTAAATGTCGAAAAAACAGAAGTGCATAATGTCGGATTTTCCATTAAATCACGAATGCGATGATTTGTTGATTTATTATTGCGAGATGACACGACAAGTCATTCCATAAACATGGCGACGAACGTAAATATGGTGTTGATTTACAGATATATTCATTATTATTATATATTATCCCTCTATCTTGTACTAAATTAAAAAATGATTTGGTTTCCTGGTGTGTCCACACATACCGCGACATGTTTCTTCTTCTTCTTCACTTGTTGTAACATCCGTCAACGTCTGTTTTTTTAATTGACCTGACTCTAGTTGTGAAAAAAGGTCTTTCCGTTGCAGTTTTGCGTGATATATCATTTGCGCTACGCCCGAAAAACCACCTCCTGCCAGCGCAAAAACTTTTAATCAAAAAACGTCATATTTGAAGGTCAATGGAAAAACGACTATTTTCTGATATTAGGTTTTAAATACATGTTTCTTTGCTTCAAAAATTAAATACATGGTGTCTGGCTGAGTGGACAAAAAACACTCCTTAAAAAAAAAAAAACAAAAAAAAAAAACCTCAAGCCTAAAGAGAAATAAAAACACTCAGGAAAAATATCTTGGCTAAGGTTCTCATAATTCATGCATGAAAGGGTTAAAGCAGCAGACACCATGATTTTCTTTTATTTGCTGTTATTATTTGCACAATAAGTTGCACAAATACGTTGAAATGGCATAATGCCGGGAAAGTCGAACATAAAAAACACTGAACAACACTGACAGAAGAACATTTTGACATAAAGTGTTTATCTTCTGTTAGTGTCTGTGTTATGAAAAACAACTCCAACCAATGACAGTAATCTGTAAAATCCAGAGTCAAACAAAATGTGTGTGTTTTTCAGATGAGCAGTGATGTTTGATACGATACAAATATCACTTTCAGAAAAATGACAGTATTGATTAAAAGACTGATCGCAGCTTTAGCGCTCTACAATTAGCCACCGCTACATTAACTGTCGTTGTCAGCTGAGAAAACCCTTTGTTGTCGTTTTCCATTATGCACTGACAGCCTGTTTTTAGAGTTTTCCTGATTCGGAAGGCTGCGGTGCCCGATGGTTTAATGTTGGTTTGACAAAGCATCTGCGTTAACTTTAGATCTACAGTATATTATTACAATATTCTGTTTTTCTATGTCTTCTGCTTAAATGCTGGGGAAACTTTGCGTCTTATATTACACTGGTCAACAACAAATTTATTATTGAAGTTTTTTGAGCTGATTTAGGATAATTTTGGTGTGCTGAATCCAAAAATCACATTCATTTTGCTCAATCAGGTCAACTTTCTGAACTATGCTACATATTGGCTTTTTAACATTTTTGCTTACATTTATGGGCATTTTCACATCATATGATACAAAATTCTTTCATATTTCTTGCAATAAACTGAGTTCTGAAGATTTTACTTTTGCCAATTTATGATTAATGTTTTTTTTAATATTACAGGTGAATGAAATGGCTTCGACTAGAAGATCTTGCAAAAATAAGCCTGACGTATTCTGCTACATCTGCGCTGAATACACCATTGTACCTAACAGGAATCAAGTCACAAGTTTCATAAAGTGTGTTTACCAATCTTATTTTGGTATTAAACTTGGTGACCAAGATAAAGTTTGGGCGCAGATTGTGAGAAGATCAAATTTTTCACAATCAAATTAGCAGAAAAACCTGACCTGATTGAGAAAAACAGATGTCATTTTTGGATTTAGCGGTGCAAAATGGTCCTAATTCAGTTGAAAAAAACCTAGAGAACCTGCAAAAAACATTTTTTTGTAACCCAGTGTAATCATAGTTTTGATCAGAGATGACAAAAGTACTCACATTCTGTATTAAACCCATAAAGACCCAGTGCTGCTTTGATGGCAGTTCCCAGGTAAATTTTTCTCTCTATTTAACCTTTCCTAAGTAATTTTTTTCACCATTTATTCTAATATTATCCTCTGTATTTTGAATTTTTTCACTGAAAATCAGGTATTTTTCAATATTTCATTTGCTGATCATGTAGATATTCATAAAAGTTCAAGTTAAAGTCCAGGGTTATTATATCAAAAACAGAGAAAATTGAAAAAAAGTGACTTTTTCAGTAAAATATATCATTAACTGAACATAAACCCAGTGTCTCCATCCACTATCATTGATCCAACTCCATGGGTTTTACTGGTGAATCGATGTTGTAGAAGATGACGGTGTTTCCACGGTAACTATGGAGCCCCTGAACGTCCAAATGGGTCATATCTGATGACCATGAAAAGATAAACTGCATTTTACACCAATTATTTAAATATATTCATAGGATTAGTGGATCAACAAGTACTTAACTTTTTATATCAGTAAGTGATAATGGTCATCAGTGGATGTTTGGGTCTTTATGGGTTAAGTACAAGTACAGCTAGTTGTGTGAAAAAATACTCTTGTAAAAGTAGAAGTACTGATTCAACTCCTTTACTTACGTAAAAGTAAAAAAAGTACAACTTCTAAACTGTAATAAAGTACAAAAGTAAAAAATAAAACTGCATTTTTTGCCATGAATGAAACAATACTGATTTAACCAGGCAAAATCATAAAGGTTTATTTTTTTTAATCCCACATTGAATGGTACTGACCAGAGTCCTGCCCTGGGTCTGGTACCCAACAGGTAACCCACAAAAACATGCAGGGACGCAAACAAAAAAAAAAAAAACAAAAAAAAAGAATTTTCATGGGCACGGGTAAAATTAAATGAAATGCGGGTGGGTAGCGGGCAAGGAAGTGAAAAAATAAAAGAAGATTAATGGATGGAAATAAGTTTTAGGACAGTCAGTTTGTTTTATTTGAAGTGAGTTTCACCTGTTTACATCTGATCGCAGACGGTGAGCGGCACATATTAGAGTTTTACTGGTGGTGTGTGTCTGTAAGCCTTCGCATTATGTTCATTTATTTGTTTGGATGATTTTTCCTTTTGACATCCTGATGTTTGTTCAAAATTTGTCGATGCTTTGTGTACACATCCATTTTCAATAAATTTTGAAAAAAAAAAAAAAAATTAAAAATGAATAAAAATATTGATGGCATGTGTTTTAGCCAAAAATAAAGCCTTTTAAAGTGACTGTGTCATCAATGTGTTTGATTATGGGTCAGGTTGCAGTACTCAGCTTTGTGGGTACATGTGGAAAAGTTTGGAAAACGTGGACCTGTGCAGGACTCTGGTACTGACCCCATACAGGACTCTGGTACTGACCCCGTACAGGACTCTGGTACTGACCCCATACAGGACTCTGGTACTGACCCCCTGCAGGACTCTAGTACTGACCCCGTAAAGGACTCTGGCACTGACCCTGTGCATGATTCTGGTACTGACCCCGGACTGGACTCTGGTACTGACCCCGTACAGGACTCTGGTACTGACCCCATACAGGACTCTGGTACTGACCCCGTACAGGACTCTGGTACTGACCCCCTGCAGGACTCTGGTACTGACCCTGTAAAGGACTCTGGTACTGACCCCATGCAGGACTCTGGTACCGACCCCCTGCAGGACTCTGGTACTGACCCTGTAAAGGACTCTGGTACTGACCCCGTACAGGACTCTGGTACTGACCCCGTTCTGGATGCTGGTACTGACCCCCTGCAGGACTCTGGTACTGACCCTGTAAAGGACTCTGGTACTGACCCCGTACTGGACTCTGGTACTGACCCCGTTCTGGATGCTGGTACTGACCCCCTGCAGGACTCTGGTACTGACCCTGTAAAGGACTCTGGTACTGACCCCATGCAGGACTCTGGTACCGACCCCCTGCAGGACTCTGGTACTGACCCTGTAAAGGACTCTGGTACTGACCCCGTACAGGACTCTGGTACTGACCCCGTACAGGACTCTGGTACTGACCCCCTGCAGGACTCTAGTACTGACCCCGTAAAGGACTCTGGCACTGACCCTGTGCATGATTCTGGTACTGACCCCGTACTGGACTCTGGTACTGACCCCGGACTGGACTCTGGTACTGACCCCCGTTCTGGATGCTGGTACTGAGCCCCTGCAGGACTCTGGTACTGACCCTGTAAAGGACTCTGGTACTGACCCCATGCAGGACTCTGGTACCGACCCCCTGCAGGACTCTGGTACTGACCCCCTGCAGGACTCTGGTACTGACCCCCTGCAGGACTCTGGTACCGACCCCCTGCAGGACTCTGGTACAAACCTTGTAACGGACTCTGGTACTGACCCCGTACAGGACTCTGGTACTGACCCCCTGCAGGACTCTGGTACCGACCCCCTGCAGGACTCTGGTACCGACCCCCTGCAGGACTCTGGTACTGACAACCTGCAGGACTCTGGTACTGACCCTGTAACGGACTCTGGTACTGACCCAGTGCAGGACTCTGGTACTGACCCTGTACAGGACTCTGGTACTGACCTCGTAAAGGACTCTGGTACTGACCCCCTGCAGGACTCTGGTACTGACCCCCTGCAGGACTCTGGTACTGACCCACTGCAGGACTCTGGTACTGACCCTGTACAGGACTCTGGTACTGACCTCGTAAAGGACTCTGGTACTGACCCACTGCAGGACTCTGGTACTGACCCCCTGCAGGACTCTGGTACTGACCCCCTACAGGACTCTGGTACTGACCTCATAAAGGACTCTGGTACTGACCCCCTACAGGACTCTGGTACTGACCCACTGCAGGACTCTGGTACTGACCCCCTACAGGACTCTGGTACTGACCCACTGCAGGACTCTGGTACTGACCCCCTACAGGACTCTGGTACTGACCTCGTAAAGGACTCTGGTACTGACCCCCTGCAGGACTCTGGTACTGACCCACTGCAGGACTCTGGTACTGACCCCCTACAGGACTCTGGTACTGACCTCGTAAAGGACTCTGGTACTGACCCCCTGCAGGACTCTGGTACTGACCCACTGCAGGACTCTGGTACTGGCCCTCTACAGATCTCTGGTACTGACCCACTGCAGGACTCTGGTGCTAACCTCGTACAGGACTCTGGTACTGACCCCGAACAGGACTCTGGTACTGACCCTGGTACTGACCCTGTGCTCTTTCTCTCTCCTACACTGACTTTTCCTCTAAAGTGACGTATCTTCCAAACTGTCACATCACAAAACGTTACAACAGACCAAACACAGGGCCGGTTTAGACCTTCCCAGCTTTAGTCCATATTTCTAAGCCAATAAACTGCAGCATATCTCCAAATGGCTCAGACCTTGTTATCTGGATGAACCATGGGTAGATATAGAGCGAGCACTGTGTGAGGCTCCAGCTGTCTGTGACTTCCCATTCATTAGTTCAACTATGAAACATCATAAATGTTACAAAAGTGTGAACATCAGCTCCACTCTGACAGCCTGGTGGGAATTTCTTAAAATAAACAAATGTTCACTCACTTCATGTAAGCTGACACCCATCTGGAACAACCCTGACATCCTACAAAATAAAAGAATGATAAACTTTGCTCAATGGAAAAAAAAAAGAATAACACAGTTAGAAAATATCATAGTGGATGGAAACTGTGTGCCATTTGACATGCTCACTTCGCAACATGGGATTAGCAGCACCAAATTTTTAGAATATCACCAAATCCAATCTATTATAGGTAAAAAAAATATACAAACTGTCACATCTGTTTAGTTTGAAAAAGTAAGGAGCCTATTCTGAGAATGTAAGGAGTGTAAAGTACAGATATTAATGCAAAAATGTAGGGAGTAAAAGTGGAAAGTTGCCAGAAAAATAAATACTCAAGTAAAGTACAGATACCTAAAAATTCTACTTAAGTACAGTAACGATGTACTTTTTTTTTTTTTTTTAACTTGTCTTGTCCAGCATCATAACAGCAGAATGGTAGTCTGAACAAATTTGCTTTGCCAAGGGAAATATTCTACTTTCTTTATTATGACTTTTGTTGAACCACATTTCGATGAAGAAGAAAGAAGAAGGTGGCGAAGACCCTCACAAAAAAGTACCAAGAATACCAACAGTAACAACCATGGTGATAATTATAATGGGAACAATAATTACAACCAGAACTGAATTAACCCGGGCAGAAGAGAGAGAGAAAAAACACACCAAATAAACAAACAAAACTACAATAAAAATAAAATAAAATACATAAGACCTATTAAATGATGAATATAAGAAAAGAAAACACGAACAGAATATCATACACCACGTCCGCCCAAATAATACCAGTAACGACGTACTTCTATTTCGTTCCTTCCCAGCTGTGGTTTTGATGCAGACGGACAGGCATCCTCATAAACATGTTGGTGTGCAGGCAGTTCCATTCAGCAGTCAACAGATGGCAGGCTGTAGCTGGATCATTTGTATGCACCAACATGCCCGAACACACACTCAGCAGGGGCCGGCAGAATACATCGGGAGTCTTCAGAGGACAGAAGGTTTCCCTGCTCTTCTGTGATTAATGGGCTGATTGTGGCTGGAGCTAAAATGGAGGGTGGGCCAGTTTGCAGCCTGCTAATGAGGTGATAATGGAGAGGTGGGTGGCCGGGTCCGCCACCCAGCGAAATGGCGGGAAGGGTTCAGAGGCAGGAAGGTTTTTCCACAGTGTGTTTCCTCACACCTCGCTTTAGTTCAGGAGCTCTGCTGACGCTGGTCCTGCACACTCTCCACCCCCCCCCCCCCATGTGTTGGAGTGTGTTACAGTGGGCGTCACCAGAACAACAGGCCTGCTTACTTTGACTCTGAGATGTGAGATGAAAATGTTTTGACTGTGATAGTGACTGCTCGTTTTGGATTGTTGTCCTACCGCGGCCTCAGGGGAAGCTTTATCGCACTGAAATCAATGGAAGCTCCAACACAGTGTCTCATATCACGTTAGAATCATTCAGCGAACAGGTCTGATGATGCAAAATGGTAACTGTGTTTTTATGCTGCTGGCAGGATGTAGGGTTTTGACTTCCCCTTTTTCATCATTTAATGTTATACATACATATATAAAGGTTAATTCACCCAAATTATTAGAAACATTATCATGCATTAATATTAGACTGCACTCAGGCTGCAGGCAAATTCAGATTTGTTTGCTCGTATATGGCTCAGATCTTTTTTTTTTTTTTTTTTTTTAGCACAATAACTGGTTTTGTTATGCTTGTATCACCCCAAGCAGCCTAATTTATTCATTTCTCCATCTACATTTTCTTGTTTCTCTTCTAAAGTTTGAATCAAAATGGCACCAATTCTCTTTAATTCTTCTATATTTAGGCTCAAATCAGATACAGATGTGTTTTTTTTTTTTTTTTTTTGCAGTGGAACCTCAGTCTGAAAAGCCTTATTAGGATTTGTATGATATTTACATTGCAAATTCTCACTGCAAGGTGTCACTGCAGATGCAAATATGGAAGAAATGAATGAAAAAAAGAAATGAATGTGAGTGGATGCATCATCTGAGTGTTACAGCACGCTGAGAGAAATGAACAAACACGGCCACAGAAGACCGTGAGCGTAGCGTCGGAACAAAGTTACAAGACTTAAATGAATAAATCAAACGGTAAACACCGACTCCAGTGGCCTCCGTGTTTACTTCAGTGCCACACGATGCTATTTGTGATATCGTTGTTATTATTCTTTTCAGCAGGCGGTCAGTTAGGGAGAGTGGAATCTGACACTGGGTAAAAATAAAGTGAGGAGTTTAACAAAAAAAGGCAGATTTGAGCTCGGTGGCTGAGTGTGAATGTAGGCGAAATAAAACTGAATTATTAACCCAGTGGTTCCTCCTGACCCTATTTTAACATCATAAATTTCTGGCAACTCCAGACATTCAAAACAGAAACTTTTTTTTTTTTTTTTGCTAAAATTAATTTGTTTTTGATTTTGTAACAGTTTGCTATACTATGTTGCAAAAAAATGTTAATTTTAGAGGACATTTAGTCTATATAATGTATATTATTATGGACGGAGGCAGTAAATCCAGGTGTAGATTACTGCACAAAGTGAGAATTTGATTTTCCTTGGTCCAGATATGCACAGTCAGTCCAGCTTGGATTTCCAAGGCTGACAATGAATACTGAACAAACAAGAACTCAAACTATGAATTATGAAAGAGCTGCAGCATCTGAAACTGACCACAATGAACATTTGACAGATAACAGATCCACAGTGCTGCAGTTTCAGCTTCACAGTTTATATACTGGGATTATCTATCTCACCTCACCATATATTTTTATTAGTAAGTTTTTATTTTTAGCAATTACTAGAAATTCACACCTATGGGCAATCTAGATTAACCAACCAACCTATTAGTGCATGTCTGTGGATGGTGGGAGGAAGCCTTGTACCCCGCCTTCGCCCCTATGTAGCTGGGATAGGCTCCAAGCGACCCCCGTGACCCTAGTGAGGATAAAGCGGGTTCAGAAAATGAATGAATTACTAGAAATTTCAGGTGACCCCACATGGGGTCCCGACTCCAAGGTTGAAAAACAGTGTATTAACACAATACTGCGGTTTGAGTGCTGAGTCAGAGAAACGCATCTGTAATGGTTATAGTGTTGGAGTGACGACTCAATCATGCAGTCGATTGAGTGTTGACTTAAGTTATTGACGTGAGTAAAGTATGAGTTTATTGCCTCTTTTACATATTTCTTATAACTTAAATTCTGCTCCAGTCGACTTCAAAGATGCTCTGTTATCGCCGCCAACAGACGAGAAAACGTCCTCTGTGTGTTCAGGAAAAGGGGGTCTGTTTATTCCCTCTAACTTATCCGTGTTTGAAATGTTACTGTCTTAAAAAAAAAAATAAATAAATAAAAATAAAACTTTCAGCATCCCTGTTTCTGTGGAGCGGACAACAAAGTAAATGACAGAATCCCTCTAGAGAGCCTTAACCCACCCCCATCCCCTCACCCACCCCTACCCCCATCCCCTCACCCACCCCTACCCCCACCCCCACCTCTACTACCACCACCACTCTCCGTCCCTGAAGGCTTTTCCTTGTGTGCTGCAAACCTCAATTTATGTGTGCAATTTCTTGTGTGCAAGTCTGTTGTGCTGTTTTTGTTGTTGTTGTTGTTGTTGTAGTACATCAGATAGAAATCATCACACTGATAAATCTTTTTGCGTAGGTGAAAGTAAATAAAGTGTTTTAACAGATAATACTCAACTTATTGGATTTAATACAATCTCATAGCTGCATTTCTTTCATTAATTCCACTCACTTTAATGGATTTCTGTGTTTTTGTAGGACAATCCAACCACAGAAGGGATAACTCTCTTTGAATTGTCTCTCTCAAGGTTCCTTGTATTTTTTTTTTGTTTAATGAGCTAAATGTCTTTTAGGGAGTTATTCTTTGTCTTCGAAAGCTCAGGGTGCTTTGGGAAATGGGCTAATTGATACTACAAGTCTGTAAATCCAAGTGGAACTTCATGGGCTGCAAATCTAAACCTTACTTGGCTTATTTTTTACCGCTCCAACACAGTGAATACAGTGGCTTTTGGGCTATAGTCTTCCACACCGTCAGAGTCCATTTCACCCACGGGTTGTCAATAGCTTTTATGTAACTTTACAAGATGCTATGGGCTAAAATGGTCCGTATAGTAATGGAAGATGTTCTCCCTTCTATGTTTTTCCATCGAGGCTCATGTGATGGGCTCCACTGAAGTGTTATTACCCTCTTCTGTGCTGTGAAATAATGTCTTTTCTTTAGGTAACTGCAGAGTTTGGACATCCGCCCTCGGCCTTTTGCCTCGCCGTATACACCTTGTTAACATAATGAGGCATTGTAAATCTTAAGTGGAGTGCATTTGTTTCCAGTTTTTATGCAGAATAAATTTGATGATTCAAGGACTGGGCAGATAAATGAAAAAGAGCTCTACGCAGGATAATGAAGGGAGACATGCTGCTCAGCTTTGAAACACTTGAAAGAGAAAAACATGTGGTTTATTTATTCCTGCGGATGCAAAAACATGTAAGTAGATGAAAACAGGCTTTACTTCTTTAGTATCTCGACTTTTATTTGTGTGTAACTTTAAAGTGTGTTATTGCAGTGATAAATATAGTTATTAGTCGCTTTTCCATTGACCCTCAAATTGCCTGAATGGAACTTACTCATAAAAATGTACCTAATAGAAAAATGACAATTTCGCCAAAACTCTTGTTTGTTGATGAGAAATTTTTGTGCTGGCAAGAGGTGGTTTTTCGGGCGTAGTGAAATTGGTATTTTGTGAAAAACTGCAATGGAAAGACTTTTTTTGTGCGACTAGAGTCATGTGTACAAAAAACAGATGTTGACAGATGTTCCAACAAGTGAAGAAGAAGAGTTTTAAAAGAAACATGGTGCGGGATGTGTGGACACACCAGGAAACTGAATTATTTTTGAATTTAGTACGAGATAGAGGGGTAATATATAATAATAGTAAATATATTTATAAATCAACACCATATTTATGTTTGTCACCATGTTTATGGAATGACTTCTGGTGTCATCTCGCGATAATAATTAAAACAAATCATCGCATTTGTGATTTAATGGAAAAACTGATATTACGCACTTCTGTTTTTTCGACATTTAGTAAATATCAGTAAAGTTTTGCGCTTATGTCCAATGGAAAAGCCACTATTGAACCTCAACCTGAGCAAATATAACTTGTGCATAAAAATTTGCCAAAAATTTCACCAAAACTTGTTTTTTTTAATGAAAACTTTTTGTGCTTGCAAGTGATGGTTTTGAGGCTGTAGCGAGATTGATATATTGTGCAAAACTACAATGGAGAGACCGTTTTGCACAACTAGAGTCACGTGAACAAAAAAAATGGATGTCGATGAATGTCACAAGTAACAAAGAGGAATTTTAAAACAAACATGGAGTGGTATGTGTGGACACATGAGGAAACTGAATCACTTTTTTGATTTTGTATGGGACAGAGGGGTAAGGAGCATTCTAGATTCAAAACAACAGATATTAATGGTCGTCGCCATGTTTATAGAATGACTTCTCGTGACATCTCGCAATAATAAATAAACAAATCATTGTATTTGTGATTTAATGGAAAAACAACATTATGCACTTCTGTTTTTTCCACATTTAGTAAATATCGGTAAAGTTTTGTACAGATGTCCAATGGAAAAGCAACTATTGACCCTCAGATTGCGTAAATATAACTTGCGCATATACATTTGCTGAAAATTTCCCCAAAACTCTTTTTTTTACAATATAAAATTTTGTGCTTGCAAGTGATGGTTTTTTGGCTGTAGCGAAATTAGTATATTACCCAAAACTGCAGTGGAAAGACCTTATTGCGCAACTAGTCATGTGAGCAAAAAAAAAAAAAAAAAAACAGATGTTGATGGATATTACAAGCGAAGAAGAGTTTTAAAACAAACATGGAGCTGTACACATGAGGAAACTGAATCATTTTTAAATTTTGTACGGGATAGAGGGGTAAGGAGCATTCTAGATTAAACAGATATTTATGTTCGTCGCCATGTTTATGGACTCACTACATCTCGCGATAATAAATAAGCAAATCATCGCATTCATGATTTAATGGAAAAACCAACATTACTTCTGTTTTTTTCCACATTTAGTAAATATCGGTAAAGTTTTGCGCATATGTCCAATGGAAAACCGACTATTGATGGCAGTATTAATACATTACTGAAGCTTTTAATTGACTGAATTGATATGTGATCATTCACAGGTAGATTTATGGACCAATGGACAAAGCAGCTGAAATGTCCTTTTAATGACTGATACAAATCAGGTGCGACGACGACGACACGCAGTCAAGTCTTCTAATAGGTGTAAATGTGCAGGTGCGTTTGCATGTGCGGTCGCTCCCCACGCACGCACGCGCGCAGTGCAGGTGTGCTCAGGTCGCGCGTCGGAGCGCAGGTGTGCAGGTATGCGCACAGCCCGACGCCGTCTGTCCCTTTAAACGCAGCTCCGGTCGGACAGTAAAGCCGGAGCCGTGGAGGTTCAGTATTACGGCTCAAGTCCTCTTGGTGACGCTCTGCTGACATCACTGTGATATTCCCACTCAGCTCTCCGCATCACACACACGGAGCTCCGCAGACTCTCTCTCTCTCTCTCTCTCTCTCTCACACACACACACACACACTCACTCCGTCCGCACTTTGTTTCCATTCCGCTCCGCTCGCCGCCGCTAAAGACGCGCCTGAAAACACGCACCAGTCTCGGTCTACCTGTGCGCACTGCGGCCAGCCCACACGGGGAGGGGTTTGACTCTTCCTGTCAGTGTCAGATCCACGGGACGAGAGGAGCAACTAAAACGCGTCCAGGCTGTGGAGAGAGAGGGACGAACGCACAGAGACTGAGACAAACTTGTCTGTTTTCCACCCAGTTGAGCTCAAAGTTTCTTCGCTGATCCGAGAAGGAATAATTTGGAGCCCGGTTGCCCCACGCAGCGCTCTTGTGGATATTTTACGTCCACCTTGTCTCCTGTTTACAAGAATGGCGAGAGATTACGCAGCGCGCTGGCCAGTGTCTCCGATGAGGAGCACTTGGCTGGTGACAGTAGCGGTCCTCCTCACAGCCCAAGGTAAGACCCAGCCTCTCCTGTCCATCTCCAAACCGTCTCCAGTGCGTTGTCGGATGCGGTCATGTGCGTCCTCGCCGCACCGGCCGCTCCACACCGCACCGCGTCTGCGTCCGCGTCCTGGGAGCGCGGCGGTTTGTCCCACAGTGTCAGCCCCACTGTGTGTCCGCCACCTCTCAGACGGTCAGACCTGTTGGAAAACTTTCCAGTCGAAGCCCAGTGGCAGATCTGCGTTTGGAGTTAACGCTATACGCCATGATATGCAAAGGTGTGGCTCTCCTGGTTTTGTGGTTGTTGTCCCAGTTCGTCGCGGCTTCAGGCGGCAGGTGACTGCACGGGAAAAGATAATCCTCCCTGAGCCTTTACAAACCCTTCCGATTCGGCTGACCTGTAATCTCTTTTTACCTGTTGGGAAAGTGTTGGAGGTAAATGGAGCGCAATCGCAACGCATAGTGGGATTCTTATTAACCATGAGGTAAATGGCACAAATTGGTCCTCGTTCTCCAGAGCAACAGGGTGCTGATGAAAAATCACAGTGTTCGGCATAAAATGAGTATTACTTAGCCTCTGCTCTTCAGGTGCTTTTCAAGAACCCTTAATAGATACTACATTAATTATATGGAAAAAATGTGCAAGCTGTAGAAACATGAATGAAAACCTTCTCTCTGGTATGCATCACAGATTAAAAAAAAAAAAAAAAAAGCTACAGAATGGCTGAAATGTTGTAATATAGAGGAAAGAAAATACCTCTAGTCGCTGCCAGATCTTGCACACATCCATCTGTAAGAAACCATTATTGGCTGATAGCATCAGTCTGCTGATATATCATCTGTCAGCTGATGCAAAATCACTGCAAATCACTGTATGATAGATAGATAGATAGATAGATAGATAGATAGATAGATAGATAGATAGATAGATAGATAGATAGATAGATGGGCTTTATTACAGACTCATGGTCCACATTAACCCTTTCATGCATGAATTATGAGAACCTTAATCAGCATTTATTTCCTGAGTGTTTTTATTCCTCT
Source organism: Sphaeramia orbicularis (assembly GCF_902148855.1). NCBI lineage: Eukaryota > Metazoa > Chordata > Actinopteri > Kurtiformes > Apogonidae > Sphaeramia > Sphaeramia orbicularis. The sequence continues at coordinate 50,795,675 of NC_043967.1, read as the reverse complement.
TTAGGCATGAAAAAAACAATGTGACAGAAAATTTTCTTATGAACATATTTTTCATGGAGTTTAAAAAATGTCAGCTTGACACCGTGCGTTTAATTTTGGAAGCAAAGAAACATGGATTTACTGATATATCATGTGAAAACTATGAAATAAAAACCTTTTTAATGCTGCTAATCTGCTGTTTTCTCACATTTTAACATACTCTGATACTAGTCATTACTCACTTAATGGAGATAATATACACAAAAAAACAAAAACAAAAAACAGTTAATTGCAGTTTAGTAACAATAACAAGCAATTTATTTATTTTTTTTTAGTTTATTTTGAATATGCAACAAGACAAAGTAATCTTACTTAGTCCTTAGGAAAAAAAACAGGTAGTAAGAGGTCATGGAAGAAAACAAAAAAACAAAACTTATACATATACATGACTTCATTTGCACATTCTAAAAGGAGTGGAGGAAGTATAATGTATTTATCCCACCCCTTCAACACTCAAACATGTTAGTTCACATCAGGTTTATCAAGAACAGCAAAGTTACACTAATGGTCTGAATGTCAGTGTATGGGGTGATGTATAAGTGTCCACTGTGTTGACTGATATGGAACTAAAACAATAAAATCCATGAATATACAAGAGAACAGCTGGAGAATAACTGTCCACTGTAGTGACCAGTCTGCATGAAAGGGTTAAAAAGCAAACAGATAAATACAAACACAACAAAAAACTCTATACTTTCAAGAGGCAGTCATACCAGTGCTCCCAGTACAGAGATGCGTAACATACAACACTATATGCAAGATTTGTCAGCAATAAATGTATAGATTCTTCAATTCTTATTTTTTACAGTGTGCATTTTGCCCAGTGTGCACAATGAAAGCCCCAGTTGCAACACTACAAACCAGTAATTCAATCCACACCGCAAACAGTAAAAGTTTAAGTGCCACTCATACTCAATAAGGAAGACAAATGAAGTTACTACAAGCTCACTATTGGTCGGGACAGACGTATAAAAGGAAAACTGAGGCACAAATGCAATAGAAGCAAGAAGGAGAAGCAGGCTTTATGTCCCTATAAGGATATTAGAGCGGTATATTTGCAGATAACAACATCCCAATCTGACATCACAGGATTGCACCGTTGAGCAATGCAGACAAGCTTCAAATCCCAACAGAAACAATCCTCAGTTTCTCTTTTTCCCAACTGGGACCAGCTACAAAATTCATAACAGCAGGTAGTCAGGCTACAGTGATCGGCATAAAAATTTGCGAGGCCCGCTCTGTCAGCATGAATCTGTCAGCCTGTTGTTTTCACCTGGGTGTAACTAGTATCATCTGTCAGAGCTGTCCCCAAATTGTCACTAAGGAAGAAGAAGTTGGGTCATTACGGAGCTGGGAGATGTGTCGTCTTGTGTGTTGACACGCCTCGGAGACATGCCTCTGAGATCAAAGCAAATGGGAGGCCGAGTCCTTTTTCAAGGCCGTGAGCCGCACAGCCTCTGCTTTGCATTTTTGCTGTAGTGTCTGTTGCATAATAGGTGAGGATGTGAACTGCGGTTTTCCGTGAGTCTTACAAAGCATTCGGGAGATTTCACCTTCATTGAAATGTGCTTTGTAATGACCCTGCTGCATTTTTTTTTTTTTTTTTGGAGTCACGTAAGCTTGAAGAACAGGAGAATCCCACAGAATCAGGACTTTGGTGTTACCCAAAGAGACCCCGGTGCTCTAAGATATGCAACCCAGGTTGGTGTGACGGTGACAGATATTCAGCTGAGACTCTGCTGCATCAGGCCTGTATTGTTAAAACGCTGTCAGATTGTCATGACAGTATCCCCACAGGTTATGAATTAATTTGAACGTACAGCAACACAACTCTCTTGTCGGAAAGAAAAAAAAAAAAACCTCTGCGCTCACATTTCAGCTACTTAGCCACAGAGTTACTGACACTGAACAGAAAAGAAAAATAAACCCAGGTGCCGTCATGTCTCACCTCCATAGTGTCTGTTTAGCGTACGGATGTGGAGCCCAAATATCAATTATGTCGTATGTGCATATGTTTTGTTTTAATTTTGTTTTCAATCTCCAAATGTATGACAAAAACATACAACTTGAACAAGAGCAAGTTCCTATCCAACTGCCCCCCACCCACACCCCCCAAGCACTGGACCTCCATTAAGTGTATATATACAGCCAGACATAATACACTTCTATACACAAATATCTAAACACCCTTCAAATGTACGTACAGACACATACATACTGTATATATGTACACATATATACACACTCATGCATGTTTATAAGTTCACATACATATAAACAAGTGTGATGCATATATCTGTTCGTTTTATCAAGAGTTTTTATTTTCAATTTTTAAATGTATAACAAGAAACATACAACTTAAACATGAAACTGTTGTATCAAGTTCCTATCCAACTGCCCCCCCAAGTACTGGACCTTAAGTTTATATACAGCCAGACATAATACATTTACATACAAATATATATAAACACCGTTCAAATATATGTACAGACACATACATACTGTATATATGTACACATATACACACATGTGCATATTTGTTAGTTCACATACACATAAATATGATGCATGTATCTTTTATTTTTGATCAAGGTCTTTTTTATTTTCAAATGTATAACCAGAAACATACAAGTTCAACATGAAACTGTTGCATCAAGTTTGTGTCCAACAGCCGCCCCCCCCCCCCCCCCCCCCCCCCCCCCCCCCCAAGTACTGGACCTTCATTAAGTTTATATACAGGCAGACATAATACACTTGCCAAAAAACCCCCTTCAAATATACAGACACATACTTACTGTGTATATATACACATATACACACACGTGTATATTTGTAAGTTCACATACACATAAATAAATATGATGCCTGTCTGTTTTTTTTTTTTTTTGATCAAGGTCTTTTTTTATTTAAAATGTTCAAATGTATAAGCAGAAACATACAACTTAAACATGAATACATAACACTGTTGTATCAAGTTCCTGTGCAACTGTACCCCCCATCCCCCCAAGCACTGGACCTCCATTAAGTTTATATACAGCCAGACATACTATACTTGCATACAAAAATATATAAACACCCTTCAAATATATGTACAGACTCATACATACAGTGTGTATATATACATACACATATACACACGTGTGTGCATATTTGTAAGTTGAGATACAGATAAATAAATGTGATGCATATGTCTGTTTTTGGATCAACATGTTTTTTTTATTTTCAGTTTTCAAATGTATAACCAGAAACGTAAAACTAGAACATGAAACTGTTGTATCAAGTTTGTGTCGTACTCCCCCCACCCCCAAGTACTGGAACTTTAAGTTTATATATAGCCAGACATTATACACTTAGATACAAAAATATATAAACACCCTTCAAATATACATACAGACACATACATACTGTATATATGTATTTACAGATATGCACACATGCATATTTGTAAGTACACATACACAATATATAAATATATAAATAAATATGACGCATATATCTTTTTTTTTTTAATATTTTTTTAATTTTCAAGTGTATAACCAGAAACATACATCTTTGAAAATGAAACTGTTGTCTCAAGTTCCTGTTCTACCCCCACCCCCCAAGTGCTGGAACTTTAAGTTTATATATAGCAAGACATAATATACTTACATACAAAAACATATAAACACAGTTCAAATATATGTACAGACACAAACATACTGTATATACATATACATGTACACATGTACACACATGCATATTTGTAAGTTCACATCCACATAAATAAATAAATGTGATGTATCGTAGATTTTTCTCCTTTTATTTAAAACTTTTGTGCAAATGTTCAATCTAACATGTAAGAAACTACAAAACATCAATGCATAACGTGTAAGACAAGCACAAAGGAAGCACCATTCAAGTTGTAAACATAATAAATATGATTGAAAGACTGTTTTTCAGGGATGTGTTTCTTAAAGTACAGTTTATATCGTCTCTTTTCGGTCTGAACTCTTCATTTACTCTTGTTAGTCTGCCTCAGTGTCCTTTGTTTGTGTTACCTTCCTGCAAATTACCTCCCTGCATCATTGTACAAGTATGTAAAGCCACTCCGAAATGCCAAAAAATATGAGTGTAAAGTGTGATTTGTGACACAATGAAACGAGGAAAACAGCTTACAGTAATATAAGATAATAGATGTTTTGTGTCATCACTCAATATGCATTATAACAGCTTCGTGTCACTTCCCTCCCTGTCTCTCTCTACTATAACTATCATAATAAAAAATAAATATCATTTATGAAAGCAGAATAAACCTGATTCCATCGGCTTTAAGTGGCTGCTCAAGGAAACAGTTCAAGGAAGCGTTGAGCGTGTTTGGATTTACTGCCTTTTTTTAGTCTTATGATGAAAATAAATGAACAGCTTGGACAATAGGGGTCAAATTGTGCAGTGAAACTTAAACCGTAAACTAAAAAGAACATTGTTAACCTTCAGTAAAGCAGGCGAACAAAAGTTGAGAGGATATCATTCCGCAGCAATGATAATTAAGTCACTTCAGGTGTCCCCCCCTCCTCTCTGCGCTCGTCTCTATAGGCTCGATCCTGCTCTGAAATGTCAATGATGATGAGTCCCCTCGACGGCTCGGTGGAGACGGAGGGCTGATTAGCTTATCACTTGGAGAGCAGGCGGCCGATGATTATCGCCCTTAGAGCAGTGAGGCCTGATTATCGAGAGCTCTTATTAATGACTCATCGTCTGCTCTGCTTTGTGGCATGATGTTTGTTGTTTGGATATTTGTGCAGCAGTCTGGATCCGCGCTCACATGTGGAATTAAGGCCACGAGATGGTCGGCGTTGGGGAACTGGAATGATCTGATAGACTTCATCCAGGAAGAATTCAATGAGTATTTCAATGCGGTTTAACTCAGAAGAGGCAAATATTATAATCAGGGGTCCTGCGGGGTCTTGAAAAGTCTTGAATTTACAAATGTGCATTGAAAACCTTAAAGTCTTTAAAGGAGTCATATTTATCTAAACCCACTTTGATTAGTCTGTGGTTCATTTTTTATTTGGGTATTTGGATCGTAATAGTTCATAAAGTTTGAATTTGAACCCCCCAGGTGCTGCAAAGCTATCTTTATATTAAATTTGGCAAAAATCAAGTGGATTTCTACAACTTGTTTAAATTCCTGCTTAATTTGTTACATTTTATAACTAGTTATTTCACGACATAGGCACATATAAGGTCAAGACTTCTAACAAACATTTCTCAGAGTACGTCCATACTGAAAATATGTCCAAACTTGGAGCCGATTACTTAAAATGTTAAGTTACTGGTTGAACGGGACAGAGCAGCACAACCAACAACCTGGAAGGGGTGGGGCCTAAAGTAGCTCATTTGCATTTAAAGGGCCAGCGCTTCAAACCACCTTTCTCATGTCATTACTCAAAATTATTGTTGAAGATGGACCTGTGGAGTAGGGCTGCTCGATTATAGAAAAAAACAATAATCCCGATTATTTTAGCAATAATTGAAATCACGATTATTAAAAATGATTATTTGTTAACCTTAAAGTTGTTTATTTTTTTTTCTTGCAAAACAATGTAAAATATACTCTTTAAACATAAATAAAGCTTTTAAACACTGAAACAAAGTATGTTCATTTTTGTACAAAACAAAAAAAAAATCTTTGAATGCAAATAAGTATACTGTAAATTAAAGTATGTTTCCTTTTGTTAACAAATACCACACTGGAATTAAACTGTAATAGACTTGCCATAGAACTGGAGCAATTAAAAAAAAAAAAAAAAAAAAAAGTGCAAATTATAAATTCAAGTATGTTCAGTGTAGTAGCAGCTCGTGTAAAATGATGTCTTAAAGGGAAAACCTAGCATTTGTCCAGTGGATTCACCATTTGTCTGAAGCCCAAGTTGTCACTTGTGTTCATGGAGCACATACCTTTAACCATGTAATGGGCAATGGATTCTGTTTTCTTTTGGTGTCTCTCCGATGTTGATGAGTAGGGAGTTGCAGCGTAAAGAGATTCGGAGATTGAAGATTGCATTGCGGACGAAGTTGTAGACAGAGTTGGTTTTTAGTGTTTTGGTTTTTCATCAGATTATCATAAAGGTGGCGGTGGTTAAACTTTAGATGGTTAAAAAGGTTTGTTGTGTTAGCGGTCGGTGCGGACACAACTACAAAACACTTCTTGCACATGATGTGTTTTTGCTCTTCATCTTCTTCATCAAACCCAAAGTGATTCCATACAATTGAAGTTGACGTGCCTTTTTGGTTTGCCAAGCGCTTCTGCTGTGATTCTCCTGCCATTTTTCCAGACCGCTAGGTACAACTGTCCTGGTGGGGTGGACCTGCCGGCTAGCTGGCAGCTGGAGCTTAGAGGGGGGTTGGGGCGGAGCAGCTCATGGTAGCTTGCGTGCGCATGAATTAAAACAACTCCAAATTAATAATTGTTTTTCTCGATTACGTAATTTTTGTAATCGTTGAGTGTAATAATCGAAATCGTAATTGAATTTCGATTAATTGCACAGCCCTACTGTGGAGTTGAATTAATGAAGAATTCAAACCCAAGCAGAGCCTTTACAGTTTATGTAGACCACAGGGAAATGTTTGAAAATGCATAATTCCATTTAAAAAAGCACAATATCACTCCTTTAAATCTGATATGATAGGTCTTAAGTTCTGTTGCCATAAACTTGTTCACTGCTGTGTTTAAATGTGTCTGTTAAATGTCCAAAAAGTTACATTAGTCGACTCAGTTCCACCTGTTCCAACCCCACAATTTATAATGAAATTAGGAACTTGCTAACTTTGCAGCCTCCGGTGAGAAATGAGTGGGAACAGTAGGACTCAACGTGTTGGAATAAATAAATACATTTTCCTAAATTCGCAGAGCCTAGGAGCCAGTATAGCCGTGAAATAGGCATTCAATTGTGCTCTAAATGGTCTTGAAAAGGTCTTAAAAAGTCTTAAATTTAACTTGTACAAACCTGTACGAACCCTGTATAATGGAATCTCAACTGGCACAATGTGTGCAGCAGTTTTAAATTAAAATCCACAGAAATATCCAATTATACTGTTGTAATTATAATACATAATCTACTTTTAAATAAGCATCGAGTTCAACGTTTTGCCGTTGAGCTGACCACTTCAACCAAATGTGTGCTTTTTCGCCGTTAGGCATGAGGACAGCCATTTAAATTTTTTTCTTTGTACCATGTTTTAGTTGATTAATTATTGGAACAGCGCTAGAGGCTAAACAATTCCCATTATTTCAAAAGCAGAGGGGCAGTTTGAGTGAAGCCCTGCATTTTTCTCAGTTTAACTAAACTGACTTGGCTTCACTTTGCGCTAATCCCCTTTTTAACCCGACGCACTGGCTTCACCCAAGGGTGGGAAATGATTGGGAGTCTCTGCCAGCAGTCTGTGGTGCAGAGGTCCCAGCCCCATCGCGGATGATAGCAGATGGACTAAATGTCAAGGAGTGTGTCTTGGGAGAAGTGATCTGGTGTGTGTGTGTGCGTGTGTGTGTATGTGTGCGGAGTGAGTGGAGGGGGAGGAGGGGGAGGAGGGGTTGTCATTGTAGCCTTGAGAGCTGATCATAGGTATCATCGCTGAATCTGAAAGGTCAACGGCCGTGTTACGTGGCTGGATGCCAACTTGTCGAGGTCTAATGATAGGTTTTAGCATATAATGATGTCTTTTTGGGTGGTCGGCTTATTTAGAAAACTGACAATTACATTTATCAGAAGAAGTGTATGGAAACCACAACACAACAGTGAGAGGAGTAACTCTTTAGGTGCTTGGATTTATTTTTAAAAAATTACATTTTGATATCAAGATTTCAAAAAGCTGTAGCTTGGAAGTGTTTAGAGCAGTGTTGTTCGACCTTGAGGTTGGGACCAAGGTTATAATAGTTTTGGATTTTTCATTACAGTTTAGTTTTATTTAGCTTTGACTTTTTTTTTTCTCTAATTCAGTTAGTTTTAATTCATTTTTAGAGCAGGTTTGATAGTTTTTATTAGTTTTAAATTTTTTTCTAAATGATTAGTTTTAGGTATTCATTTTAGTTTTGTCGTATCTTTTCTCTTCTTTCCTGTCGTATTCACATAAATCCCAGACAGGACTCTGCTGCCTTCATCTCCACTTTAGTCTCCATGTTTCCAGGTAGAGTGGGGACCAAGGTTATAATAGTTTTGGATTTTTAATTATAGTTTAGTTTTAATTAGTTTTGACTTTTTTTTTCTCTTATTCAGTTAGTTTTAATTAGTTTTTAGAGCAGGTTTGTTAGTTTTTATTAGTTATCGTTTTTTTTTGAATGCTTAGTTTTAGTTTAGTTTAGTTTAGTTTTAGTATTAGTTTTAGTTATTTCATATATTTTATCTTCCTCATCATCCTATTCAAAGAAATTAGTGAGGCGTGGATATGTGTTACCCTGGACACTTTATTTGGGGGTCGGGTTAGGGCGGCTCATGGACTGAGCAGAGACACAATGTACCGTACAATGTCTAAATTCCCTATAGCAGGTTGGGGGGGGTGCAATCCATACACAACGTCACTTACGTGAAACAATGCGAAGATGTGCAAAGCATGAGAGGAGATGCACAAAGCAGCCAGCAGTTAAAGCAGATAGAAACATATATAAACCAGCTAACCAGCAGTTAAAGCAGATAGAAACATATATAAACCAGCTAACCAGCAGTTAAAGCAGATAGAAACATATATAAACCAGCTAACCAGCAGTTAAAGCAGATAGGAACATATATAAACCAGCTAACCAGCAGTTAAAGCAGATAGAAACATATATAAACCAGCTAACCAGCAGTTAAAGCAGATAGAAACATATATAAACCAGCTAACCAGCAGTTAAAGCAGACAGAAACATATATAAACCAGCTAACCAGCAGTTAAACCAGATAGGAACCTATTATAAACCAGCTAACCAGCAGTTAAAGCAGACAGAAACATATATAAACCACTTATAAACATATCTAACCCAGTTCCTCATCAGTAAACCACACCTTAGCAGATATCTCATCTCTTAATCATATCCAGTTCCATTATTAGCCAACTTTGCTTCAGTTCAGTTCAGCTAGCTGTAGCTAGTAACATCAAACGTTTTTTAACATTCTAACAGGTTCCATACCTCTGTAATTGGATTAGTTTTCATCCTCCTCTTCTCTCCTCTTCTAAACTGTGCAGTTCAGGGCTTGGAAGGTCTTTTCATGGTGGTAAACTCTCCAGTTTTAACCTGGATGCTAGTTCAACACTGACTGTCCTTTAGCTCTGCTCTGTCTGTCACTCACGCGCACACACACGGTACGCCAAAAAACCCCCCAAAAAAACCCGACCCATGTATCACTACAGTAAACCCCAGACAGGACTGTGCTGCTTTGTCCCAGCTTTAGTCTGTATGTTCCAGGTAGAGTGGGGACCAGAAGACCACTGGAAACCACCAGTGACCACACATGACAGACTGTGAAGTGTCGTATGGTGTCACCAGCTCAAACTGCTGAAGTGAAATGAATTAATTTCATATCAATCTGACATTGACAGAGACGAAAACGAAGGGAATTGTATCCATAATTTTTATACGTTTTAGTTAGTTTTGTAAGCTCACAATACAGTTTCAGTTAGTTATCGTTTTTTTCTTTTAATTAGAGTTTTTATTTATTTCAGTTAACGAAAATGTTTTTTCAATTTTAGTTTTCGTCATTTCGTTCGTTTTCGTTAACGATAATAACCTTGGTGGGGACCAGAAGACAACTGGAAACCACAAGTGACGACAAGTGTTAGACCATGAAGTGTCGTATGGTGCCACTAACTAAAATTGCTAGAGTGAAATAAATCACTTTCATATCAATCCAACAGTGACAAAGACGAAAACGAAGGGAATTTTATCCGTAATTTTTATAAGTTCTAGTTAGTTTTGTAAGCACACTATACAGTTTCAGTTATTTATTGTTTTTTCTTTTAATTATAGTTTTTGTTTATCTCAGTTAACAACATTTTTTTTTTCAATTCTAGTTTTTGTAATTTCGTTAGTTTTCGTTAATGATAATGACCTTGGTTGGGACCACATGTGGAGTCGCCTGGATTTTCTAGTAATTGATTAAAAAACAAACAAAAAAACTTACGAATGAAAAATATATGGTGAGTTGACAGAGACAAACCCAATCCATAACAGACATGACAAACTGTGAGTGTGAAACTGCAGCACTGTGGTTCTGTTTATCTGTCACATGTTCATTGTGGTCGGTTTCAGATGCTGCAGCTCTTTCATAATTCATAGTTTGAGTTCTTGTTTGTTCAGTATTAATTGTCAGCCTTGTAAATCACAGCTGGACTGACTGTACATATCCTGACCAAGGAAAATCAAATTCTCTCTTTGTGCAGTAATCTACACCTGGCTTTACTGCTTCCGTCCAGAATAATATACATTATATAGACCAAATGTTGTATAAAATTAACGTTTATTTGCAATGTAGTATAGCAATCTATTACATGATCAAAAACAAATTCATTTTCACTAGAAATTTGTGAAATTAAAATGTTGTCACAAGCCAAAAAAGATTGGGAACCACTGGATTAGAGATGAAGTCATACTGTGAATGAGGAAAATATCAAGTATGAAGCAAAGTTTATAATGGGAGTAAATTTACTAATCTAATTTGCAAATTATGATGTCACAGGGGCGGCCATATTGGATTGTGTAACTTTTAGTAAAGTTGAAATTTGAACATATTTACTGCACATGGACGTTTTCTTTGTGTTTGTTTTTTCATTTTATCCTTAAATAAATGAACTTAAACATTAGTAGAAAGTAAAATGCAAGTTTTAGTAGCTTTTTAGTCAAGCAGAAGGGTAGCCAAATGTGTCCTTATCTATTAAAACTAAAACTGAATAAACTTAATTACTAAACCAGCTTGGGACCTTCAAACTGGATTTTCTTCTTCACTTTAACCCTTTCATGCATAGTGGTCACTACAGCGAACAGTTTTTCTACCGCTTTTTTCTTGTATATTCATGGATTTTGTTATTTTAGTTTCATATCAGCCAATACAATACACTGCAATTAATAACATTGCTGTAACTTTGCTGTTGTTGGTAAACCAAATCTAACATGTTTGAGTGTAAATCAATTTATTGTTATTGTTATTAGACGGTAATTAACAACAAAAGGTTTTTTTTTTTTTTTTGGCATATTATCTCCATGAAGTGACTAGTATTGGAGTTCACTACAAACAAAAAGTTAAGGATATTTCTTTCTTTTTTTTCTTTATTATTATTATTATTTATTTATTTATTTTTTTGCTATTTTTGCCATTTGTAAATAAAACTGTCTGGTCATTAAAAAAAAAGTGTTTCAGTTTACACAAAAAAAGTAAAGAGCATTGTGCAAGAATCCCAACTGAAAAAAATAGCCCCCAAAATTGTAAATATCCATCACTTTTTGTTTGCAGTGTATGTTAAAATGTGAGGAAAACATCAAATTAGCAGCATTTAATGTTTTTATTTCATAATTTTCACACAGCATATCAGTAAATACACGTTTCGTTGCGTTAAAAATTAAACGCACATTTTTGCAACTTCGTGAAAAATAGCTTCATAAAAAAAAAATAATAATAATAATCTCACTGTTTTTTAAATGCCTAAAGAGGAATAAAGAAAAAAAAATTGATTAACATTCTCATAATTCATGCATGAAAGGGTTAAATAGAAACATGTCCCAAAATGGTGTTAGGATTGAAAGGGCACATGTCCACCATCTATTGGTGGGAGGTGGTAACAAGATCTGGCAACTCTATAATAATGATAATAATAATAATAATAATAATAATAATAATAATAATAATAATAATAATAACAACAACAACACTGGGTTACAAAAAAATGTTTTTTTGCAAGTTGTCTAGGTTTATTCAACTGAATTAGGACCATTTTGCACCGCTAAATCCAAAAATGACATCTGTTTTTCTCAATCAGGTCAGGTTTTTTTGCTAATTTGATTTTGAAAAATTTGATCTTCTCACAAAATATAATAATTAATACCAAAATAAGATTGGTAAGCACACTTTATGAAACTTGTGACTTGATTCCTGTTAGGTACAATGGTGTATTCACCGCAGATGTAGCAGAATACGTCAGGCTTATTTTTGCAAGATCTTCTTGTCGAAGCCATTTCATTCACCTGTAATATTAAAAAAACCATTAATCATAAATTGACAAAAGTAAAATCTTTAGAACTCATTTATTGCAAGAAATATGAAAGAATTTTGTATCATATGATGTGAAAATGCCCATAAATGTAAGCAAAAATGTTCAAAAGCCAATATGTAGCATAGTTCAGAAAGTTGACCTGATTGAGCAAAATGAATGTGATTTTTGGATTCAGCACACCAAAATTATCCTAAATCAGCTCCAAAAACTTAAACAATAAACTTGTTGTTGACCAGTGTAATAATATATCATACTCATAATATTATATAGTCCTTTTTTGGACACTCAAAGACGCTTAAATCTGGAGCTACGGTCTGTTTCATTCAGTTGTTACCTGTCGCAATGTTATGACTTTGGCGCTTAAAGGGTTAAAATAATGATGCCGCAAGGGTTAGTATCAGACAATAATGGTTATTTCAGTAAAACACATTACTTCACTCTAATGCTATGTTGTGACATGTTAAACCATCATCAAATAACTGCAGCTTGATAATATATTTTGGTTAATTGTTCACCACTAATTAAACAAACCGTGCACATATACCTAATAAAAAGGAATAACATGATAATAAAGCCTCTTAGCTCTGTGTTTGCCACTTAAAAAAATACAAGCTGTGATCCTGCGGGGTCCTGCTTTTGTTCTGACCTGCATTTTAAGGCATATTGGCTCCAGACTAAAATGTCAATGGTTCCTCTCAGTGAAGCATGCAGTGATAATCATCCCCCTGAGAACAGCCCATTGATACTTATTGAGAGCTTATTAATGACTCACACCAGCATTGCGTTGCTAGTTGTTGTTTGAGCCAATTTGTTTGGCATTGTGTTTACTTCCTCAGACCAGCAAGGATGCAGTTCTGAGCCAAAAAAAACAAAAAACAAAAGACAATGTCAAGTTCTGCCGCTCTGGGAAAGTAAACTTTGCTCCCTGTTGCATCCTTTTTGGTGCGTGACAGGTTCGCGTGAACTTCGATCAGCTTTGCTTGCATGAATGTTTGACCCTTTCATGCATGAATTATGAGAACCTTAGTCGAGATTTTTTTCCTGTTTTTATTCCTCTTTAGGCATGAAAAAACAATGCAATTGATTTATTTATTTTTTTTTTAATAAACCTGTTTTTTTTATGAAGGTAGATTTGTTTCTTTATTGCTTTCACTAAAAAAAAAAATCAATTAAAAACAGTGTTTGAAGGAAAAAAAAAATTAAGAACCAAAAAATTGCATTTGAACACTTTTTTTCTTTGAAGTGAATTTTTTTTTTTTTATTGAATTTTTTTATTTTTTTTAACCCTTTCATGCATAGGTCACTCCAGTGGACACTTCTTCTCTAGCTGTTTTCTTGTATATTCATGGGTTTTGATGTTTTAGTTCCATATCAGCCAACACAGTGAACGCTTACGCACCATCCCATACACTGACATTCAGACCATTACTGTAACTTTGCTGTTCTTGATAAACCTGACCTGCACTAACATGTTTAAGTGTAAATCAGTTGTTATTTGTTAGACAAGAAGTTTTTTTTTTTTTTTTGCATATTATCTCCATGAAGTGAGTAATTACTAGCGTTAGAATATGTTGAAATGTGAGAAGACATCAGATTAGCTGCATTAAAAATGTTTTTATTTCATTGTTTTCATATCACTTTCTGATATTGGGTTTTAAACATATGTTTCTTTACTTCAAAAATTAAATGCATGGATATTTTTGTAACTCCATAGAAAAAAAAAACTTGATCGCATTGTTTTTTTCATGCCTAAGGAGGAATAAAAACACGGAAGAAAAAAATCTTGACTAAGGTTCTTACAATTCATGCATGAAAGGGTTAATAAAAATATTTTTTTGGTTAAAGCAATAAAGAAACAAATCTACCTTCATAATTTTTTATAGAGTTCCAAAAATGTCCACTCCGCTAGACACCATGTTTAATTTTTGAAGGAAGGAATGTAATATCAGAAAGTGATAAACTGTGTGAAAGCTATAAAATCCAAACATTTTTAATGCAGCTAATCTGATGATTTCTCACATTTTATCATATTACCAAGTTTTATTAACAGTTGATTTACACTCAAACATGTTACTGCAGATCAGGTTTATCAAGTAAAGCAAAGTTACAGTAATGGTATGAATGTCAGTGTATTATGGGATGGTGCATAAGTGTCCACTGTGTTGGCTGATATGGAACTAAAACAACAAACCCCATGAATATATTAGAGAACAGATGTAGAATAGCAGTCTACTGTAGTGACCACTATGCATGAAAGGGTTAAGGATGTTCTGCTTCTAAATCTTTTGCCTCAAGGTTTTGTTATTGATCAAGGATTAAAATGTTAACGGCTTCCTGCAGTTCTCTTTGGAGCTCCGTAGAATGACAGATGTCTCACTTTCTGTTGCAGGCTTTTGCATAACGCTGTTCTCCTGTTTTGTTTTTTTGTTTTATTTACAATAACATGAGACCTTTAATGCTTGTAATTCCATAATTGCCACTGGAACACTCATGGCCAGAGGTACAGGTTGGTAGGTGTGAAAGATTTGGAGGTGGTTGTCATGGATACGTGTTTGTGGATGAAACAATTTCCCATCCATTTGTAGCGCCGCTATGTGAGGAATCTCTGTGTGAGTCTGGCTGTAATTAAGGGGGAGAGGGTGGACTGGAGGATGCAGGAGGAAGTGTCATCAGTCCAGATTGCTGTGAGTCCAGGAAGAAGGTTTTAATTCATCACTCTGTCTGCCAAGAAAGCATGTGTCTGCACTGTGTCAGCGCTTTTATTTATTTGTTTTCATTCCATTTCTGAGGAAACGGGTTACTAAGCAAATTCCAGGTCGCAATCCTAGAAATAGACGGTATCATGGCGAACACCTTGGCATTCCTCAGTGAGTCTTCAGCAAACAGGTGTCTGTGGGAAGAGGGATTACAAAGTGTAGCAACAGGAACGGGGCCATGAATCACAATGGAGGTGATCCAGGGATGGTCAGAGGAAGGCTTTCTGCATTCTGCTCTCAGCGCTCAGTTAACTTTCACTGGCAGAAAACGGGCACACAGGCTTTTCCATCAATGCACACACGCATGATCAGTGTGGCCACCCTGCTTTGTTTGACTTTTACCCCCATGCAGAGCAAAGAAAAACTTCCCGCCAGCCTTTGGTATCCAGCTCAGCGTTTCATTTTCACATTCTTTTATCCAGTCCTTCGCTCTCCCTCAGTCTTATTCTCTCACCCTCCCTTTGCACTCATTCTTCTGCTCACGACCCTATTTTCAGCCGGCCTGGCTGGCTGCCGCTTCATGGCGGCTCCCGAGTGGGGGCCCTTTTGTTGGAAGAGCTTTTGGTGGAATTAAAAAGGGTGCCAGCACAACCCTCCCACCCCTCCTCCCCTTTCTTCCTCTATCCGTCCACTCCATTGCTCTGAGTTCTTCTAGGCCTCATTGTTTAGAGAGAGATGGAGTTGGAGGGGGAGAGAGAGAGAGAGAGAGAGAGAGAGAGAGAGAGAGAGAGAGAGAGAGAGAGAGAGAGAGAGAGAGAGAGAGAGAGAGAGAGAGAGAGAGAGAGAGAGAGAGAGAGAGAGAGAGAGAGAGAGAGAGAGAGAGAGAGAGAGAGAGAGAGAGAGAGAGAGAGAGAGAGAGAGAGAGAGAGAGAGAGAGGAGAGAGAGAGAGAGAGAGAGAGAGAGAGAGAGAGAGAGAGAGAGAGAGAGAGAGAGAGAAATTCAAAAGTGTGAAAATGTTTAGACAAGCGTCCCTGCTCTGTCTCCCAGACTGTCCTGAGCTCACCCCCCCTTCTGCAGCGGCCGTCGCTCATCCTCTCCTCCTGTTCAGACAATATTTCCGCTGCACGTATAGTCTGCAGGTGACAACATGGAAATTATTTATCGGCTAAAATTTGCTTAGAGGTCTTATTTCTGTCTTTGTGCATAAGAAATCAATATAAGTGGAAGGAACTTTGTGTTGGTAAATGCAAGTTCTGCAAATGTACAGGATTTCAGTTCTGTTGTAACATGTTGATGCTCATATGAACTATGTTTTCAGCTCAAAAATGTCCAATTTCATCACAATTAATGCTATATTTTCATGTCACAAATGGCCAAGTTATATTTTAATTGAATTTACCTGAAAAACAAATATTCTATTCTTTTAGATTCCCCAGTTTTTCTTCAAAGATTCTCTCCTACATATCACATGTTTTATTTTTACAGGTTTAATCTGGAGTATGGTGCTGATCCATCCTGCTTATGTTACACCAATACATACATGAAGAATGTCACACGTCACTTTTTAAATCAACAGTTTTCTAATAATAAGCATTTTTATAGAGAAATAACAATTCTATATTGTTATTTCCTCTTTAGTATGATGATAAACTATACAATAAATAATTCTGATCCTAGTTTTTGCACAGGGATCATTAGTGTAAACGGTGACATGGCTGCCGAACATCAGTATGATGGGATCTGTAACAACCATGTCACATCCGTCCACTGACACATTTAGTGTTTTTGTGTCAGCTGTTATTGTTTTAGATCCACAATACTTACATTTATGAATAAGAGGAGAATTAGCAACAGTAAGTCTGTAAGTTTATTACTAATGAAGTACTGGTACTGACCAGAGCATCATGGGTAATGTCACGTCCGTCCACCAGCAAAAGTTTTCACATACACGTGCTATTTTAATCCAATATTTCTGAAAATAGAGCTTCCACTGTCAAATAATATCAGTAGTCTGTGCACAAATGGATTAGCATTATTTCAACACAGTTCTATGCATTTACGACTTTTTTTTTTTTTTGACAAAAATGGCCACTCATTTGACCCCCTAAGTAAATTTTTGCCGTTATTTATGTATTTATTTATTTGCACATCATAAAACGGTAGGAGAAAATTTAAAAAAAACAACAACATTCAAACAAGTAACATCATTGTGCAGGAGAGGTTAGAAGCCAAAAAAGGCTTATGTGAATACCTCCCCGGAAATGAACAATACACAGAGAAAAAAAAGAAAAAAAAAAAGCAAGAAAAATTAAAAGTACAATATAACTGAATTAATAAAGTAAAGTAAAAACAATAAAAATGCAAATCACATTACAAATCATGAAATCCAACGATATACAGCCTTACATTTTTTTCATGAATTAAAGTCCTTTTCAGATGCTTTTTAAACGATGATAAAGTAGATGTTGATTGAAGTTCAGGTCGTAGATTATTCCACAGATTTGGTCCACGATATTTCAGAGAATACTGACTGACACAAGTTCGGCAGTACGGAGGATAAAAATTTGCTTGAATATCGTGTTGGATAATTGTGAATAACAGAAGACAACATAAAGAAATTCTGAAAAACTTTGGGAAGAATATGAGTAAAGTGACCATATTTGTACTTGAAGACACAGGTCTGGTCAACGTTTACATCAAAAACTGAGAGAAGTTTGAATTTTTGGAAAAGAGGAAATGACTTCCACAGTTGGTGTTGGAGTGCAACAGTAGGTCAGGCTGCGACGTGATTCTGTGACATTTCCTCTTGTACCCATGTGGTCAATTAATCTCTGCCCTAACATTGTTTTGTCCATGTGTATCTTCATGGAGCTTCAGGCCAGGGTTATTTTCCTGCAGACACAGACGACAGTGACGGCATCGCTCAAATTCTGTGCTGCATTTTCTACGCTCGACCGCATCATTAATACAGCAGCTACCCCGTGATAATTGTGTCAGTGTTTATTCCAGAATGGTCTCCAGAGGAAACCATAAACAGGTGAAGAAGGCTGCTTCGTATTTGGGCTCATATCGCACTCGTAGCCCTGGCATCACCTCTCAGTTTCTCTCCATTCGTTTTCCATTTCCAAGTGGATGTATCAACAGGTTCAGTCCAAAATGCCTCTGGATGCAATTGGATAGACCTAGGACCAATAAGAGCGGTGAAATGAGGGTTTGGACCAGGTGGTAAATGAAACTTTTATAGAGTCAGAAGTACAGCAGACTCATCTGAGGCTGTAGATGCTTTTTGGTTATTGTTTTAGAGCAGGGGTGTGAAACTCATGTTAATTCAGGGGCCGTATTCAGCCTAATATGATCTAAAGTGGGCCGGACCAGTCAAATAATAGAAAATAATATGAATGAATGAATACATTTATTTTTGGTTTTACATCAGTCATTGTTCTCAGTACATCAATTGTAATAAACATAAAAACCAAAAAAGGAATAGGCTAGAAGCAAAAGCTTATTTTCTGCCTATCCTTTTCAACTAATACAGGGTGGGGAAGCAAAATTTACAATGAACATTTAGTTGTTTTTTTCTCAGCAGGCACTACATCAATTGTTTTGAAACCAAACATACAGGGTGAGTAAAAAAAACGCTCTTTCCATTTAAAGAAATTGTACTGCTAAAACGGAAACACTGATTTTTCTTTTGACCATACAGTCATATTGATGTGGTTATTGAGCATGTCTGGTGATGTAGTCATAGATTTATTGCATTGCATAAGAGAGAGAAGGTCCATTGTTTATTGGGCACTGAAATACCTGCCAACACAATGTATGCCACAGTGAACAAACTTGAAATTGACAACAATTACAGGAGTCGGGGCTTTGCTTTCACACTCAGGACATAGGCCTACATGACAGTGCCCAGGGAGTTTTCATCATGGCAAGACCACAGCGATTGCAGGTATTATTTCCTCATCGAGTTGTCTGTTTGGGTCAGGAGAGAGAGTGGCCACCTAGATCCCCGGACTTGACCCCCCTTGATTTTTTCTTGTGGGGGTATCTTAAAAACCGTGTGTATCAGACTGTTCCACAAACTCTTCAGGAACTCCGAAATCGCATCACGGCTGAAATCCAAGCCCTACGACGGACACAAATGGCGAGAAGAGCTGTGTTAGAGATGCGACAACGAGCACAGATTTGCATCAATCTGAATGGTAGCCAGGTTGAAGGTCGTGCCGGACGACTTCGTTGAGACAAAACATTTTGATGGTGAGTAAACATGCTGTAATGGTTGACAATTTCAATTTCATTCACGGTGGCATAAACTGTGTTGGCAGATATTTCGGTGCACAATAAACAATGGACATTCCCTCTGTTATGCTATGCCATAAATCAATGATTCAATCGCCAGACATGCTCAATAACCACATCAATATGACTGTATAATCAAAAGAAAAATAAGCATTTCCATTTCAGTGGTACAATTTCTTTAAATGAAAAGAGCGTTTTTTTCTGACTCACCCTGTATATTGATGTCATAATCATACCTAACACTATTATCCATACCTTTTCAGAAACTTTTGCCCATATGAGTAATCAGGAAAGCAAACGTCAAAGAGTGTGTGATTTGCTGAATGCACTCGTCACACCAAAGGAAATTTCAAAAATAGTTGGAGTGTCCATAAAGACTGTTTATAATGGAAAGAAGAGAATGACTATGAGCAAAACTATTACCAGAAAGTCTGGAAGTGGAGGAAGCAACAAAAAACGTACCGAAGCTTTTATTAAAGCTCTCAAATCCAAAATCCTAAAAGATCCAACCAAACCCATCCAGATACCAGGTACTGCCATGGCTTAAAGCAAACTACCCAGATGGAAATTATGTATGGACACAGGATGGTGCTCCAGCCCACACGGCTAGAAAAATACAAGATTTCTGCAAATCCAACTTTAGCAATTTTTGGGAATCATGTTTATGGCCACCTTCTAGCCCAGATCTAAACCCTCTGGATTCTGCTATTTGGGGCATTTTAGAACATGCTACCAATAGAACATCACACAGCAATGTCGACTTTCTTAAAGATACTATTAAAGAAGAATGGGAGAAGTTGTCACCCGAATATTTGAGGAACACTTGCGCAAGTTTCAGGAAGCGTGTGAAGGCAGTTATTGAGAAAGAAGGAGGACACATAGAATAAAAACATTTTCTATTATGTACATTTTCTTGTGGCAAATAAATTCTCATGACTTTCACTAAACTAATTGGTCATACACTGTCTTTCAATCCCTGCCTCAAAATATTGTAAATTTTGCTTCCCCACCCTGTACACTGCTGACGTCAACTTAAATGTGTACAGCATCGAGCATTTACACCATAATAACAAATAAAAACATTTAAAAAAAAAATAAAAGTCAACAACAAAAACACATCTACCATCTCAGTTCAATATTTCTGAATAATTTAAACTTAAAGTACTTTTCTTTTTTTTTTTTTTTAACTTCCCCAAAGGAGTGAATAACTTAAATGCACCATGAGGTCCATTCCATAATTTCACACCCACAATCCCCATTCATGTAGACGTCACATCTGCCCCCACTCTAATCCACTCGCACATATCAGAATCTCTGAAATTCGAATTACTCGCTCTTAATTCCAAGAAACCACACCTGAACTTTGCAACAATACTATTTTCATCCTTCATGTTCCCTATACCTATTTAGAAACAATTCTTTATACCTCTTTTTAATACATTTATGTTTGTACTTTCCTTTATCTCCTGTTCTAGATTGTTCCACAAAGTCACTCCACAGCTTGTTATGCACGTACTTTTCATTGTTGTTCTTACTTTATGCTTAATAGCATAAAGTAATTGTATAATAGGATAATAACTTATGAATAATGTCGACTCTAAAGTTTTCTCTATGTTTTTGAGTGAAAAAAGTAAGATTCTGTTACGGAAATGTTTACATCTACAGCTGTACTTGAATGTAACATGAACGAATATAAACACCCTGAAAATTCTTAAGAAAAATAAGTGCAATTTTTACAATATTGCATCATAGTTTATCATTTATACATGTGCATTTGAACTTGCAGATCACAATGGATCTACAAATACACGAAACATTTAATAACAGGCAGAATATTATTAAAACTCCACATACTTCTATTAAGACATCTAATGTTGTTCATGTTTGTTCAGGTTATTTACTTTTTTTTTGTAAAAGGCTAGTCTGTAAATGTAAACATGTTTGTATAATTTAACTTTTTTTGTTTTTTTTTTTTTACAGTAAAAAAAAGAAAAAAATGCAGTTTTCATTATTTGTAGGTTATTATGGTGGTATTTTACTGGTCTGACCCACTTGAGATTGAACTGACCTAAAATCATTTTCACATCCTTGATTACCTCCGCCAAGGAGGTTATGTTTTTGCCAGGGTTTGTTTGTTTGTTTGTCTGTTTGTCTGTCCGTTAGTGTGCAACATAACTCAAAAAGTTATGGACAGATTTTGATGAAATTTTCAGGGTTTGTTGGAAATGGGATAAGGAAGAAATGATTAAATTTTGGTGGTGATCGGGGGTGGGGGGGGCCCACGGGGGGGGCCATTTCCAACAAACCCTGAAAATTTCATCAAAATCCTTCCATAACTTTTTGAGTTATGTTGCACACTAACGGACAAACAGACAGACAGACAGACAGACAAACAAACCCTGGCAAAAACATAACCTCCTTGGCGTGGGGGGGGGCCCACAGGGGGGGGCCACTGATCAGCCTTGGCGGAGGTCTGCGCTCTGAGTGCTTCTAGTTGTTAATATCTTCAGTGTAAATTTTGCATTTCACAAATTCATCCCACAGGCCGGATTGGACCCTTCGTCAGGCTGGTTTTGGCCCCCGGGCCGCATGTTTGACACCTGTGTTTTAGAGAAATTGTGTGCTCCAGTTTGTGTAAGACGAACATCATTTACAGGAGCTATATGAAGTATTTGTACTTTCCAAAAGTATTATCAGAGTTTTTAGAATAAAGAGCTGTGAAGTTCTGACAAAGATGCCCATGTATTGGATTGTCGAGATATGAACTGAATTTATTTCCAGCAATGGGACCACTAGAGGGAGTAGTGACCAGACAGTGACCAGATGGGATGAGAACCATGAAGAAACAACTTGTAGAGCTGGTGAGAAAAGCTAAACTCTGTGGTTTTAACCACTGGACACAGCTGTACATGAAAAGAATGGAATTTGATGTTGAAATGTCAGTGTTTCCTCTGCATGGGTGAGTTTGATTGTGAGGCTCATAAAGGTATATTTATTGATTATTATGGGATGCTATTACCTTTGCTAAGTTGCTGTTTGTCGATCCGTGGTTCAGGCTAAACTGTGACAGTTCTGACCTTGTTTGTTCGATTCCAAACACATCTTTAGCGCTGCTTTTGGTGATTAGAGGGGATATGGGGTTTTACTGTCATCTATAAACAGAGCTAAGCTAACAGGGCTAAGCTAACAGAGCTAAGCTAACAGAGCTGTAATGTAAACTATCAGCTGATGCAGCACGTGAAGATTTTAAGACGCGGCGTTAAATAAGTCGGTACGAATTTTAGTTTATTATTCATTTTTTAATTTCATTTATTTGTCTCAAACTTTTGAAGTAAAAAAAACAAAAAACAAAACTAAAAAAACAGTTAAAGCAAGAACTCAATTACACATGCACCCATCAATGGTTATTAATCATAGAAAAAGTAGCCAAATACAATAAATTTAACATAAATGTACATATGAATCAACTCATAAACACAGTTTTGAGAAGGGACAGAAAGAAGCAAAGTTTAGTTAGTTTGAAGCAAAGTTAGTTTGAAGAAGAAAACTTGATGATACCATAATACAGATGTGTGTAAACGATGAGCTTTATACTTTACGCAGTGACTGATACAATCTGTGGATACATAGTGTTGATTTGGAATATCATTACTATACTTTAATAGACATTTTTGTGTCTAAATGATCTATCAGAGGTAGTTTCAAACCTGCCCCGTCTCATATGAACAGTTGTGATTGACCTGTTGATCTGTTTGATTGGAAGTGGGGCAGATCTAATCTACAAGAGCAAATGAAACATGAGCTCTAAGGTTTCCCAGGACAGCCCCCGTTATGAAAACAATAGTCATGTAGCTGTGATGTGTGGAACCTTTATATTTGTGCTGCAGAGGATTAGATAACACCTCCACATACAGCCACCAAAAAGACTATAATTAGCACAGACGAAGTGAGATTTAATGCAGCACTCGTCCTGTTATCCCAGTTTTTTGTATATTTTATATTACCATGGTGTTAACAAGATGAAATTTAGAGCTGCAACCGATTAATCGACTCAAAGTGATCCAAAAAAAAAAAATCATCCAACCACAATTCTCCTGAATCAAAGCTTTGTTTCCATCCTTTCTCTGCTGTTAAACATTGGTTCCACTGTTGTTTCACACGGACGTTTATTGTGATGCACAAAGAAGCTTCAATTCAGGAAAACTGCAATAAAATATCTCCCTTCAATCAATTTGAGTCGATTAATCGAATCGGGAGTTTTTACGTTGGCTTCAAGCACCTAGTCCACAGGTGTCAAACATGCGGCCCGGGGGCCAAATCTGGCCCACCAAAGGTTCCATTCCGGCCCTGCAGGTTGAAAGTGCAAAAATTAACCTGAACAGTCAAGGTTGTTCAAATCATTTAGGTTCAGGTTCCACATACAGACCAATGTGATCTCCAGTAAAAATAACAACACAATAACCCATACGACAAATTTTCTTTGTGAAAAATTATGTGGAAAAAATTGAAGTGAAAAAAATAACATTACACTGTGAAAATATTCTGATTCTGTTGATCCCAGAATCCCAAGATTCCGTTGGGATTCTGTAAATTGGCTTAGTCTGGTTTTGACCAACTCTATACATAAAGTGTCATAAGATAACTTTTTTGTTGTGATCTGGCGCTATATAAATAAAATTTGATTGATTGATTTGATTGGTTTTCCCCTGTAAGTCGCTTTGGAAAAAAGCATCTGCAAAAAAAAAAAAAAAAAAAAAAAAACATTTACAAAACTATTCTTTCACAATAAAACACAAATAAATACATAAATATAAACGAAGATGAACAACCCAAAATGTGCAATTTTAACAATATTCTGCCTGTTACTAAATGTTTTGTGCATTTATGGAACCACTGTGTTCTGTCGTTGTGGTAATAAGAGACATAATATTGTAGAAATTGTTCAAATTTTAGTTCCAAACTGAAAAATTTTAACAATTTTATTCCTGTAACCAAATGTTTATGTAAGATTGTGTGTAATCTACATGTATAAATAATAAGTCGAGGCATAATATTGTTAAAATTGCATTAATTTTTCAAATGAAATTTCTGTTTTTTCAGGTTATTCACATCTTTTTTGCAACATGTAAACATTTTAATAATTTGGGTTTTTTTTGGACTAAAACATAAAGGAAAAACTTGGATTTGCCATCATTTATAGGTTATTAAGTCAATATTTTACTGGTCTGGCCCACTTGAGATCAAATTGGGCTAAATATGGCCCCTGACCCAAAATGAGTTTGACACCCCTGACCTAGTTGATTAATCGTTTGCAGCTGTAATGAAATTTAATGGTTTTTGCAAGAGACAAGCAGTTTTTTTTGCCATAATTAACTATCTGCAGTACCTATAAAGAAAAAAATTTAATCAACACCCAATCATTTTATTTTTTCAGCTGGAAATTTGGGTTACCCAAGACATACAGTAGTGGAGAAGAAAAGAGTCAGACGGGGCCTCACACACTCACACGTTTCCACGGGCTTTTGCTCATATTTAAGTAAATTGCGCTTCAGTAGTTCATTGTTAGAAAACACTTTTACTTCAGTCCGAGTCAGGAAAGTCTGTGCTTTACAATTTCCAGCTCTTGGCCTTAAACGCTATTAGTTTGTTTGAAAATACGATAAAAGGTACAAGATACGGTTCAATCATTTTTGTCAGCCTCAAAACTAGTCATATCCTTTTCTGCTTCGAGTAAATTGCTTGGATGTGAATAGGTTTTCATCTGCTGCCGACGTCCCAGTCACTGAAGGCTAGAAAGAGTTTAAAAAGTCAATTTCCTGTCCTGGTTCAAGCGCTAACTCTTTAAAGGCCATTCATTGTCCTTTGTCTTCAATATGTTCCCGTATTTCTATTTGTAGATCCTATTTCGTTATAAAACTTTGGTATTTTTAGTCTAACTTTCCTACCTCCCTTCCTGACATCGTGTTGACCTTCTGAACGAGCAAAACTACCAGGTTTTGAAGTATTTGATCACAACATACTACCCCTCACCTCTTTTGGCTTCGTCTTGCATGACTTTCAGGGGTACGGCTGCTGAGTGTTTAGTGAGTGTTTAGTGCAGGGGTGTCAAACTCATTTTATTCCAGGGGCCACATTCAGCTAAATTAGAGCTGAAGTGGGCCGAAACCAGTAAAATAATAATATAATAATATATAAATAATGGCAACTCCAAACTTTTCTCTATGTTTCAGAGCAAAAAAAGTAAATTTACATTATGAAAAGATTTACGTCTGCAAACTATCTTTTTAAAAAATGTGAATAACATGAACAAACTGAAAAAAATAAGTGTAATTTTAACAATATTCTGCCTCAGTTTATCATTTACACATGTACATTAGAACTTATAGATCACAATGGATCTACAAATACACAAAACATTTAGTAACAGACAGAATCTTGTTAAAATTGTACTTACTTCAATAAAAACTTTACAGGTTTTTCATATTTGTTCAGGTTATTCACATTTTTTTTGCGAAATTATACTTTGTTTTAGTGTAAATACATGAAACTATTTACATTTACAAAGAGAAAAATTTGGAGTTATCATTATTTCTATGTTATTATGATAGTATTTTACTGAATTCTGTCCACTTGAGATTGAATTGGTCTGAATGTGGAACCTGAACTAAAAGGATTGTTTATATCTTAGTGCACAGGTGTCAAATATGCGGCCCGGGGGCCAAATCCGGCCCGCAATAGGGTCCAATCCGGCCCCTGGGATGAATTGGTGAAATGTAAAAATTACACTAACATATTAACGATCCTTTTAGTTCAGGTTCCACATTCAGACCAATTCAATCTCAAGTGGGCAGAATTCAGTAAAA
This sequence comes from Sphaeramia orbicularis, assembly GCF_902148855.1. NCBI lineage: Eukaryota > Metazoa > Chordata > Actinopteri > Kurtiformes > Apogonidae > Sphaeramia > Sphaeramia orbicularis. The sequence continues at coordinate 50,769,561 of NC_043967.1, read as the reverse complement.
TACTATCATAATAACATAGAAATAATGTCAACTTCAAATGTTTCTCTTTGTAAATGTAAATATTTTCATGTATTTACACTAAAACAAAGTATAATTTCGCAAAAAATGTGAATAACCTGAAATGTGTTAAGAGAAGTAAGTACAATTTTAACAATATTCTGCCTGTTACTCACTTTATGTATTTGTAGATCCACTGTGATCTGTCAGTTACAATGAACATGTGTAAATGATAAACTGAGCCATAATATTGTTAAAATTCTACTCATTTTTTTCAGTTTATTCATGTTATTCGCATCTTTTGAAAGGATAGTTTGTAGATGTAAACCTTTTCATGATGTAATTTTACTTTTTTCGCTCTAAAACATAGAGTAAAGTTTGGAGTTGACATAATTTATATATTATTCTGTGATTACTTTACTGGTTCGACCCACTGCAGATCAAATTTAGCTGAATGTGGCCCCTGAACTGAAATGAGTTGGACACCCCTGTCTTAGGGTGTATTCACACCTGAAAAGTCCTTTGGTCCGCTTATTTGATTTGGATCAAATGTGGACTTTATTTTTTTCATTTGGGTCAGATCGCATTCACATTGCACTTTTTGCAAGTGGACCAAAATGTGTGAACACAAGCACGCATGTGACGAACTGCGCTGGCATTGGACAGAAAAGTCGGGGGCGGGGTGAACCAGAGACGGCCAGTGTTGATGAAAATAGACGCGGTGCTCCTACGTACAGTTATCATTTACGGAATATAAATTATATTTTTACAGACACCAATTTACGAAAATAATGTTAACACTCAAGAAAAGTTCAGTCGGAGCCAGTTTCATGATATGGACATCTGACCAAATGTCAATGGCACATTCAGTTTCCTTATTTCTCCACGTCTGTCCACAGCTCATAGCTGCCGCTAGTAGCTCTGACCACCCGTAAACCTCGGCAACTTCCAACGGCTACCGTGGCTCATCAAGCACAAAAAGGCGCAAGATTCCTTGGTTTGGTTCAGTTTGAGGTCGGTTATATTCACACCAGAAGTGAACCGGCCTAGAGTCCGTTTGGAAGCGGACCGAGACCACCTCTTCTAGGCGCTTGTTTGGTTTGAATCAGAGTTCGCATGTTTGTATTCACACCTAAAAAAAGACTTTCTGGGGAAATGAACTCTGGTCTGTTTTAAACTGACCAAACGTGGTAGGTGTGAATACACCCTTAGTGTAATTTTTGCATTTCACAAATTCATTCCAAGGGCCGGACTGGACCCTTTGGCGGGCTGGATTTGGCCCCCAGGCCTCATGTTTGACACCTGTAGTTTAGCGTTTGCTTATTAATCATTTTATTGGTTTTGACTGTTTTCCTCATCAGAAACAGTTGTGCACCAATTATTTCCCTGCTCCGCTTCAAATAGAGAATGCAAATAGAAGTTCCTAATGACTCTTTTGGAGTGAATGAGGAAGCTCAACACCTCACTGAGGTAATGCAAATGGAATTGGGAAAGAATAGAGAGAGCATTGATTAATCTGTGCATGGTGTCCATAAATAAGCGTCATGCTCTCTGTGCTGCATGCAGACTGTTAGCAACAAGTTGTGGAGGTCAGCAGCTCGCCTGCCAGCGCCGAGAGCGAGCGAGAGGGGGAGACTGTCTGTATTGATAAAATGTTAAAATACAACAGGGCTAAAGACAAGGATTTGTGTGAGGCTCACCGTCTGGCTCTTCTCTCACCTCCGTTAGCGTCCTTGGCTGCTTCAAAAATCATTGCATAAATTGACTGCATCGCCTCTGCGTGCATGTGCGCGTGCGTGCGTGTCAATGGCGATCGTCTTGATCAACTGCATTCGCCCTGACAGCGTTGTTTTTAATTTGCATAACGCAAGCTAACGTCTCTGCTCCTTACCCCCGCTCACAAGCAACCACTGTTCACGCCACAGCACATTTCTATGCAAGTCACACAAGCATTTAAAGACAGTACCGCTGCCATTTAGAGTTACAGCCCATTTACTGCTGACTCTGTCTAGTGCACGTTTCCCCCTATCAATCTACAAAGCTTGTCATAATTGTAATAATTCTTGTCAGTTTTTTTAAATATATATCCTCTGCAGTTGTTTTAAACCTGGCTCGAAATGAATGGCTGTCCCGACAAATAAAACAGCTGCTTATAAAAGACGTAGATGCGATAATTATGTTTGTCAGGCTTTATGTTTTTCAGGGATAATTTCCTGGCAAAGGCTCCCCCGTCTTCCTGAGGCTGTGAGGTGACTGACAGGAAACAGGCCAGCCAGAGGTCTCGTTGTCTACATTTTACGTAAACAACAGGACACGGCTTCCTGTCGGCCTTCAATCAAAAGGGCAGGAATATTCTTTGTTCAAGCGAAGGGGTCAGCGAATGTGCGGACTGATACAGAAACACTCTCCGGAAGATCCAAACAATTTACACGGATTCACCCATAAGTCAGCACACCGCCAAACACTGCAGACGAACACACAACTTAACCCCCCCGGGTGCCGTTGGCTGGCGGCTGCTGCTAAAACCTGATTAATTGCTTCCCTATCCAACGCTAATTCAGCTTTTGATTGAGAGATTCAGTGTGACAGCTGCAGCGCCACGCTTTGTCTACTCTTTCACCCTTTCGTCTCTATCTTGACACCTCACTGCACCTCCCTTCCTAAAAAAAATAAACCCTTTCTTAACTCCTGACATACTCGTGTCTAATCTAAAGCTGAGGGTCACCTCTCCGTTCAGGCATTTCATTGAGTGGATTTTCTCCTGTGAATATGAAATTGAGTTTTTTTTTTTTTTTTTTTTTTTTTGACACCAAAGGTTGATGTTCTTTTGACATGAGTCTATTCAGTATTCCAGACATATTCAGACTTCTGGTCTTTGCGTAACCATTGGCGGACACTTTCATTTTCATTTTCGAATTACTTTCAAAGGCAAGATTTTCTATTTTCATCTTTAATAGTATATCATTGTCAAATGACTTAAGATATTACCTGATTCTCCTCAATACGCCTGGTGTGCTTTCTTCACACTGCTCATTTCCTTATTTCTCTTCCCTAATGCTTTTGATGCACACATTCACTCGTCAGCCAGCCAGAAGCATCTACGGCCATGTTTTTGTAGGAGGCAATCCACTGCAAGTCTGTCTTAATTGGCCTGAATGAAAGTGCAAAACAGATTAGTGCTATAAGCTACAGCTTGTAAATAGCCCAACGCTGAACATCTGCTATCCCTGTAACTGCAGTGTGTCATTGTTTGCATTATGAGGTTCAGATGTCTGCGCATAAATGTTAGCAAAACAAAGGCATGGATTTATTGCGTTTTGTCGGGCGGTTAAAAGTGATTCAGTTTTCTTGGGATGAGCCGCATTAGTGTAATTATGACTAATTTCAGAATAGCAGTTTAAGCATGCGGCATTTTACTGGAAAAAATGGACTGAACAGTGATGTGTGTTCCACAACCACAGCACTGGAGGGAAGAGGATGAGAGTTTACTCGTGACAAGCTCCCTCTGTTAGCTGCGATGATAAAGCAGCGGTGGACTGTGTGACGGCTGAGGATGGGAATCGCTCCGACAGAAACGGAAGCGATCTGCGTTTTCTCTCGCACGGACTGAATCTACGGCTTCTCTTCTCTTCTCTTCTCTTCTCTTCTCTTCTCTTCTCTTCTCTTCTCTTCTCTTCTCTTCTCTTCTCTTCTCTTCTTCTCTGGGCATAAACAGCTCGCATGTCAAAACCACAGATATGTTAACTGACATGAAGTTCTCTCAACGGGACTCCACAATTCATTTACCGACAGCATCCATCGTACCTTTGAATGTGTGAACTACAGCTGAACTTCTGCTCCACCCTTGAGAGGAAATACTTGAAAGGATTGTACTCGCAGTTGTAATCAAAGCAAAAGAAGATAGGTGCTAAGCTGAAGTCCAATTTCTAATGCCACGGCTATGGTTGACAAATAATATTGAATTATGTCGGAGTGGAGTGGAGAGGATACCGTCGCCAGCTAACAAGGAGAATTCCTATGTGAGCGAGGCAATTATGGCAATAATCTGCTAATCTGCTTGCAACATTTAAATTGGAATATTTCTCCATCCATCCATTTTCTAAACCGCTTATCCTGTTTAGTGCTGAGGGGGCTGGAGCATCTCCCAGCATGCACCTTGTGAGAGGCAGTGTACATCCTGAACAGGTCCCCAGGGGGTTCCCCGAGTCTATGAGGGGGGTTTAAAATTAGATTATGAAATGCAAAGTAAAAAAGCTCCAGTATTTCAAAGCGCTATAACGCTACGGTTTACCTGCCGAGGATCAGGAAAGCATTTAACACACATTCAGAGCAGATGTGAAACTTATTTTTAATGAAACAACTGAGGTGTAACGTCATTATCAACCTGCTGTGCGGTTCATGTGACAGGTTGGTAGATTTTGTCACATACATCATTAAAAACATGTAGGTATTGGGTGACGATGAAGGCGAACAGCATTTGTTTTACATCCCCTTACAGCAGTGGTTCACAACCTTTTTTGGCTCGTGACCCTATTTTAACGTCACAAATTTCTAGGGATGCTCCAATACCAATACCAGTGTCGGGCATCGGCTCCGATACTCAGTGTGTGTACTCGTACTCGTAAAAGTAATCTGATACAAATGCACCGATACCACTTACAGCCGTGTGACATTCACAGTTCAGTGCAGCAGGTATGCGGCGGTGGAATAATGTGTGTGGAGATTTTTCAAAATAAGTGACGGTGATAAAAGTAACGCTGACTGCAAGTAACGTTAAAAACACAGACAGATACGGACATTGCGTTCTGTCCGTCCTCTGCGTACATTCCATCCGTTTTCCAGGTGCTGGTGGAGACAGAGAATACCAGCGGGAGTACGGAGCGGTGCGGACCGCCGCCAGCGGAAGTGAAAACGAAACTTATCACTCATTTGTCTTTTCTCTTCCTGCTGAAGCTAAGCTGTTAAACCTTACCAGTGAAAACACTACAATATTAGTATCACATTAGTGTTGCCTCTGTCGTCTCCATGTATGTTATTACTGACTTTCTTCTTCTCAAAAGAAGAAGAAGAAGAGTACTCAAGTGTAAGAGTACTCAAATGTAGAGTACTCAAATGTAAGTACTCGTACTCGGTCTGGAAAACAGTGGTATCGGTGCATCCCTACAAATTTCTGGCAACCCCAGACATTCAAAACGGAGACATTTTTTAAAAATTTATTTGTTTTTGATCACATAATTGTTTGCTAGACTATGTTGCAAATAAATGTCAATTTTAGATGACATTTAGGCTATATAATCCTACTATATAATACACGTTCTGTGTCCCATCAATGTTGCAGCACAGGAGGGCGTTTGTACGGGTTTTCCTCAGACCTTCACAGGCCTGATCGCCACCAAACTCACCAAATAAATAGAAACATTTCCTGACTATCTACTAGGCACAATTTTATGTCCGTATTCAAATGTTGTGAGATGTGCTGGGTGATTTTAGCCTCTCTCTACTTTGAATTCTTCATCCCTGCCGCTATACTCCATTTTTGGAAGTGGTTATGCTGCTGTTCATGAAATTTCTACTGCTAGCAGACCATGCTACAATGTGAAGGCTGCAGTTCACTACCGCTGTATGAATTTAATCATGCTTGACAGACCAAACAAATACATGCTCTTCCCTTCATGCCTCACATGTTGGCTCAAATTATTACCTGCACAATGCAGGATTAAATGGTAGTTTACAAATGGATAGAGGTGCCAGACAAGTTCTACTTATCATGCTATCGTACAGTGGCAACACGGGTACAATGCCACTAGTGTATGTAATGCACTTTTTTGGTGTCTGCTTCTCAGTTTCTCTTAGATGTCTCAGTGGGGCCAGGAGGGTGAAGAAATCAAACAAATAAATAAACAAAATCAAACAATTAAAAAAAAAACAAATTTTATTTATATAGACTCTAAGCCAATTTACAGAAAAGACTGACCAACTCTAACCTGGGGGAACCCACGCCAACACTGGGAGACCATACAAACCCTTTGGTGATAATTTATTAAATCATAGGCAGTAGATATAAGAGATACATCTACCGTAGCTGCAGTGACGTCACCCATTTGACTGTTCATTTTTGATCCAAATATGTCCACGTTTTGCTAAAAGGACGTAAATGTGGAAAATAACCAAGTCTGTGAACTACATGTTAAAGTAATTTCCACTCCTCAATAAATGTTAGCACATATACTTGTGTTTGGTAACACTTTTGTCAACTTCTCATGATGTATAAACACTCTAATTTGCCCTAGTTGGCCTAATTAGCGGGTTAGCTCAAAGAGCATATCATGTAATGTATTATGAGTTAAAGCTGCAGAAGCTGAAATCAGCGTAAAAACAAACAGCAGAATTAAAAATACACACTTTCCTTCCGCAGCCGTTTCCTCTCCATCCAAATCAAAGAACTAAATGGAAAATGTAAATGTACAGACCTCATGCTGTCTCACGTTGTTATGGAAATGCGAAGCTTCCGTGTAGAGCGTTGAACCGTGTTCAGGTCGTGTCTGATGGGACCTGATCAGCGGTCATTTATTACAGTTGTCAATCATGTGTTGAAGCCTCTACCTGTTGGAAAACGCCTGGGATTTGCCAGAGTCTGCGTCACATGAGAGGTTTTCTACAGCCTGAAAGGGCATTATGGAATGAAGCACTGCATCTGTTATCTGTAATAACATTAGTTAAGGTGGTATAACAGCCTGGTAATAGTGTTGATAAACCTTATTTTCATGACAGTCGAGAACATTTTCATATGGAGGTGAATGGAATTTGAGTCCGTTTTGGAGCTAGGCTCTAGTGGTCATTCTAGGAACTGCAGGTTATGTTTTAAGATGTTATTAGTTTGTACCAGGGGAGTATTATAACCTATTATAGTTTAAGTCTGTCCGGTGCTGAGATCAAACCCAGGACTTTCTTGTTATGAGGTGACGGTGCTAACCACTGCTCCACGGTGTTACCCAATGTGTGGAAGATGAATGAATGAAGGAATTTTTAAATTTTGGTTTGGTTTGTATATCAATCATTGCACTTAGTACAATAAATAAACATAAAAACCAAAAAAGGAATAGGCTAGAAGCAAAAGCTTATTATTATTTTCTTTTTTGCCTATCCTTTTCACCTGATACACTGCTTATATTAAATTAAATGTGCACAGCATTGAGCATTCACACCATAAACAGAGAAAAATCAGTAACAAAAACACGTCTACCATCTCAATTCAATATTCCTAAATAACTTTAAACTTAAGGCACTTTTTAACTGTATAAAAATGATAAAAATAACAATGTATAAGATGCAACATGAAAATGACAAAAAGATTCCAGAAGACTAACATAATGTAAAGACAGTAATCAAATATAATAATAATAATAATAATAATAATAATAATAATAATAAAGGTTATTTATTATTATTATTTATATATCACTTTTTGCAGAAAGATTTCACAAAGTGCTTTACAATAAAATCAGAAGTAAAACACATAGGAAACAAAAACACACAGTTACTAATGCCGCATTTCCACTACATGGAACCGGCTTGACTTGGGTACCAGGTCCTATTCCTGTAGACCGTTTCCATTACAGGACTACAGACTTTACAGTACCTGGTCGTCATAGCGATGTGGCGCATTACTTCTGTGTCATCTGCTCAGAGAGTTGCTGATAAACTCGCTCGTTGCATGTTGTCTCATCAAGCTCACGCTGAATTTTTACGTCTGAACCTCCTCCACAAACCGTAGTGTAGTTTTGTGGGCTGTCATCATGTGGATTAACCTACAAGTATATTTACTGTAAACTTCCGCATCTGTTTTTTGTAAAATGGTGGGTCTCAGAGACGACTCTCTGACCAATCAGTGGCCTGCAGTGTTTACACGTCAGGTTTTAGTATTTGGTCCCCAGTCCTGGAACCTCAGCGGAGGTGATACCAAAAAACTAGTACCGGGTACCAGATTCCAGGTCCTTTTTCGGAATGGAAATGCAAAAAGGCCGAGTCGAGTCGAATCGAATCGAGTCGAGCCGATACCATGTAGTGGAAACGCTGCATTAAAGCCTGTCTAAACAAGAAGGTCCTCAGTCGCTTTTTAAAAGACTCAATCCAGTTTAAAGTGTGAAGTGCCAGCCTTAGCTTTACTAATATGACTGATTCATGACTATAAACCTGTTAGATCATGATAATTTTAATTAACATGGATATTCCATTTCTGTCCATCTCGTGTCTTCTCTAGTGTTCGATTTCTGATTTATTTCACCGTATCGTCTTCACATATAGTCGTTAACTGGTGTCATTTTGAGGCGGTTCCTTCGCCCATAGCTGAGGAGGTGAATTTGTCTGAGCCAGCAGCTCCGTCCTCCCAGTCTTGGTGTTTGTGCTTACCTCAAAAAACTATGGAGCTGGGATTGGAAAATAGAAAATGACTTATGCGCCTGCCCCACTGACCTATCCGCCCCCTCATTCCGGAGTCTATTTCCAGACGCTGGACTTTTTCAGAATGTAAGGATGATTTCTTAATCCCCGGGGAGGCATCTGAGGTTGGAAAGTGAAATGCTTCAACTGTTCTTGTTTCGCACCACGCGGCCGTCGTGACGGGTGGCGGACCGGCTGCCCAGTTAGTGGGCTGGACACAGAAAAAAGTGTGCTAATGAGATGTGTGCTGTTCTTTCATGTGTGTCCTCTTCTCTTCCCAGCATGCTGCTTCTCTTGACTCTGTGGGTGTCGAAGCTATAAGCGTCTAGATTTCAGACCGCTAATGTACAAAGTGACCGTGTCTGAAACGAACAGTTAAATGGGTTTGGAAATGAATCAGGCATTTTTTTTTTTTGGTATGAAAGGCGGTATGAAGGGGAGCGTGTTAATGAGCTGGTTTGGAAATCACTAATTCCTCGCAGTCATCACAAAGCATACAAACGCCGGCCAAAGGGATGGGCTGAACAAGAGAAAGGAAGAGAAAACTGACAGCTGCACAGGTAAAACTTCAACCTGTGCTTCATTAAGCAACATCAGCAAACAAAGGAACTGATAAATGACTGCAGTATGCAAATGATTCCAATGCATCTTTACCTCCGTCAAGGAGTGGATGCAATCACCCACATCTGTTAGTTTGTTCTGTGTTTTGTCTGTTGGCACTATAATGCAGTTTTTATTTCTGCCAAGTATGAACCCACTGAATTTTGGAGTAGATTCATAAAGATGGAGGAGGCTATTTATTTTGTTTTTATAACTTTTTCTAATACTGAGACATACCTACAGCACTGTGTAAACGTTGTAGTCCACCTTTAGCTTTGTTGTGTTTGCAGGGTTGAAATGAGCATACATATTCATTTCTCAGTCTCTTTTCCTCAGATGCAAGAAAATACATGATTAGACTTAAAAGATGCATGATAAAAACTGAAGTATAAAGGTTAAAGTCGCTAGTGTGCCCTGCAGAAACAGAAACATCCAACATGTGTTGAATGAAACCTGCTATAAAAGATCATGAAATTAATGCAATAAAAATTTCATTATCTGAACAAAAGGGTTAAAGATGTGTTAAATGCAAAGGGAGGTCGCACTACATACAAGCACTTTGGTTTATAGAAGCTATTTTTTCCCCTGAAACACATGTGTTTACTGCTGTTCATTCTTCACATATATCCAGACTGACAAATGTGTGGTTTATTACAACTTTACTAAACCACCAAGGACTTCTGCCTAGTACTTACTTACTGACATAATCCTCTTCACTCCTACTGGAGCATAGGGCCTCCACAAGCAGGGGTGTAAGAAAATATCGGCTCCGCAATATATCGCGATATTTCACTTCATGATACTGGATCGATATTAAAAAGTACTGTATTGATATTTTTAAGTATTTATTCAAATGCAGACATGGCGGAGATTCTTTTTTGTTTCTGTTTTTCCTTTTTTGTTTATCATGCTCTTTTATTTCTACATTCATATGAGTATTTTACTCTGGTGTTTGTTTACTACGAAAGTAGTACTGTAATATTGCAGGTTATACATGTAGTATTTTCAAAAATTGATAACGGTTATTTAAAGCATCCTAAAAGCACTTTTTACTGTCTGAAAGAGGCGAATGTTAGTATTTTTTTTTTTTTAATTGGAAATGCACAAAAATAATGTTCTGATGTTGGATGATTCAGGGACTGAACACTATGCATTCTTTTCACAACTATTAGAATATGAGCATTTAAGCAGGATCTTAAACTGTAATGTCTGTAAAACATTATTTATTTATTTGTTTGTTTGTTTATTTATTTGGGTGATTTTTGTACTGGTAAACCCCCCTGTTAAAACTTTATTTATCCAAATGCTGCACTTTAAGTTTTTCCAGGAAATAATCTTTAAAAAAAAAAACAACGAAAATATCGCCTTGTTAACAGTATCATGATATATCGCGATCCTAGTATTGTGATTTGTATCATATTGCCAGATTCTTGCCAATACACAGCCCTACCCATGAGGTTTATCCAGTTTACTCTTTTTTCTGCTGCCTGCTTTAGCTGTTCCCATGACATATCTATCTCCTGATGTTCCTCCGTGACAGTCCCTCTCCAACACTTCTTAGATCGCCCTCTCTTCCTTTTCCCTTGTGGGCTCCACTCTAGTAACTGCTGTGTGATGTTGTTCGCCAGTTTGGCCGCTGGTCATTCTATTTGGCTAGAATATTCCGGAACCTACAAGTGACAAACGCCTGTAACTTCTTGACGATGTTTGAGGTCAGCTGCCACTTTTCTGAACCATTTAGAACAGGGGTGTCAAACTCATGTTAGTTCAGGGGCCACATTAAACCAAATTTGGTCTGAAGTGGATCGGACCAGTGAAAAAATAACATCATAATATATAAATAATGTCAATTCCAAACTTTCCTCTATGTTTTGGAGGGAAAAAAGTAAAATTATGCGATTAAAAATGTTTACATCTACAAACTATCCTTTACAACAATGTAATATCATGAAAAATGGGGCAAAGTTTTGTGAAGTGATAGTCTGTTTTAGTGTAAATACAGTAAAATGACATGAAAATGTTTGCATGTATAAAGAGAAAAATTTGGAGTTGGTGTTAGTAGAATTACTACAAACCAGAACAAAGATCCATGACAGTTAATACTACTACTACAAATACAAGTACTAACAATGGATAATTATACTACTATTACAACAGTTTGTACAAATAATAGAAACCTCTACCATCTATGGAACTATATAATAAACACAATCATAACTATAAGGATAAGTGAGTGATGACGATGAAGGAGGAGGGAAGAAGGACCACAGCAGCAGGTCCAGAGATGATCCAGGGAAAACCTGTGATGATCCTGGGAAAACCTGTGAGGTGATAAAGCACAGAGACTCCAGGGAAGAAGTCAAGTCAGTAACTGGGGCGAAAATAGAAGAGAAAATTAGGGACAAACAAACAACTGCAAAACATTCATAGCAGCATTTCACAAATTCATCCCACGGGCCAGACTGGACCCTTTAACAGGCCGGATTTGACCCTGGGGTCACATGTTTGACACCTCTGGTATAGAAGAAGGGATTTCACATTTGAGTTGAAGATTCTCAGCTTCATTCACAAGGAGATTATTATTGTGACTTCAAATTTTTTAATTGTATGTTCTTATTCTGGTTTTTATCCCGGATTGTTTTTTATCCTTTCTGGTTTTTATTGTGTTTTATTGCATCTTGTTTTTATTTATTTGATCTTACCTATTTTATTTACTTATCCATGCTGCTATACCGATGAATGGCGGAACATTGAGCACTTTTTGTCCTGTCTGGAGGCGTGATCAAGTGCCTGTCTTGCATGTTTAATGTATGTGTTGTTGTAATGCCAAGGCAATCACCTAGACTGCAAAACAAATCTACCTACGGGTATAAATAAAGTAACCTTGACCTTGACCTTGATGCACTTTGATCTCCAAACAGGTCTCATCATGTAAAAAACACACTCCTTTTCTGCATCTTGCCTCTACGTCAGGGGTGTCAGACTCATTTAAGTCCAGGGGCCACATTCAGCTAAATTTGATCTGCAGTGGGCCAAACCAGTAAAATAATAACAATAATATATAAATAATGTCAACTCCAAACTTTTCTCTATGTTTAAAGAGCGAAAAACGTATATTTACATTATGAACAGGTTTACATCTACAAAGTATCCTTTCAAAAGATGTGAATAACATGAACAAACTGAAAAAATAAGTGTAATTCTAACAATATTCAGCCTCAGTTTATCATTTACACATGTACATTATAACTTACAGATCACAGTGGATCTACAAATTCATTTAATAACAGGCAGAATCTTGTTAAAATTGTACTTACTTCTCTTTAGACATTTCAGGTTGTTCATATTTGTTCAGGTTATTCACATTTTTTATGAAATTACACTTTGTTTTAGTGTAAATACATGAAAATATTTACATTTACAAAGAGCAAAATTTGGAGTTGTCATTATTTTTATGTTATTATGAAAGTATTTTACTGAATCCTGCCCACTTGAGATTGAATTGGTCTGAATGTGGAACCTGAACTAAAAGGATTGTTAGTATCTTAGTGTAATTTTTGCATTTCACAAATTCATCCCAAGGGCCGGACTGGACCCTTTGGCGAGCCAGATTTGGCCCCCGGGCCGCATGTTTGACACCTGTGCACTACATCTTCCTCTGATCCTCCAGTGGCGGTAACGATACCACCAAGACAGGTGAAGGTTGTGACTCTACTTTTGCATAGGACTGTGAATGAATTTACCATTTTAATGCAGGCGCTACAGGAGGTCAGGTGCATGTAGGATGATGGACACGACCGTATGTTTAAGTTTTGCTTCATATATGAAAACACCACAAATTATATGTTGATGGAGACGAGATGGGAGGATAAGTAGTTATTTTAAAGTGTCTGTTTTACATTACAAACATAACATCTGAGAGAATGAAATCACACATTTCAGTGATTGTCACTTCTAACTGTTATTACACATACAGTATATTGAAGCATTTCTGTCACTAGGTGATGGAAACATGGTGGAAATTCATTACATTTCATCATTATGTATACTAACTGGATTCTAACATGTCAAACGTAAGTGACATCACTGACAGCAACCAGATGAAATGGGATGTTACATAGACTGAACTGATTATTAAAAGAAACATATGATTTAATCTGCAAGTCAACAAAGCACTCAGCACAGGCCGAGTTGCTGTAACACATTGCCGCAAAGATAAGATAAGACTTTATCGATCCCACAATGGGGAAATTTAACAGTATATAGCAGCAATATGCAACACACCAGTGCAAAAGAAAAGGCAGGTAGAACTAAACGTTCTTAAAAGTATAAAAATGTAAGTCTAAAGTTTTTAAAGTTTTTAGATATTTACCTCCGCCAAGGAGGTTATGTTTTTGCCAGGGTTTGTTTGTTTGTTATCTCTGCCAGGAGGTATTGTGATCGCTTTGCTTTGTGTGTTTGTGTGCGTATGTGTTTGTTTGTTTATTTGTTAGCAAGATAACTCAAAAAGTTATGGATGGATTTTCATGACATTTTCAGGAAATGTTGATACTGGCACAAGGAACAAATGATTAAATTTTGGTGGTGATCGGAGGGGGGGTTAGATCTGTCTTGGCAGAGGTCTGCGCTCTCCAAGTGCTTTTCTAGTTACATAGTGATTGCACATATATGTAAATTTCAAATTTCAATTACTGAAATTTCTAGTAATTGATTAACACAAACAGAAAAAAACCCAACAACAAAAACAACTTACGAATAAAAAATAAATGGTGAGTTGACAGAGACAATCCCAATCCATAAAAGACATGACAAACTGTGAAGCTGAAACTGAAGCACTGTGGTTCTGTTTATCTGTCAAATGTTCATTGTGGTCAGTTTCAGATGCTGCAGCTCTTTTATAATTCATAGTTTGAGTTCTTGTTGGTTCAGTATTAATGGACTCTGTGCACAGCTCCCCTTCTTCTTGAACTTCAGGTGGGCCCTTTATTTCCTGTTTTTCATTATTGAATACATTGATTAATCCAGATGTGTCTAATTAATCAGTAGTCACAACAAGAAGTAGCAGACATACATGGATTAATCAGTGTGTCCAGTAATGAGAGACAGGAAATAAAGGACCCACTTGAAATTCAGGAAGTAGTGGAGCTGTACATAGAGTCCATAGGCAGCCTTATAAATCCAAGCTGGACTGACTGTACATATCCTGACCAAGGAAAATCAAATTCTCCCTTTGTGCAGTAATCTACACCTGGCTTTACAGCCTCCGTCCATAATAATATACATTATATAGACTAAATGTTGTGCAAAATTAATATTTATTTGCAACATTGTATAGCAAACTATTACAAAATCAAAAACAAATTCAGTTTAGCAAAAAAAAATAAATAAAAAAATCTGTTTTGAATGTCTGGGGTCGGTAGAAATTTGTGATGTTAAAATGGGGTCATGAGCCAAAAAAGGTTGGAACCACTGAATTAGAGATGAAGTCATACTGTGAAGGAGAAAAATATCGGGTATGAACTAAAGTTTATGATGGGAGTAACTTTATTCATCTAATTTGCATATTATGACGTCACAGGGGCGGCCATATTGGATTGCATAACTTAGTAAAGTTAAAATTTGAACATATTTACTTTGAAGTTTGTCTTTTTTTTAGCTAAAAAAAAAAAGACTAAAAGACTAAATGTTATCCAAAATTAATATTTATTTGCAACATTGTAAAGCAAACTATTACAAAATCAAAAACAAATTCAGCTTAGCAAAAAAAAGTCTCTGTTTTAAATGTCTGGGGTCGCCAGAAATTGATGTTAAAATGGGGTCATGAGCCAAAAAAGGTTGGGAAATACTGGATTAGAGATGAAGTCATACTGTGAATGAGAAAAATATCAGGTATGAACCAAAGTTTATGATGGGAGTAAATTTATTCATCTAATTTGCATATTATGACATCACAGGGGCGGCCATATTGGATTGTGTAACTGTTAGTAAAGTTAAAATTTGAACATATTTACATTGAAGTTTGGCTTTTTTTTAACTAAAAAAAAAAAGCTAAAAGACTAAATGTTATCCAAAATTAATATTTATTTGCAACATTCATTCATTCATTCATTTTCTGAACCCGCTTTATCCTCACTAGGGTCACGGGGGTCACTTGGAGCCTATCCCAGCTACATAGGGGCGAAGGCGGGGTACACCCTGGACAAGTTGCCAGTTCATCGCAGGGCTGAACATACAGACACAAACGATCACTGTCACATTCACACCTATGGTCAGTTTAGATTAACCAATTAACCTATTAGTGCATGTGTTTGGAGGGTGGGAGGAAGCCGGAGTACCCGGAGAGAACCCACGCAGACACGGGGAGAACATGCAAACTCCACACAGAAAGGTCCCACCCCCCCGTCAACTGGTGTTGGAATCGAACCCAGGGCCTTCTTGCTGTGAGGCACGAGTGCTAACCACTGCACCACCCCTAGTGTTGCCCCTATTTGCAACATTGTAAAGCAAACTATTACATAATCAAAAACAAATTCAATTCAGCAAAAAAAATAAATAAATAAAAGTCTCTGTTTTAAATGTCAGGGGGCGCCAGAAATTGATGTTAAAATGGGGTCAGGAGCTAAAAAACATTGGGAACCACTGTATATTACGGGTGTAAATGAAATCATAATTACAGTATCGTTTACATTTGCACTTCCGTCTGTGTCTGCTTAAATGGGAGAGAACAGACGGCGATCACAGCCCTGACTTTATCATTGGTCCATTACAGCTCACTTGGTTTGCAATGATAGTCAGCCTTATGTAATTGCTTGTTAGAACTAAATACACAACAGGCATGATGGGTTAAATGCCAATTAGCACAGTCTGTGAGTGGATGTGGATGCAGCCGGGCGGCGCACGGGGAGATCCGTCGGCGTGCTGTAACCTGAAGCAGGTCACGGCTCCGGGTTCAGTGTGTGTTTGACTTGACAGGTCTGGCTTAGCCGTCCTGTTGCTGCTATTCCTGGGTCGTCTTTTCTATTTTCCTGGGATGCTGAGGGTAGTGCGCTGTGACAACTCTCACACTCTCTGAGTGTCAGTGCACTGGCCCCTTTCTTCAGAGCTGACAGGAAGGGAATGAGGACAGCACGATCCAAACATGTTGAGGAGACGAGTGCCAGGGTCCCAACTCCAACCCTTCCTCCCCCTCCGCGCTTTGTTTTCACTCCCCTTCACTTTTTTTTTTTTTTTTTCTTGCTCTCATGTTTTATTCCCAGATTGTGTCCATCAGTGCGTTTATAGCGATTTGATGGAAAGCGGTCATACATGTGGATTTACCCTCACACACACACATCCTGAATACATTGGCGTGCACATGCTCATACACTAGACTGATCCTCACGCTGCCCCGTCACGACGCACACACTAAAAGTAATTGCAATCCACGCACAGATACACACATACACACACAGTCACACTCAGTCTGCTGGAACCACTCAACAGCAACCCCCTGACAGCTATCCGGTCGTACTCTCTTCTTGCAGAAAACAGATAAAAGCTGTTTTCTAAAGTCTTTTCCCATGTCATCTCTCTCAACTCTGGTCTTTTTTTTTCTCTCTCTCTCTCTGCTGGCAGCGAGGTGTGGGTGTTAGTGGGATGTGTGTGTCTCAGCGTCATTGTGAGCGTCTCTATTTATGACTTTGCATACATGCCGGGGATCATCACTTTATGTTTGTGTTGATATGTGGATGATGGAGTTAGACAGAGAGGGGAAAAGTGTAGCAACAACCGACTAAATCATTGACTGTGTTCCTGCTAACAGTGTGAGCAGGAGCCAGATGAAGGTATAACACACTGGGCCAGACAAATACACGAGTATACACCAGGGTTGGGTTTCACACTGTGGATTTTACAGCTCTGGAAAACATCGAGAGACCACTTGAGAAAATAATTGTACCACTGGATTTACTGTTTAGAGGCTTGCATTTGAGTAAAGGGAGCATTTTTGTTTATTCTAGATGCCACTAACAACATTTTTCACATTTTCCACATAAAATACTTGTCAGTTCGAGCGTTCGTTTGCAGAAAGACAAGTGGTAGAATGTTGTCAGACCTAGAATTTTGCAAAGACAACAAGCTCATGTTCATTTTTAAACACAATGCTAGTATTACGTACTTAGCAGGAGTTCATAAATCAGGGTTTAGTGCAGGGGGTTCAAACTCCTTTTCTTCCGGGGGCCTGTTGAGCCACATTATGTAATAAATTCCCATTATGTAATAAACGTTCAAAAAGTAATAAGAATGTCATGTCCTCTTGTAATAAAGCCACATTATGTAATAAACTGACGCATTTTGTAATAAACTACCTCAATGCATTATGTAGTAAATTTTTTCGCATTATGTAGTAAGTTATTACAATTTGAGAAATTTATTACAAAATGCACTTGACACATTTTTATTTTCATCTTTAAACTGTGTGGTTAAAGTTCTGATTGCATTACCTGTAGCTCCTGTCACTAATTTCTTCTAAATTGCTCTGAAATTATATTAATTTAGATTGTTATTACATAATGAACCGTGTTATTACATTTTTAAAAAAAATAAAAATGTGTCAAAATGCGTTGACGTAGTTTATTACAAAATGCGTGAGTTTATTACATAATGCGGCTTTATTACAAGATGACGTGACATTCTTATTAGATTTTGAACTTTTATTACATAATGGGAATTTATTACTTAATGTGGCTCAACAGGGCCACATTCAGCCCAATTTAATCTGAAGTGGGCCGGACCAGTGAAATAATAGCGTGATAGCCAATAAATAATGACAACTCCAAATTGTTTTACTGCAAAAAATAACATTCAATTATGCCAATATTTACATTTAAAAACTATCCAAACAAAAAGGATGTGACTAACCTGAAAAAAATGGAATTTGTTAATAAATATAAGTACAATTTTATCAGTATCTATTTATAGTAGTATAGTATTTATCTACAAAGGCACAAAACATTTAGTAACAGACAGAATATTGTTAAAATTGCACTGAATTTTCTTCAGACATTTCAGGTTCATATTTGCTCAAGTTATTCAGATTTTAAAGGATAGTTTGTAAACCCTTTCATGCATAAGTCACTCCAGTGGACAGTTCTTCTCCAGATGTTCTCTTGTATATTCATGGGTTTAGTTGTTTTAGTTCCATATCAGCCAACACAGTGGACACTTACGCATCATCTCATATCCTGACATTCAGACCATTACTGTAACTTTGCTGTTTTTGATAAACCTGATCTGCACTAACATGTTTGAGTGTAAATCAATTGTTATTTGTTAGACAAGAAGGTTTTTTTTGCTCATTATCTCGATGAAGTGACGAATTAATAGCATTAGAATATGTTAAAATGTGAGAAGACATCAGATTAGCAGCATTAAACATGTTTTTATTTCATTGTTTTCATATCACTTTCTGATATTGGGTTTTAAACATGTTTCTTTACTTCAAAAATTAAATGCATGGATATTTTTGTAACTCCACAGAAAAACAAAAAAACTTGATTGCATTGTTTTTTTCATGCCTAAGGAGGAATAAAAACACTGAAGAAAATAATCTTGACTAAGGTTCTTACAATTAATGCATGAAAGGGTTAATGTAAACATTTTCATAATTGAATGTTTTTTGCACTAAATCAAAGAGAAAAAAAATGGTGTTGTCATTATTTATAGGTTATTATGATATTATTTTTCAGTTTGATGCCCGAACTTGCACTTTGCAAATTCATCCCACAAGCTGGATTGGACCCTTTGGCGAGCCGGTTTTGGTCCATGGGCCGCATGTTTGACACCTGTGGTTCAGTGGAATAACCCTGATTTTCCCTCCACTTTCATGCATCCTTTCAATGGCCTTCTCTCCACCAGTCTTTCACATTTGTGTTTGGTGCTTCATGTCGCTCCAGGCAGCTCGGCTTGGCTTGGTGGCTCCTGACTGTCCATCTTCCTCTTGATCAAATTCCAGGGGTTTTCAGTGGGATTCAGGTCTGGAAATTTGGAGGGGTGTCTGATTTTTTTTTTTTTTTTTTCCCAGAGCTCTATAATGGTTCCAATATAACATTTTGATACAATACCAAAAGGCAATTTTTTTTTAAAGCCGTTCAGTGAAGTTGTTCCAAGGATAACCATATTGTATTGTCTCTTTAGTCATGACTGAAATAACTCAAAGCTACTAAGTTGATTTAACTTCATAGTCGTTCAAGGTTCCCAGAGGATGCGTCCTAATGACTTCTGTGATTGTCTGACTGTATTTTACTGCCAACCTTATGTTTACGCGTGTGCTCTTCAACGATGTACAGGCACTGATGTATTCACATTGTTTATCTTCATTTTGACTCTAATCGGGTGTTTTTTTTTTGTATTAAAGGTTGATTCACTTTATTGTCCCCACAGGGAAATTCACTCTCTGCATTTTACCCAATCTAATGCACATACTGCATTAGCATTAGCATTAGCATTCGAACACATTAGGGGCAGTTAGCGGCCATTGAAGGCTCTCTGGGACCAACTCCAGATCTTCATCAGTACCAGGTCAGGAACACCGATGGGAGAATTAACCTACATTTACCTGGTTTTAATGGTGTGTGTGTGTGTGTTCTTCCTTATTATTACAGTTTTCCGCTGGTAAGGTTTCCTTCCTTGCCACCACAATATACATTTGATACAAAAAATCAGTAATAGGCCGACACATTAAGCTATGCATATTGAAGTCTTAAATTGATTTTTTTTTTTTTTTTTGTCTCTTAAGTTTTTATTGAAATTTTTTACACATAATTGACAAAACAACAAAAAAGGAAAAACGAACAAACCAACATTGCTTGGGTACATTATCCCTTTCATGCATAGTGGTCACTACAATGGACAGCTGTTCAAAGCTGTTCTCTTATATATTTATGGATTGTGTTGTTTTAGTTCCATATCAGCCAACACAGTAGATACGCTTATGCATCATCCCATACACTGCAATTCACACCATTACTGTAAATTTGCTAATCTAGATAAACCTGATCTGCAGAAACATGTTTGAGTGTAAAAAAAAAAAAAAAGCTAATTGTTATTAGTCTGTGATTAACTATTTTGTTTTTTTAACTCTTTCAGTGCCATGGGCCGATTAAATCGGCTTTACGAATACAACCTTTAAAGTGCCACGGGCCGATCAGATCGGCTTTAGAGAACACGCCCTATTTGTGTACAAACAAACCATCCACCCCCATTTCTTTCTCAAATTTCGATGACGTTCTTTCAAATCTTCTTGCAAATTACAATCAATAATGAATCGGCTGCGTCCGGTGCGTTTTGAATCTAAGTAGCAATCGGTCGGATGTTACCGAGCGGCTTTTGACCAAGGAGGAGCTCACGTTTCGTTTTCTGCTTGGGCAATTTTATGAATGAATTTATGAATGAAATCATATGTAAATTAGATGGACATTTTGTAGTAATATCGTAAACACAGCGATCTGTCAAAACAGTCCCATCTGCTAGAAAATGAGTTCTGATGACGATTCAGACTTCGATTATAAAAACGACGCGAAATACTGAAAAACGGCCAAATTCTGTGGCACTTTTAAGGCTTATTAGCCCCTTAAAGCTGCAGTATGTAGGATTGTGGCCAAAACTGGTACTGCAATTACATTCAAAATACTGTACAACGTGGTATCCTCTCCTCCTCACCCCAGGCTAGGGGTTGCCAGATCCCGCATGAGCATCCACTACTAGCGTTTCCTCTAATCCTTGCCACCACACCATAAATTTCATACAAAAAAATCATCACCAGACTTATTCTACATAAGTCTAATATATAACAGGCCAGAACAAACGTCCTGCACACTCAAATGAAAATTTGCGAAGATTCAGGAGCTCTAACCCCCCCACCACCACCACCGACACCCCCACCACCACCACCGAACCACGGACACCGGACTACCGAACCCCCCCCACACACACACTTTCCGGACTACTGATCCCCCCCCCACACACCGAACCACAGACGCCAAACTATCAACCGAACCCCCCGACCGAACCACGGACACCGACCACGGACCGAACACCCCCCCCCCCGTTCGGATTTCACAGCACTAAATGAACAGGTCACTTCCACAGAAAACACTGAACTACAAGGAGCTACCATGGCAATAGACAAGTCCTACACCGGTACCTGGTCTGTTCACCAGTCCCGGACCGGCAGTCTCTTCACCGGGGCCAGGAGAAGAGACTGCTACCCGGCCCCGGAAGAAGGGACCAGGTGAAGAGGCCGCGACCCCGGCTCTGAGTGGCTCTTACCGGTGGTCAGACTGAGGCAGGGCCGGCGTCGGTCTCCAAATCCTTCTCCTCTTTCAGCCGTCTCCATGTTTCTAAATCTTCTCCTATACATCTCCTTGTTTTATTTCTCACTTTGTCACGATGTATTTGGGAATAATAAGAGTCCTTTTAGGTTTAATAACGTCAGACATTTGTGATCAGAAATGTTCCAGCTGCAGCCCACTGGGAACTGGCAACCTGGATGCTGAAAGGCCTCTGACTCTGTGATTAGCAGACAGGTGATGGGCGGGGCATCAGACCAAAACACACAATGTCAACATAAACATCATTTCAGGGCTGACACTGAGCTTTTCAACTGCACATATTCTGGCTGGACTACTACTGTCAGTGAGATCAGTATTTGAAATGAACAGGATTCCTTAATGTCTGGTGACAGTCAAGGCAATTTTACAGTTACTTAGAACATAATTCCTACATACTGCAGCTTTAACTGTCTGGCACCGAAAGAGTTAAACAAAAGGGTTGTTTTTTTTTTTTGCAAATTGTCTCCATGCAGGTATGTTAAAATGTGGAAAAAACATCAGATTAGCAGCATTAAAATGGTTTTTATTTCATAGTTTTCATGCAGTATATCAGTAAATACATGTTTCTTTGCTTCTTCAGCTGAGTGGACATTTTTGCAACTCCATGAAAAATAGGCTCATAAAAATTTTCCTTTTTTTTCATGCCTAAAGAGGAATAAAATAACAAAGGAAAAATATCTTGATTAAGATTCTCTTAATTAATGCATGAAAGGGTTATACATATTTCAACACAACACACAACACATTTTAATCCAGTCTTTCCATCATTCTTCGCTCTGTAAACAGTCCATTTATTCCACTTTTTGTCCATTTGAGTTTCCTGTGGTTGCAGTCTGAGTCACCCTTTCCATTGTATATATTCTATCAATAATTGCAATCCACTGGTCCTGTGTTGGTGCTTCTGTCTGTCCCCAGTTCCTTGTAATAGCTTTTTTGCAAGCCACTAAAAGTATCTTAACCAAGTATATGTCATTTCCTTCTACATTTCAATCAGATAAGTTACACAAATACAGAACATCACAGCACGTTGGAATCTCAAACCCCATTATTGGTTTTAATTTTTTAAAACTTCAGCTCCACCTGGGACTTGAACCCCAGTACTCTGTGTGACAGTCCCATTCTAACTTTTTCATGCATACTGGTCACTCCAGTGGACAGCTCTTCTACAGCTGTTCTCTTGTATATTCATGGATTTTGTTGTTCTTTTCTCTTTTTTTTTTGTTTGTTTTTTTTTATTTTTTTTTACACATATCTTTATTAAAGTTTTAAGACACTACATAACTTTTCTGGCATGAATTGGTAACATTATGTAGATCTCTCCTGAGCATAAACCCCCAGAATCACAAGCCCTCCCCATAGTTTTCACACAATTTATCGGTAAATACATGTTTCTGTGCATCAAAAATTAAACGTGTGGTGTCCAGCTGGGTGGACATTTTTGCAACTTCATGAAAAATACGCTCATAAGAATTTTTTTTTTCATTATTATTTTTTATGTTTTTTTATTTTTTTATTTCTTTATTTTTTAATATATTTTTCAGAAGGAAATTCTCAATCGCATTTTTTTTTCATGCCTAAAGAGGGATAAAAACACTCAGGAAAAAAAAAAAAATTTGATTAAGGTTCTCATAATTCGTGCATGAAAGGGCTCAACTGAAAATTTTCAGGTTTTACAACACGGAACAGTGTTTGCAGTGATAGCGTCTTCCATCTTTATCAGTTGTTTCTGCTGCTGTCGCTACCGGATCAACTGCCCATTTGTGCATGCATGATGGGAACTGAGAGAGAGAGAGAGAGAGAGAGAGAGAGACCCCCCCCCCCCCCCCCCCCCCCCCCCCCTTCTTGTGGTCCATGCATACCTCACCATTTCGCTCTGCAGGCATGCCTGATTGAGTGTATCATGACTCAATAATTAACTAACAGAAACCAACCAACCCGCACCCCCCCCAGGGTGACACACTGCCACACCAAGACATCAGTTCCACAGGAAACACTGTACTGTATATGACAAACACCTCTGTTATATGCATATCCTCTCACTGCATTTTGCTCACATCTATTATGTGTTGGTGTAATGCAGCTGCAGCGTAAACATCAGATCCAGGTGTAGAAGTCAGTGCATGACCTGCAGCAGATGGAGGTCAGCACCGATACCTTTGGGAAATGATAACACAAGTTTAGAAATTAACTTGTTCCTACTGCCTCACCTTCACCCCTGAGTATTTATAGTTATATTCTATTTTTCTATTTTCTTTATATTTTTCTACCATGTTCATCGTTGCACCCTGGGCCTTAGAGTTTTGTGGTTTCAGTCTTCTGTATGTGCTGTACATTTGGCAAAACTGACAAAAAAGCATCAGCTACGTCCAATATTATCCATGGTGTCTGCACATTGGATAATATCTATGGGTTTTCAGAGTGTTTGGACTGGTTTGTAGTAATTTTAGCCTAAAATGAAGGTCATATGGACAAATTATATGACTCAATATCAAGTTTGCGAGTATGGTCTTGATCAGATCAGTCCCAGAGAATGGACTTCTAAGAATGCATGTCTGTCTGGAGTTGGAACAGGATCGTACTTGTGAACGTTCCTCCCTCGCTCTGCTGTATTTCCACAATCCACCACCATATGTCAGTTACTTACTTGAGTACATTTGTACTACTATTTACATGTCATTTATCTATTTTTTTTTTTTTTTTTATAAATTTTGTATATTCTTCAGAACTGGATAAACAAATGTCTTTGAATCCCATATCATGATAATACAGATGTATTTTCTCGCTGTTCTGCCTCTGGCGTGTGTTCCAACATTGTATCACATCATCTACTCAATAAAACATTTCTGAGTTAACTTGTCGCTGAAGCTGCCGTCGCCTTTGAGAGTAGAATGTGCATCTCAGGACATTTACCAGCCTAGTTTACATGAGTCACCAACCAGTGCATCCTTGGTTTAAGCTAGGAGACAAGAACAACATCCAGGCGTTCCATCCGATATTGGTTTGTGCAAACTTTTAAATGGAGCAGTACTTACAGGGTAGTGTGCAATATAGGGCAAAGGTGGCATGGAATACACTACAACAAATTTTTAACCCTTTCATGCATGAATTATGAAAAAACTATCTAGATTTTTTTATTACTCAAAATTAGGCTAAAGTTGAAATGCATTTTATTTTAATTTTTTTTTAATTTTTTTTTTTTTTTAATCTGGTTTTATTCAGATTCAAGTTTATTTGTCATTTCAGCATATAAAAATACACAGAAATGAAATATTGTACTCAGGTCCCCGACTGTCAGCAGCATTTAGTAAAGATAGTATAAGTTACTGATAAAATAATAAAAATAATAAAATACTGATATAAAAAAGATAGCAATAACAATAACGATACCACCCCCCCCCCCCCCCTAAAAATTACTTATAAATAACTAAAAGAAAGTATTATTTATAAAGTGCACAGCAGTAAAGTGCCAATTTAAAAGTGCATTCTGGGCTCAAAGTTCAGCAGGAGTTCATCATTCTCACTGCCTCTGGATAAAAACTGTTTTGGGAGTCTGGTGGTATTAAGAAGATGTTTAAGCTCCTGAGAACCAGGAAAGTGCATGTTTTGGCTTTTTTTTTAAATTTAAATAATTGTCCACATTAGGAACATCATGATGCAACAGTTTTTTCAGATGCATTTTTAAAATTACTTTTATGGAATGTTCTTTGCGTTGGACAGTTTTTGTTTTGTTTTATTTTTTAATAAAGCTGTGAAACTCTTGGACAGAAAACCCATAGCTGGGTCTAAGGAGGTTAACTTGAGGAGATCACAGAGCAGTCCAAATTCTAAAACTAACATGATACTTTTTTTCATTGTATTTCTTAGGGTCTATAGAAACTGCCTCCATGTGGTTTGGAGAATATTGCCTTTATAACCCTTTGGGAAGTGAGCTTAAACTATGTGTCCACAAATGTGGACGTCATGCATGAAAGGGTTAATTTCAGAAATTCAAGCGGGTTGTTTTTCTAAAAGGTTGAGAATTTTCGTATTTACCCAAGAATAACTGAGCTGTTGCACATCCTATAGTGACATCATCTAGATGGTTTGTGTTTTTTTTGTTTGTTTTGTTTTGTTTGTTGTGGAGCTGTTTTTTGTTTCTGTTTGTGGTTTTATTTATTTATTCTTTTTTTCTGTTATTGTCGTTGGTATTATTACACTGGTTTACAAGGAAAATGCTTCCAGAATAAAAGTAATGAAATTTTACCACATGAGAGTCACTGATAAAGAAAAATCAAGTCAAAAATGCTGGTTGGTTGAACTTTCCAAGATACAGCCTTGGGTCAAAATGTGAAACTCAAGAATTAACGAGAGAATGGGTTTGACTCAAAAGGAATATTTGTCTCAGAGCTACAAGATCTACTTCAAAACACTGTCTGCACATTAGAATACACTCACTTTACACGTTCTATTTAGTGGAAGATTTATAAAACTATTATATAAATGTACATAAACCAATATATACAGGGTGGGGAAGCAAAATTTACAATATTTTGAGGCAGGGATTGAAAGACAGTGTATGACCAATTAGTTTAGTGAAAGTCATGAGAATTTATTTGCCACAAGAAAATGTACATAATAGAAAATGTTTTTATTCTATGTGTCCTCCTTCTTTCTCAATAACTGCCTTCACACGCTTCCTGAAACTTGCGCAAGTGTTCCTCAAATATTCGGGTGACAACTTCTCCCATTTTTCTTTAACAGTATCTTCCAGACTTTCTCGTAATAGTTTTGCTCATAGTCATTCTCTTCTTTCCATTATAAACAGTCTTTATGGACACTCCAACTATTTTTGAAATCTCCTTTGGTGTGACGAGTGCATTCAGCAAATCACACACTCTTTGACGTTTGCTTTCCTGATTACTCATATGGGCAAAAGTTTCTGAAAAGGTATGGATAATAGTGTTAGGTATGATTATGACATCAATATACACTGAACAAAAATATAAATGCACAACTTTTGTTTTTGCTCCCATTTTTCATGAGCTGAACTGAAAGATCTAAAACTTTTTCTGTGTACACACAAGGTTTATTTCTCTCAAATATTGTTCACAAATCTGTCTAAATTTGTGTTAGTGAACACTTCTTCTTTGCTGAGATAATCCATCCACCTCACAGGTGTGGCAGATCAAGATACTGATTAGACAGCAGGATTTTTGCACAGGTGTGCCTTAGGCTGGCCACAATAAAAAGCCACTCCAAAATGTGCAGTTTTATCACACAGCACAATACCACAGATGTCACAAGTTTTGAGGGAATATGCAGTTGGCATGCTGACTTCAGGAATCTCCACCAGAGCTTTTGCCTGTGAATTGAATGTTCATTTCTCTGCCATAAACCATCTCCAAAGCTGTTTCAGAGAATTCATGAAGAAGACTGTGCGAGGAAAATGGTGGTCACACCAAATAGTGACTGGTTTTCTGACCCCCCTGGACCACTCAATACAGTAAAAGTGCACATTTTAGAGTGGCCTTTTATTGTGGCCAGCCTAAGTCACACCTGTGCAATAATCCTGCTGTCTAATCAGCATCTTGATATGCCACACCTGTGAGGTGGATGGATTATCTCAGCAAAGGACAAAGGAGAAGTGCTCACTAACACAGATTTAGACAAATTTATGAACAATATTTGAGAGAAATAGGCCTTTTGTGTACATAGAAAAAGTTTTAGATCTTTGAGTTCAGCTCATGAAAAACGGAGGCAAAAACAAAAGTCGTGCATTTATATTTTTGTTCAATATGTTTGGTTTCAAAACAATTGACGTAGTGCCTGCTGAGAAAAAACAACTAAATGTTCATTGTAAATTTTGCTTCCCCACCCTGTATGTGTAATAACACTTGATCATATACTTTGAAAACATGAGCAAACCGGCACTTTTATCATTTATTTTCCAATTAATCTTATTAAAATACATAACATTCAGCACATTTAATGTCTGAAGCAAATCATTTCTAAAAAATTATAGACCAGTGTTATTGTTATTGCAATTGTTTTGTATTGTGTGCTGTTGTCGATTTTTGGTTTTCGTGTTGTTGTGTTGAGTGTATGTACATTCTGTTAGTTGAGTGAGTTGTGGGAAATTGTGGTGCTTTTTTTTTTTTTTTATGTTGTTAATGACCCCAGGAAGAGTAGCTGCTGTGGTGTGCAGCAGCTAATGGGGATCAAACTAACTAATAAACTAGGGCTGTGACTGACATTTCACAAGATCGCAAGAACAGAAGAACACGTACTGAGAAACGGCTATTAAAAAATATAGATAAAGAAGATGTCTGTGTATAAAAATACCCATGTTTCCGTGCACAGGGTATGAGTGGAGGATTATTATGGAGTGCTCCTTTCTCTGGTATCATGCTGCTGTAATGCACACACTGGAGAAGGACGTCATTTTCCAATCTAAACCCACAGACAGACAAATTAGAGGATTTAATCAGCCTGTTATCAGTAGCATAATACAGACAAGTATATATACACACACACACACAGTTTTCGAGGCCGTAACACAAACACTCCTGAATGATAGCTGCTGATATTCGTCGCCATAGATTACTAATTAAATGAAATGAGATTGATGGTGTCAGTTTTCTCATTTGTGGCATCAAAAGTATTTGACCTTCAGCAGAGGATGGGAGTTGCTGGGCCATTCCCGCCGCAAACACGACGGCCCAGAATTAGATTTATAAAAATAATTTGAACCTCCATCTGTTTCACATGACACGCAGACGGGAAGCGGCAGCAGTTTGTCCACTTACCTCCGAGCCCTGCTACAGCGGCCCCGTAGAAATAAAAAGGTAACCCACAATGTCATTTGCATTCACAGATAATTAGCCTGGTGCCATATTTGGAACGAGGCAGGACAAAGAGGAAGAATGAAACAAGAATAGGACAGACAGCAGCTGGTAACTAATCCAATAAATGAGTGTACGTTATTAAAAAGCTCACAGCGGCCGTGAGATTAAAGCCAGAGCGTCAAGTCGCTTTTGATTAATGAGAAGTGTGATTAATCAAGTCTGTCTGGAAAACACAGCGGCCCACATGGACCACGTGGTCAGACTCAGACTATAGTATTTTCATTTATACATACAGTAGGTGTGGTTATTAACGTGTTACAGTGGATCATCTGTGGAGATTGGAGGGATCCGCTGGAAATATTTCTAGTAGGGTTGGGGATCTTAGGTGTAAGGCTGAGACGATACGCATCTTGATACAGCGTCTCCGATCCGATATATTAAAGACGTGTGTGGCACCTCGCAATGTGATACAATATGATTCACACCCAAATCGCAATACAGAGCGATTAAGCACATTCTGATTCAACAAATTCATCTAGTAAAAAAAAAAAGAAGAATATGCAGTGCAATTCAATGTGCTTGATTATTTATTTATCAAATAAGATCATGAGTTTTTACAAAGTGGCTTTAGTTGTAAATTTCCCTATAGGATGAATAAAGTATCCATCCATCCATCCATCCATCCATCCATCCATCCATCCATCCATCCATCCATCCAGTCATCCAGTCAGTCAGTCAGTCAGTCAGTCAGTCAGTCAGTCAGTCAAAGAACACGTCCCTCACATTCAGTCAGTGAAATAGTTAGGACTTAGTTTCCAAAGTGGTTTCTCTGTATATTTCTAACACTCAACTTCTTGCTCCCTCGCTGACTCAATTTGTAATGGAATGTAATTTGTTCAGGTTATTGACATTTTATTGTTACAGAATAGTTTGTAAATGTAAATATTCTCATGATTTAATGTTATTTTTTAAAAATTTGAAGTTGTCATTATTTATAGACATAATATTTTTTTACATGAAACCGAGAAGAAAACAGGGAGTCATTATTTTTTGTAGGTTATGATGCTATTATTTTACTTTACATCACATTGGTCTGTAAGTGGAACCTGAACTAAAATGAGTTCCACAGCCTTGACTGTGGAATTTTTGCACTTTGCAAATTTATCCCACAGGCCGGATTGGAACCTTTGGCGGGCTGCATTTGGCCCCCGGGCCACATGTTTGAGACCCCTACTTCATATGATAAAGCATTTTGTGCCAAGGATATATATATATTTTTGCTTGTACCTCGCAGTCCCCCCTAATAATAATAATAATAATAATAATAATAATAATAATTAGAACTGCAACCGATTAATCGACTCAAAGTGATTAAAAAAAAAAAAAAAATCATTCAACTACAATTCTCCTGAATCAAAGCTTTGTTTCCTTCATTTCTCTGCTGTTTAACATTGGTTCCACTGTTGTGTTTCACATGGACGCTTATTGTGACGCACAAAGAAGCTTCAATTCAGGAAAACTGCGATGGAATATTTCCCTTCAATCAATTCGAGTCAGTTAATCAAATCGTGAATTTTTGCATTTGCTTCAAGCACCTAATCGATTAATTGGTTGCAGCTCTAATAATAATAATAATAATAATAATAATAATAATAATAATAATAATAATAATAATAATAGTAGTAGTAGTAGTAGTGATGATGATGATGATGATGAAGATAATAATAATAAAAAATTGCATTTATAAAGCACTTTTCATTCAGCAGAATCTCAAAGTGCTACAGAGGGGCAGACGTCTTTGTCTTGTCATTCCTCGTTCTCTTTCGACCTGTTGTTGTGGGTATGAATAGTTTCTTTCCCTTCTGCCATTTGATTGAAAATCATCCTTGCAGGTAATACTGGCATTACACCAAACGACTTTTCAAGCAATTTCACTGTCACAGTCTAATTTCCAGTGTTGGAATAACATCATGAGTAATCCGCTGGAGTTTAGGCGCTCTCCTCATTGTTTGCAGATGTGTGTTTTTGCATTTTTCATCTGCAGTTTTTCAGAAAATGCGGTCAAAATGTAGAATACGTTTGTTTGGGAAGCGACCGCTGAGAGAATTCGTCAGGCTTTAGTGTTTTCAAAGTCTTCAGTTTGCGGTTGAATAACTGTCTGATGTGTTTGTGGGTTTTGAGTGTTCTTGTTCATCCTTCTGCCCTTGACTTCATCATGTGAGCTCATTGGCTTATTTTAGTGTGTCCGTCTGTCCTTCAGTTGACCACAGGTTCGCCTTGTCGTCTCTAGCGTCGCGCTCCCGGACTGTTTGTGTGTTTGTGTGTGTGTGTTGTTTTTTTTTGTGTGTGTGTGTGTTGTTGTGTGCCAACTGCAGTGGTCTCATCTCAGATCAATGCAGGTTACCACAGTAGCTGCGTTCACACATTCCATTACCGTATATGGGCATCGGAGCACAAGGCAAATGAGTGTCAGGCCTGGGGCTTGTTTGGTGTAATCTCTCCTCTCCTTTTCCTCTCCTTGTCAGCTCTTCCCTCCTCTCTTCTTTGACTCCCTGTCATTTTGCCATTTCATTTCCTTGGCTCGTCTCTTCTCGACTGCTTCTTTTCTCCTTTAGATGTCATTTATCATCTCAGTCCTCCTCTTCATGTCACCGCTATCACCGCTATCACCAAAGCTCCTCATCACCAGCGTCCTACCCTCCATTCACTATTCACTGATTATTTTCTCTCAAGGATGCTTTCCTTTCCTTTTTCTTTTCCTCCTTGCTTTCCTTTCCTTGTTTGTCCTTTTCTTGTCTTTTCTTTCCTTGTTTTTCCTTTCCTTCTTTTTCCTCATCTTTCCTTTCCTTTCCTTCTTTTTCCTCTTCTTGTCTTTCCTTCCTGTAATTTCCTGTCATTTCCTGTCATTTCCTTTCCTTTCCTCTCCGTTCTTTTCCTTTCCTTCTTTTTCCTCGTCTTTGAGTTCCTTTCCTTTCCTTTCCTTTCCTTTCCTTTCCTTTCCTTTCCTTTCCTTTCCTTTCCTTTCCTTTCCTTTCCTTTCCTTTCCTTTCCTTTCCTTCTTTTTCCTCTTGTTGTCTTTCCTTTCCTTTCCTTTCTTTGTCTTTCCTTTCCTTCTTTTTCCTTTCCTTTCCTTCTTTTTTCTCTTCTTGTCTTTCCATTCCATTCCTTTCTTTGTCTTTCCTTTCCTTCTTTTTCCTCTTCTTTCCTTTCCTTTCTTTGTCTTTCCTTTCCTTTCCTTCTTTTTCCTCTTCTTTCCTTTCCTTTCCCTTCCTTTCCTCTCCTCTCCTTGTTTTTCCTCTCCTCGTCTTTCCTGTCCTTGTCTTTTCCTTTCCTTTCTTCCTTTCCACTTGGCATGCACCTCCTCTCTCCCTCTCTTTGTTATTCCTCTCCCTCCCTCTCACCTTTTCTCCTCATCATTGCCCTCCTCTCCTTTATTTGCCATCCATCACCTCTGCTCTCCTCCTTCTGCTCTTCTCCTATTCTGTTTGCCAATCATCCCCCTCTCTTCCTCCTGTCATTCCATTTCTTTTCTTGTACTGCCGTTCGTGCCCTTCCTCTCCTCTCATTGCCTCCCTTCCCGACTCCATTTCCTTTTTCTTCCACTCAATCAATTCATCATATCAGCTTTCCTCACCGCTCTCACTCAATTTTCCATTCTTATTTTCCTTTTTTTTGTGTCTTCCTCCAAACCTTTTCAGTTTCTCGCCTCTCCTCCAAAAATATCCCTCGACAAATCAAGACATCTATTTTGCAGTTATTTTTAAAATGTCTTAAGTCAATATCCTAGGATAAAAGGAAGCCCAGTTTTATCCATTATCTGTTATCCTGTTCAGACTATTTGTCATTTTTTCTGCTAATCTTTAACTCTCCAGCGTTTGGTTGGTAAACATTTACTTTCCCTGTTGGATTAATAGTTTGTCCTTTTGGGTCAGTTCCTCATACAGGGCTGAGGTTTGCAGAATTAACTCACTGGAGTTTTATATTAGTTGACAAATGTTGAACAAAAAAAACAAAAAAAAAACAGGGGTGTCAAATATGCGGCCCGGGGTCCAAATGTGGCCCGCCAAAGGTTCCAATCCAGCCAGTGGGATGAATTTGCAAAGTGCAAAAATTCCACAGATTGATTTTAGTTCAGGTTCCACATGCAGACCAATGTGATCTACAGTAAAAATAACAACACAGTAACCCATAAATAATGACGACAAATTTTCTTTGTGAAAAATGATGTCGAAAAAATTTAAGTGAAAAAAATTACACGGTGAAAATATTTACATTCACAAAACTATTCTTTCACAATCAAATGCAAATAGATAAATTAATAAAAACAAAGATGAACAAACCGAAATGTGCAATTTTAATAATATTCTGACTGTTACTAAATGTTTTGTGCATTTATAGAACCACTGTGATCTGTAGTTGTGTTGATAATTACACTGGTCTACAATTTTTTAGAAATGATTTGCTTCAGAGATTAAATGTGCTAAATGTTATGTATTTTAATAAGATTAACTGGAAAATAAATGACAAAAGTGCCGGTTTGCTGATGTTTTCAAGGTATATGATTAAGTGTTATTACACATATATATTGGTTTACGTACATTTATATAATAGTTTTATAAATCTTCCACTAAATAGAACCTGTAAAGTGAGTGTATTCTAATGTGCAGACAGTGTTTTGAAGTAGATCTTGTAGCTCTGAGACAAATATTCCTTTTGAGTCAAACCCATTCTCTCGTTAATTCTTAAATTTCACATTTTGACCCAAGGCTGTATCTTGGAAAGTTCAGCCAACCAACATTTTTTTACTTGATTTTTCTTTATCAGTGACTCTCATGTGGTAAAATTTCATTACTTTTATTCTTGAAGCATTTTCCTTGTAGACCAGTGTAATAAGAGATGTAATATTGTTGAAATTGTTCAAATTTTTGTTCCAAACTCCATAATTTTAATGATATTCTGCCTGTTACCAAATGTTTACGTAAGATTGTGTGTAAATGTACATGTATAAATAATAAGTCTAGGCATAATATTGTTAAAATTGCACTAATTTTTCAAATGAAATTTCTTTTTTTTCAGGTTATTCACATATTTTTTTGTAAAATGTAAATATTTTCATAATTTAATTGGGTGGTTTTTTTTGTACTAAAATAAAAAGGAAAAACTTGGATTTGTCATTATTTATAGGCTATTAAGTCATTATTTTACTGGTCTGGCTCACTTGAGATCAAATTGGGCTAAATATGGTCCCATGAACCAAAATGAGTTTGACATCCCTGGTTTAAACCATTATATTAAGATTGCAACAACATTGATATTATATAACAATATATTCAACATAGAATAAATCCACACTGATGCCATTTACCCTTCCAGTCAACAACCATGTTCAGCTTTGTTTACGTGATGGAAGAAGACGACAAAAAAATCGCTTGATTCAGTGAAAATTTCACATCTAAAAATGACCAGATGGAAATGTTGACAGGAGCGCTGATCTGTGCAGTTTCAGCAGTGTGGAATTTTCGTACCATAGGAGTAACCACGTGTAAAATATCACTTCAGTGCAGAGCAACGAGGTCAGACGTAGAAGCCCCTGATGCTGATGCTGACGTTACCATGGGCAACCAGCATCAAACCACTCGCCGAGTCAGTGTATCTGTGACAAACGAACACATTCAGTCATTGAATGGGTTTCAATGGATTGCAGTTCAATTTTGGAGGTAGAGATGTTGAGTTAATACGGTAAATATTTCTAATTTTACCCCAGTATGAGATTGGTTTAGATCAGTGGTTCTTAACCTGGGTTCGATCGAACCCTAGGGGTTCGGTGAGTCAGTCTCGGGTTCGGCGGAGGTCAAGACACACTCTCGACTCATTAGTCGGGTGTGTGTGTCGGGCTAGGTCCGTGTATGTAAACAAACGGCTTCGGAGACTCTTTCTCTGATTGACATCCAATATATGCGGTGTATTGTTGTTGCTTATAGCACTACAACACATCCGGAAGTGTTTAGAATCTCTTCCACTCGTCAGACGATGAATTATTTGAGTATTTTCCACATCGTTGTTATGACTTTTGCTACTTCCTGTTAACCACGGAGGCAGCCATGTGTAGCGTTTGTTTACATTTTTCGGTCACCGCACTGGTCAGTTACAATCATGTGATGACCGACGCACCGTCGCGGATGGAGAAATCGTATTACGCTAAAGCCGAGCTAGTGCCGTAATAAAACAACGATCACAAAAATACTGAAGGAGTATAACGAGAACTTTTTTTTGATACACTACATGCAATTATCTTTTTTGGTAGTATTAAAAAAGGTCATGTCTTTGTGAAAAGGTATGTAATTTGTTGTGAGTTCATGCACTGTATTGGTTTTGTTCTTTGAACAGTTATGTTAATGTACAGTTCATTTTGTGCACCAGTAAAACATATACCTGTGTCTTGAATTTGAAAAAAATCACATTTTATTTTTTAATAAAGAAGGGTTCGGTGAATGCGCATATGAAACTGCTGGGGTTCAGTACCTCCAACAAGGTTAAGAACCACTGGTTTAGATGAATTACACAAGGCTTGTAAGTATTATTATTATTATTAATCTATTTTTTTTGTTTTACGGCTTGAAGTGAAAATAAATCATCATGATGGGATGGCACTGAGAAGTCCTTTAACCCAGAGGTGTCAAACTCATTTTAGTTCAGGGGCCACATTCAGCCCAATTTGATCTCAAGTGGACCGGAGCAGTAAAATAAAAACAGTGAAAAAAGTAAAATTATGTTATGATCAGGTTTACATCTACAAAGTTTCCTTAAAAATCTGAATGACATGAACAACTTGAATTGTTTTAAGAAAAACAGGTGCAATTTTAACAGTATTATGCCTCGGTTTATCGTTTGTCATTTACACATGTGCATTACAATCACACAAAACATTTAGTAACAGGCAGAATATTGTTAAAATTGTATTTACTTTTCTTAAGACATCTCTGTTTGTTCATATTTGTTGTGTTTTTTTGTAAAAGTACAATTTGGTAATGTAAACATTTTCATATAATTGTGGTTTTTTACACCTAAAAACACAAAGAGAGAATTTGGCGTTGTCATTATTTATAGGTTATTATGATAATATTTTACTGGTTCTGACCCACTAGAAATCTAATTGGACTGTATATGTCTGTACGTAGAACCTGAATTAAAATGATTTTGACACACTTAAGTGTAATTTTTGCATTTCACAAATTCATCCCACAGACCGGATTGGACCCTTTGGCGGGCCGGATTTGGCCCCCGGGCCGCATGTTTGACACCTGTGCTTTAACCCATAAAGACCCAAACATCCACCGGTGAACAAAAGCATCTACTGATCTAAAATGTTTAATCCCTGTTGATCCACTAATCCTATCAATAAATGTCAATAATTGGTGTAAAAAACAGTTTATCATCTTTTCATGATCATCACATTTGACCCATTTGGACGTTCAGAAGCTCCGTAGTTACCATGGAAATATCATCATCTTCCACAAGATTTATTTACCAGTAAAACCCATGGAGTTGGATCAATGACAGTGGATGGACACACTTAGCTTATGTTCAGTTAATGAGAGATTTTACTGAAAAAGTCACATTTTCTTCACTTTTCTCTGTTTTTGATATGATAACCCTCAACTTCAATTTGACCTTCAGTGAACATCTACACGATCAGCAGGGGTGTGTATTGGCAACAATCAGGCGATACGATACAAATCACAATTCTAGGATCACAATACGATATATCACGATACTGTTTGTTTGTTTCTTTTTTTTTTTTTAAATGTTATTTCCTGGAAGAATTGACTTACACCAGAAATATGCGCAAATACTAAACACATTTTTATTTGATCAGAACAGGATCTAATGCTGTATCACAATTTTGTCAAGTTCTCCTAGCTTCCAAAGAAACTAACATCTGCCTCTCAGACAGTAAACACTACTTTTAGGATGCTTCAAATAACCATTATTTAATAAAGCAGTGTTAATAATAATAAATAAGCAATACACAATAAAGAAACCCAAAAAACAAAAATGAACCTCCGCCATATCTGCATTTGAATAAATACCCAATAAATATCGATACAGTACTTTTTAATATCAATACAGTATTGGGAAATCAAATATCATGATATATTGCAGAACCGATATTTTCTAACACCCCATAACGATCAGGAAATTAAATACAGGAAAATTCCTGATGTTCACTTAAAAGTGCAAAATATAGCGCTTAATGTTAGAGTAAATGGTGGTAAATCACATAACGATGGCCAGAAAACAAATCTCCTATCTGCAAATTTTTAGATTTTGAGTTTTCACATTAAATGGTGAGAACAAGGATGACTCCACATTTTCAGTCTATCTGCAAGACAATCCCGCCCTTTCTTATGACATGAAGGTCACCTGACAACAACAACAAAGACCATACTATAATAAAACTAAACCATCAATCAATCAATTAAATTTTATTTATATAGCGCCAAATCATAATGAAAGTTATCTCATGACACTTTACATATAGAGTTGGTCAAAGCCAGACTCTAAGCCAATTTACAGAAACCCAACAGAGTCCTCCAGGATAGAGGTAAGATCGGGCCTAAAAAATCCAGCCCGACCCGACCCAGGCCCGCGGGTATTAAAGCCCGACCCAGCCCGAGCCCGACCAATTAACTTGATTTGCAGGCCCGAGCCCGAAGCAAACCCGAAATTTCATATTTTATTTGTGAGGACTCGGGAGGAGGAGGCGTGATTTATGATAACAAATTAAAGCCTGTCTTTTGTAACGAAATCTAAGTTAAACAAGACTGTATAAACATTTACTTCTTTTATATTTCTGTGTCTGCAGAGGTTACATTAACCGACAGTTTTCCATCATTGACAGATTTTTTTAAGAGTTGACGGGAAAAATTTAAGGCCGTCCGTCATTTTGACGGGTTGAAAATTGGGCCATAAACCACAGCAGCAGTACGTCCTTAAGAATCTAGCACGGCACTTTAAGAGAGAGAGAGAGGCAGAGAGACAAAAAAGTCAGCGAGAGAGAAGCCCGGCCCGACCCGACCCGAACGTAATGATTGACATTTTAGGCCCGACCCGGCCCGAAATTCGGGTCGGGCTCGGACTCGGGCTTGGGCTTAAGATCTTATCTCTACTCCAGGATCCACGTTTTTTTGTTTCCTGAAAAAAGGGATTTTTTCAGATAGGAAGTTTTGTCTTTTGGCCATCGATTAAAAAAAAAAAAAAGTTAAACATAGAGGAAAAAACACTATTCTGGAATTGCCACAAAAGCAGCACTGGGTCTTTATGGGTTAAACTGCGTACAATGAAAAAAACATTTCGCTTTTTGGAAGCAGCAGAAGTGTTGAATTATTGAAGAACTCTGAAAGATGGATGTATAGTTCAATATTTAAAAAAAGCAACACTTTGTCAGGAAGTTAAAGTGTCCATTTATTGAAGGCAGGAAACCACGCTGCAGCGGTCACTGTTATTTCTGTTCGTCGACAATGTGTCTGCACGCCCTGCAACATAATCCCAATACATCCCAGTCCTCATATCAAACATCTCAGATTGTTAATAATAATTTTGCTTTTAATTTACCAGAGGGCTAACATGGATTAAATGTCCACCTCTGCACACACACACACACACACACACACACACACACACACACACACACACACACACACACACACACACACACACACACACTTGTTACTCTGCAGGGCTTTAGCTGCCATTGATCGCGGTGTTGTTGATATTCACCACCACGCCGGCAGCTTCGATATAGTCGCTGTAGCTTATTGGCAGGAGGAAGGGGGTGGTGGTGGTGATTGGGGGGGGGGGGGCTGGCAAGGCGGCTGCGAAACATGGTGAGAATGACCCAGGCCCAAAGAAGAAAAGTAAAAATGAGCGCAGTATAAATGGAAGAAGAATGTTTCTCCTGCTCTGCTGTAAAAAAAAAAAAAAAAAAAAAAAGCCTTCGTGGGAATGATTACTGGTGAAAGCTAAATTGGCAATCTGCCCTTTCTTGTCTTTCCGTGGATTGGGTTTGCCAAGGCCGGTCTTTTTCCTGGCTGCTTCTCTCTCCGTCTCTCACATGCCTCTGTCTACCTTTTCCTGATCATCACATTTTATCTCTTTCCTCTTTTCCTTCTCTTCTTGAGCTCCTGTCTCTTCTTTATGTTTCTCTTTCTGTTCTATTCTGGGGTTTTTCCTCATGTAAGCTGATCTTTTCCAATTCTAAATGGTGTTCGGTGGATGAAACTGAGCTTTTGGAAAATGATCTGATGGGTGGTTTTGCCTGAAGACTTTCACCTCAACCTCTAAATATATAGTCACTGGAATTAACCACATCATGCATACGCACAGTATTTCATTAGACCGCCTTTAGCTTTGATTACAGGAATTTATGCATTTGCACAAGAAATGACCAACATTTGTTCCATCGGTAACACTTTATAATAAGTACACACTGGGAAGCATTAGTTAAGCATTAACACATACTGAATTCATCATTTATAAAGCATATTTCTGACATGAATACTCATTAGTATATGGTCTATAAGCACAGTTATGAAAGTTTTACTAATCATATTCATAATCATAATCATTCCTCATTCAATCATGCAGTTGGTTTGATAATCCCATGTGCTGTGTCTTTCCTTTATTACGATAACTGACACTTTTGTGAGTCTTTAGGCATTGCCAACCTTTAACTCTCATTTGTGAATGCTTTATATGGCACAGATAGTGCACACTTTAAATGAGCTCACACCATATCCTTAATTAATGAGTACTAAGTGCTTTATAACTACCTGAAATAATGAATTCCTGTATTAATAACTGTTTATAGGACATCTATTAGAAAATAAATTTGTGAGTTAGTACAAAATACCTACTACAGGGTGGGGAAGCAAAATTTACAATATTTTGAGGCAGGGATTGAAAGACAGTGTATGACCAATTAGTTTATTGAAAGTCATGAGAATTTAAATCTTCAAATCATATTTTACTGCATTTCTAACGCTCTTGTTGTCTACCTCAAGTTCAATTGCCATTTTTCTCATGGATTTGGTTGGATCCTTTAGGATTTTGGATTTGAGAGCTTTAATAAAAGCTTTGGTACGTTTTTTGTTGCTTCCTCCACTTCCAGACTTTCTGGTAATAGTTTTGCTCATAGTCATTCTCTTCTTTATATTATAAACAGTCTTTATGGACACTCCAACTATTTTTGAAATCTCCTTTGGTGTGACGAGTGCATTCAGCAAATCACACACTCTTTGACGTTTGCTTTCCTGATTACTCATATGGGCAAAAGTTTCTGAAAAGGTATGGATAATAGTGTTAGGTATGATTATGACATCAATATATGTTTGGTTTCAAAACAATTGACGTAGTGCCTGCTGAGAAAAAACAACTAAATGTTCATTGTAAATTTTGCTTCCCCACCCTGTATATTCACTATTAGTACATCTCTGAATAGTGTATGAGCGAGCATAAACGCACATCATAGTTGGTTTGTAAGGGATGCAATACTAAATTTTTAAACGCTGAATCCATTATTTATAAAGTTTGAAAATACAATCATTAAGCACATTGTAGATGAGCTTATTAATGATGAGTAAAACATTTATAACTGTGCTTATAAACTATATATTAATGAGTATTCATGTCAGAAATATGCTTTATAAATGATGAATTCTGTATTTGTTAATGCTTAACTAATGCTTCATAGTGTGGACTTATTATAAAGTGTTATCTTTCCGTCTATAGTTGGATTCATTTTTGTTGAATGTCTTCTGCTGATGATGCGTCGGGCCGCTGTTTAAAATCGTCTCCATCACATCCTAAAGGTTCTCAAAGGGCTTCGGGTCTGTCCAATCTATGCATGGAAATGATGTCTCATGGTCCCTGAAGCAATTTTAACTTGAAGACTCCTGGTATTGTCTAGGTTTCTTCCTCTCTACAAACTGATGATTGTTTAAGAAATGAGAACCTACTCATACTATGAGTACTGCATCAGTGAAAGGGTCAAAGAAGGGGTTAGAACGGAAACATATTCATCACTGCAGTAATTATCCAATAGGAGACTTATACCTGTTTATATAGTTAAATGCAAATGGAGAAATGGGGTGTGCGATATGACTGCATTAGAACGTATTGATGATCCAACAAAGCAGAGATCATGAAATCGTCTATAACACAGGTGTCAAACATGTGGCCCGGGGGCCAAATCTGGCCCTCCAAAGGTTCCATTCCGGCCCTGCAGGATGAAAGTGCAAAAATTAACCTGAACAATCAAGGTTGTCCAAATCATTTTGGTTCAGGTTCCACATACAGACCAATGGGATCTACAGTAAAAAAAAACAACACAATAAACCATAAATAATGACGACAAATTTTCTTTGTGAAAAATTATGTGGAAAAAATTTAAGTGAAAAAAAATAACATTACACTGTGAAAATATTAACATTTACAAAACTATTCTTTCACAATAAAATGCAAATAAATACATAAATAAAAACAAAGATGAACAACCCACAATGTGCAATTTTAACCATATTCTGCCTGTTACTAAATGTTTGGTGCATTTATGGATCCACTGTGATCTGTAGTTGTGTTGATAATAAGAGATGTAATGTTGTAGAAATTGTTCAAATTTCAGTTCCAAACTCCAAAATTTTAACAATATTCTGCCTGTTACCAAATGTTTATGTAAGATTGTGTGTAATCTACATGTATAAATAATAAGTTGAGGCATAATGTTGTTAAAATTGCACAAGTTTTTCAAATGAAATTTCCGTTTCTTCAGGTTATTCACATCTTTTTTGTAAAATGTAAATATTTTCATAATTTAATTGGGGGTTTTTGTACTAAAGCAAAATGAAAAACTTGGATGTGTCATTATTTATAGGTTATTACGTCATTATTTTATTGGTCTGGCCCACTTGAGATCAAATTGGGCTGAATATGGCCCCTGAACCAAAATGAGTTTGACAGCCCTGGTCTATAATAGGATGTCATCAGAGCCATAGATTATTCAACGCCTCTGGGTGTAGTTATATGCTGTCGCCAGTGTTGGGGAAGTTACTTTTAAACAGTAAGTTGGAAAGTGACTTTTTACATTACTCGTTACTTTTACGTTTTCACGTTGTGTAGCGTGAGTTATGGCTGACAGCAAAACGGAGGAGTTGCTTCCTAAAAAGAACTCCACTTCCATCGTATGGAATTGGTTTGGCTTTTCCCCAAGCGCAATAAACAATAATTTGCAAAATTTGCACAGACATACAGTAGTTCACATGTCAGATGGCAACACTACAAACCTGTTCAATCACCTGAAGAGACGTCATCCTAAACAGTATGAGAACCAAACTGAGAAGATCAGCCACACTGCAGCCAGAGGCAACAGGTAGAGTTAAACAAAACACACAACTTTAACGCAAGTATTTAGTAAAGGCACTCCTTATGAGAAGAGTCGCTAATGATGGAAAAGGTAACGGAAGCAGTGACTTTTAACTTGGCAAAAGTTAGGATTCCTTCAAAACAGTCGAAAACGAGCAGTTCAACAGACTGTTTAAAGTAGCTGACCTTTGGTACGATCCACCCACACATTAATACTCCTCCAACTCTGCTTTGTACTAATAACCAGTGAGTCCGTGACTTTTTGTGATTTTTTTTTTTTTTTTTGTGTTTTTTCCCCCCTTCCGTCCTGTGCTCGTGATTTCATTTTTAAAAATCGTGATTTATTTTCGCCCATCCCTAAGTGGACCTTTACTTTTCTTTTTTTCGCCAGGCTGTCAATGTGTTATTAAGTTGTTAGGAGTTTTTTTTTTTTTTGTCACAAATGAGTAATCTCAGCAGCAGATGGTTGGACTGTCAACTTTGAGGCTCATTTACAGAAAAGTAGAAGAGAAAGAAATGAACAATCTCAATCATGGTCAGTATCATGAAAACTATTAATGTGTCAGTGTTTCATACTGGACTGTAGCGGCCTGTCGTGGTCTGTTTTGCTTCACCACAGTCTGATAATGAACTGTGGTGAAGAAAGTCTCATGTGTCCATTTTGCAAAGGATGGAAATTCATTTTGGGAGGAATTTGTAACATAATAAATGGAAAATGGAGCTAGCAGTACCAACGAAATATTACAATATACACGTGTACAGGCCTGTGCACAAAACACACAAGTGAACCAGACCCTGAACCAGCAACCTCTGAAACCTCGACAGCACAGAGCAAAAGTCAATGAGATGAACCTAATGTTAACCCTTTAGGTGCCAGAGCTTTTTTTAAATAAAATATTGTATTATTTATTTCCGGGGAGGTATTCACATAAGAATTTTTTGGCTTCTGTCGTCTCCTGCACAATGATGTTACTTGTTTGAATGTTGTTGTTGTTTTTTTTTTTTCTTGCTGTTTTATGATGTGCAAATAAATAAATAAAATAAATAAATAAAATATTCAATTTTAATTTCAAGATTTCAAAAAAAGCTGTATCTTGGAAGTGGTTAGAGATAAAAGCTGTAAATAAGAAAAATATTGGTCTGACCCAGAGTTTATGATGGGAGTAAATGTACTCATCTAATTTGCTTATTGGGCCGTCACATAATGGCGGCCATATTGGATTGGGTAACTTTTAGTAAAATTTTACTTAAAACTTATTTACATGGAAGTTTTCTCTGTGTGTTTTTTTTTTCTTCTTATCCTTAAAATAAATGAACTTAAACATAAGTAGAAAGTAAAAATGCAGTAAATTTTAGTAACTTTTTATCCAAACAACAGAGTAACCCAATCTGTCCAAATAAACTTTACTTATTCACTAAACCAGTTCAGGACCAGGCCTTCAAACTGGGTTTTCTTCTTCACTTTGAATAGAAACATACCCTGAAATGGTGTTAGCATTGAACGGGCACATGTCTGCCATCTACTGGTGGGATGTGGTATAAGATTTTAGAACTCTAATCTGGGGTTATTATGGTCTGTTTCAGTCAGTTTTGTTGCTTGTAGCAGTATTGTGACTTTAGTGCTTAAATGGTTAACATCAGTTTTGTTTATGTTTATGTTTATGCATTTGGCAAACGCTTTTTTCCAAAGTGACTTACAGGGGAAAACCAATCAAATCACTCAATCAATCAAATTTTATTTATATAGCTCCAGATCACAACAAAAAAGTTATCTCATGACACTTTATATATAGAGTTGGTCAAAACCAGACTCTAAGCCAATTTACAGAAACCCAACAGAATCCTCCAGGAGCAAACACTTGTGACTGGTGACAGTGGAAGGAAAACTTCCCTTTAACAGCAGAAACCTGGAGCAGACCCAGACTCCTGGAGGATGGACGTCTGCCTGGACCAGCTGGGGTTAAAGAGAGAGGGTAGAGCAAGAGAGAGTGATAGAGACTGGGGGAGAGGGGGAGACACATGGAGACAGTTGAGGATAAGTGAGTGGTGATGATGAGGGCAGGAGAGAGGCAGGACCACCGCAGCAGGTCCAGAGATAATCCTGGGAAAATCTGTGATAATCCTGGGAAAAACCTTGTTAAAATATTTAAAATGGAATGTCTGACAGTGCTAGGACAGG
This sequence comes from Sphaeramia orbicularis, assembly GCF_902148855.1. Taxonomy (NCBI): domain Eukaryota; kingdom Metazoa; phylum Chordata; class Actinopteri; order Kurtiformes; family Apogonidae; genus Sphaeramia; species Sphaeramia orbicularis. Next base: position 50,725,735 of record NC_043967.1, on the reverse strand, counting down.
AGGTGCCCTCGGAAGAGCTGGGTCTTCAGGAGCTTCTTGAAGATAGGCAGGGACGCCTCTGTTCTCGTAGTGCTCGGTAGAATGTTCCACCAACGTGGAACGACCCATGAAAAGAGCCTTGATTGTCTTGTACAAGGTCTGGGGACCACCAGACTACATTCCCCAGACGAGCGGAGTGGTTGTGCGGCAACATAAGCTTTTATCAGTGCACCTAGATAGGTAGGAGCAGACCCATTGAGAATTTTGTAGGCTAGGATTAACGATTTGAATTTGATGCGGGCAGCTATGGGGAGCCGGTGTAATGGGGTGACAGTTTTACTCTTGTTTGTAGTTTATTTGTGAAATAATTTCTTAATACTCTCGATATTTTTTATTTTGTTTTGTTTGTTTTTTTTTCCCTATGCAGCCCCTTTTGCACTAAGTGATTTGCTGCTAAATTGAACAGAGCTGCTAAACTGATTTTTATTGTTCCTGTGACAGTGACAATAAATATCTTTTCTGTCTATTCTAATTTTCATATCCAACTATTTTACATTTGATTTAACAGTGAGCTCAGCAGCTCCTCATCATCAGCGAACACAGTAACATTAATAATGCTTAATGCTATTTCCACAGACCAATCTGACACTAAATAAGTGATCATAAACATGTGACCAGTGTGAGTCTGGGGTTAATCCGGCCACAGAAACGTGTCTGTTCTTACTTTAATTCCACTCCGATTCTCACCATAACTGTGTAACTCACACCGAACATCCATTTTCTTACGGGATGAAAAATATCTTCAGAAGTGATAACTTGGTGGAGACAAAAACACAACATTGACAGGATGTAATAAATCCATGAGATGAAGCAGAACAGCAATACAGCAAAACAGCACGTCCAGACAGAGGTGGAAGTTGAAAATGGGACTGAGTCACTATGTCTTCAAATGAATACACTTTTTTTATTTTTCTCAAATACAGTCGTGGAAAAAATTATTAGACCACCTTTGTTTTCTTCAATTTCTTGTTCATTTTAATGCCTGGTACAACTAACGGTACATTTGTTTGGACAAATATAATGAGAACAACAAAAATAGCTCATAGTAGTTTAATTTCAGAGCTCATATCTTTCCATTTTCCATGTTTTCTTCATAATAACCAAAATCACTTCAGTTCTTACATCAATATCTATGGCATTGTACTTACAAAAACAGTGCTTTTAGGCATTCCATGTTTTCTTTTCTGTCTGTTTGTCACATGATGCACACAGGAGTTACTTGATTGCATAACCATTGCTTTTGATGACTTTTGATGGTCTAATAATTTTTTTCCGCGACTGTATGTGTATCATTTTTTAAAAAATCATTACATGTCACTCGCCAGATTTTATGAAACTAACACCACAACGCTCTGCATAAACACGTAATTCCTGCTTTTTGCATTTTTTTCTTCATATTTTCCTCCTTTTCAGTGTCACCGTGTTGTCATTCCATCATTATTCTGCACAACATGTTGTTACCAGTAATCTCCATCTAGTCATGGTTTCAGGTGTAGATACAGATTTTTTTGCAGTAGGAACTTGAACGATCAGCTGAGACTTTACAGATCTGTGGTGTTTAGAGGGTTCCTGAGGGATCTAAAAAAGGCTAAAAAGTGTTGAATTTATTAATCTGCATTTAATACCTTAAAGCAGGGGTGTCAAACTCACTTTAGTTCAGGGGCCACATTCAGCCTAATATGAAATAAAGTGGGCTGGACCAGTAAAATAATGTAATTAACAGGATAAGAACTTAATATAATAATATCAACTCCAAAGTTTTCTCTGTGTTTTTGAGTGAAAAAAGTAAAAATCCGTAATTAAAATGTTTACGTCTACGAACCGTATGCGTACTGGTCACTACAGTGGACAGCTACTCTCCTGCTCTTCTCTTGTATATTTATGGGTTTTGTTGTTTTAGTTCCATATCAGCCAACACAGTGGACACTTATGCATCATGTAACTTTGCTGTTCTTGATAAACCTGATCTGCAGTAACACGTTTGAGTGTAAATCAATTGTTATTAGACTGTAATTATCATTTTTTCTTTGACAAAATGGGTATTTTTGCATATTATCCCCATGAAGTGAGTAAGAACTAGTATTAAAGTATGTTTAAATATGAGAAAACATCAGATTAGCAGCATTAAAAGTGTTTTTATTTCATAGTTTTCACAGTATACCAGTAAATACACATTTCTTGGCTTCAAAAATTAAACGCATCATATCCATTTGAATGGACATTTTTGCAACTCCATGAAAAATAGGTTCATAAAAAGCTGTCAGTCGCATTTTTTGTTTTGTTTTTTTGTTTTTTAATGCCTAAACAGGAATTAAAACGGGGGAAAAAATCATGATTAAGGTTCTCATAATTCATGCATGAAAGGGTTAATAAAAATGGGGAAGAGCTGTTGTGCGATCGATTGTACGAACAGGTTTGAAAAGCAGTCGGAGCTCTCGTTTTAAAGGCTAACAAAAGCAGTCGCAGCTTGGACGGAACAATGTCAAATCCAGTTGTCCTTAATTTAATTTCCTAATCCACATTTTTCCCTAAAAATTTTCCTAAATTCTAGACCTCATGAATTGTCACCAGTATGGTCATGAAATCAGCTGTGGAATGGGTATTTCTGTTTTAAGTCGCCTTAAAAAGTCTTAAATGTAACTTGTAGAAACCCTGTATTTACTCCTGACTGAATGTTGACTATGATGCACAGTTGTGTTGTTTTTTAATTAAATCGGTTTGTCTGTGTTCCATTTTATCTGTTTTTGTTTTTTTTTGTATCGTCCAGGTGTGTGTCTGTTGACCTACAGCTTAACCAACCTGCCTGATAACGCCGCTGCAGACACGCTCCTGTTAAAATAACTATTGTCGGTGTTATTCGGCTTTGTTTCTCTAATTTGTTGCGCTGTCGTCGTCTCTTCTTCTACCTCCTCGTTTCTTTTCCTCCCCCTCCCCTGCTCTTTTCTCTCTCATACTCTGTGTTACCACAGTTTAATCCTATGCCATGAATCTCCCTCTTTTTTTTTTCTTTCTCCTCTGTTTTCCTTCAGCGCTTCTTTGTGAACTTATTCTATCAGTCTGACCTCAGTCCTGTAGTGCAGGCCCGGTTAAGTCATGTTTATTTCAGCGCTTGTCTGTAGCGCTGACCTTTGACCCCTTACCTCACACCTCTGTCTCTCTTCATTCCTCTTCCTCCTTCCTCTTAAGCCACTCCTTATCTCTGATGTGCTTCATGGTCTTGGTCTGTGCTCGGTCTCACAGCCTTCATTTTTTTTCTCTTTAGCCTGAAATACAGCGTCTCCTACCAACTGGGTGATTAGGTTAAAAAAAAAAAAAAAAAAAAAAAAGTAACTAAATAAGTAAGTAAGTAAATAAGTAAGTAAGTAAATAAATAAGTAGTTATTTTTGCACCATAGTCAGTTATAATAAGTAGCTTTATTATTATTATTATTATTATTATTATTATTATTATTATTATTATTATTATTATCCATATTTTAAAGAACATAAAGGCTGTAGAACTTTTGCCAGATTTATGTATTTTATCAGCTTTACATTTTGGCCTTTTATATTCACTTTATATTTAAAACAATATGTTTTAGGGATGCTTTGTCATATTTGCTGATATTGTGCAAAAATGGTTTTGGCAAATATAATGTCTGTTCAGCAGTGATGTAGGTAAATGTTTATCTTTTGTGTTATAAGACTATTTTTTTTTTAATTTACAGATTTGTATGTTTGAATCATTATTTGTTCAGAGTTAATGTGATAAAATGCTGAAAATAATGTAAATTAATACTTTTTTTTTTTTTTTTAAATATATAATGCAATTTTCTTTGTTTCCCATAGTAATGAAACTAAAGAAACAGAGTAACATTGATATCAGTATTGACTATTGATCATATTGTAATTTTTTAATGTTATATATTAAGTTATTTAATGGGAACAATGCACATTATTGAACCATATTGAATTCATTAGATGTAAGGATGATGGACTATGGCTAACATGCTAATGTGCATCCCTTGTTCCTTGGCAAATAACAAAAAAAAAAAAAAAAAAAAAATAGAATTACAACATAATAAAAGGTCAAAATGACACTTTTTATGTTATTTATTAGTTATTTAATAGCAACATTGCACATTAATGAACATTTGTATTGAACATTAGATGTAAATATGATGGATTAAAGCTAACATGCTAATTCACAATCATAGTCCCTTTACAAATAACAAAAAAACCAACATAATATAATTACAACACAATAAAAGGTCAAAATCTATTTTTTCTCTGTTATTTATTAATTTATTTAATACCAACAATGCATGTTAGTGAATATCAGTATTGAACATTCGATGTAAATATGCTGGATTATGGCTAGCATGCTAATTTGCATCTGTTGTCCCTTTACAAATAATGAAAAAACAACACAATAAAAGGTCAAAATGACACTTTTTATGTTATTTATTAGTTATTTAATAGCAACATTGCACATTAATGAACATTTGTATTGAACATTAGATGTAAATATGCTGGATTAAAGCTAACATGCTAATTCACAATCACAGTCCCTTTACAAATAACAAAAAACCTAACATAATAGAATTACAACACAATAAAAGGTCAAGATCTATTTTTTCTGTTATTTATTAACCTATTTAATAACAACAATGCATATTAATGAATATCAGTATTGAACATTCGATGTAAATATGATGGATTATGGCTAGCATGCTAATTTGCATCTGTTGTTGCACCCTTTGCAAATAATGGAAAAAAAAAACCAACACAATAGAATTATAACACAATAAAACCAACCGCAACCACGCACATCATTGAACATCTTTATTGAACAACATTAGATGTAAAAATGCTAGATTGAAGCTAACATGCTAATTCGCAACCCTAGTCCCTTTGCAAATAAAAAAACAACAACAACAACTAATCAACATAACAGAATTGGAACACATTCAAAGGTTCGGAGTTAAAAACGATCAGTGTTAGTTTTGGCTCGAATGCAGAGTTTTAATCCTGTTGAGTCTTTTACCTGCATTCATTGCCAATGCATAAATTTGCCAAAAAAACCCAAAAAAACCCTGAACCATATGAAGCAATAAAACTACCAACTATGACATAATACAAAAAAAAATGGGTGTAATTCTGCAGATCTCCACGTTTGATGATGTCATTCCACTTGTGTGTCAGTATTTTACATCCAGTCTTCCCTCTAAATGTTGGAGAAAAAAAAAAAATGCATGAAGAAATATTATCAATGTCTTTTGTGAGACGTTGCCTGAAGAGACAGAGTTTTTTTCTTTTCCTTTTCAAAAACAATTTGAGGAAGCTCTACTCTTCCAGTGAAGCCTGTGTTCAGACTGCGTTGTCAGATGATTGATGCCTGATAGAACACAAAGAAGCAAATCCTCTAATTTAAGGATCAGCGGTGTCGGGTTACAAAATGTTTGGCATTTGTTTGATATTTTGCACTCGACAAACTGCTTCATTGGCAGATAGTGTTCTGTTCTGTCTAGTGTCCATGTTAGGTGTCATTAAGTGAGCAGTGCACAGGTCCAAGTTTGACAGTTTGGTATTTGGACTTAGACTGTGTGGACAAAAGTATGTGGACACGTTGAATTCAGGTGTTTTATTCTAACAGGGGTCTGGAATACAAAACAATAAGAACAAATGTCAGAATATAGTTTTATATTGAGATAAATATCATTGCATTGCATTGGTTAGTTTGGTTTAAGTTGTCCAATAAATCCAAAATGCCCCAGAGATGTTCTTTTTTTTTTTTTTTAATTTCTAATATATATTTTTTTTATCCATGACTGATTTTATGAATGAATGAATGAATGAATGAATGAAAGCTTTATTTCAAACATGTAGACAATGAAATAAAAACAAAAGTCAACCAGCAAAATATAAGTACTGGTACATCAATGATTGATAAGCAAACAAACCACAAAAATAAATACATTAATAATAATGATAATAATAATAATAATAATAATAATAGTAGTAGTAGTAGTAGTAGTAGTAGTAATAATAAGATAAAGAAAACAAAGGAAATGGAATTACACATGCTCGAAAAGGAGTAGGAAGAAGTAAAAACTGATGTACTCCTACCCCCAATTACTAGTCCTTATGATCACTATATGGCGATGATTATTTTGCATGAATATCAATATAATAATAATAATAATAATAATAATAATAATAATAACAACAATAACAATAATAATAATAATAATAATAATAATAGTAGTAGTAGTAGTAGTAGTAGTAGTAGTAGTATAACAATATCATACATCCTTTTTCCTATATACACTAATATGATAATACCCATTTACAACTTATCCTTCCTTTTAAATGTTCTTCCTCTAAACTTTGAAAATATTTTTCGTGCTCTGACTGTAAATAATAATTTTCTTCCACAACTAACCATCTACTTCACATCTCACTTACAAAGAAAAATCTCCCATTAAATCTCAAGGAAATATTGATGTTTATAAACTATATGGACAAAAGTATTGGGACACGTTGAGTTCAGGTGTTTCTTTTCTAACAGGGGTCTGGGATACAAAACAATAATGACAAATGTCAGAATATAGTTTTATATTGGGATAAATATTGCATTGCATTGGTTAGTTTGGTTTAAGTTGTCCAATAAATCCAAAATGCCCCAGAGATGTTCTTTTTTTTTTTTTTTAATTTCCAATATATATATATTTTTTATCCATGACTGATTTTAAATGTTCTTCCTCTAAATTTCAAAAATATTTTTCGTGCTCTGACTGTAAATAATAATTTTCTACCATAACTAACCATCTACTTCACATCTCACTTACAAAGAAAAATCTCCCATTAAATCTCAAGGAAATATTGATGTTTATGAACCATATGGACAAAAGTATGTGGACATGTTGAGTTCAGGTGTTTCTTTTCCAACAGGGGTCAGAATATAGTTTTAAATTGGGATAAATATCATTGTATTGCATTGGTTAGTTTGGTTTAAATCGTTGTCTTTGCTTCCAAAATGCCTCAGAGCTGGTTTTTGCTTAATTTCTCTCAACATTGATTTTTTTTTTTTTTAAATCCATGACTATGATTTTCAAAGTTCTTCCTCTAAATTTCTAAAATATTATTCATGCTCTGACTGTAAATAATAATTTTCTACAACAACTAACCATCTACTTCACATCTCACTAAAGAAGAAAAATCTCCCATTAAATTTCAAGGAAATATTGATGTTTATAAACTATATGGAAAAAAGTATGTGGACATGTTGAGTTCAGGTGTTTCTTTTCGAACAGGGGTCTGGGATACAGAACAATAACATCAGAATATAGTTTTATATTGGGGTAGATATCATTGCATTGGTTTAGTTTGGTTTGCTTCTAAAATGGCTCTTTTTTTTAATCCATGATTATGATTTTAAATGTTCTTCCTCTAAATTTCTAAAATATTTTTCATGCTCTGACTGTAAATAATAATTTTCTTCCACAACTAACCATCTACTTTCTTCACATCTCACTGAGAAAGAAAAATCTCTCATTAAACTTTTAGGAAATATTGATGTTTTTAAACTATATGGACAAAAATATTGGGACACATCATGGCTTCAACTATAAGATGTCCTGTTCATGATGACTTAAGACTTAAACGTCAATCACTTTGGGAGAAAAATCACCCATTATACTTTAAGGAAATATTCAATATTAAGTGAGATGTAAAGAAAGTACAGGGTTATTTTGTGGTAGAAAACTCTTATTCACAGTCAGAGCTTAAAAAATCTAAGAAACTTAGAGGTAGAATATTTAAAATCATAGTCACGGACAAACAAAAAATGACATTTTGGAAGCAAAGATATCAGTTGAAACCAAACTAACCAATGCAATGATATTTATCCCAATATAAAACTATATTCTGACATTTGTCATTGTTGTTTGGTTTCCCAGACCCCTGTTAGAATTCATCGTGTCCACACACTTTTGTCCATATGTTGTATGTTAATGTGGTCTTGTACGCTCCTGTAAAGCTGCAAAGAGTTACTTTTGTTGGTATTGAAGTATCAGCACCTCCTCATCTGCACTGCAGATATAATACATTTCTGGCTCTTCATGCAGATGTCCTGTCGGTGATTACTCCCAGTCACTTTATGTCGTGTTTTTATGTGCGAAAAGCTTGTGCTGCCTTTCGTTAAACGGCCTCACAACCTGAATCCACCCTCTCACACAGTCTAACTCTGTTTTCTGCTGTTCTGTTCTCTATTTATCTGTTTCTCTTTCCATCTCTCAGACTAAAATGCCTGTGCTTCTTCTTTCTCTCCGTCAGCGTTATTAAGTTCTCTGTCTCTGTCTTCCTTCTGAAGTTTCTCTGATTTAATCTCTGTTCCTCTTCCTCCATCTTCGTCTTCATAAGTCTGCTACTCAGTCAACTTTTTTTCCTCTCTCTTCAGACACAGTTTTTTTAGATACACCCACACAGATAAACTTACCGAAAGGTTAAAAGAGATGCAGAGAAACAAGCGCGTAGTCAACACTGAAAAACAGACACCGGACACATTTCTGCCAGACACAACAACACAAGTCCAACTGGAATAATCGCACATTAACACACAGATTAGAGCTGCAACCGATTAATCAATAAGGTGCTTGAAGCGAATGCAAAAATTCACAGTTCGATTAATCGACTTGAATTGATTGAAGGGAAATATTCTATTGCAGTTTTCCTGAACTGAAGCTTCTTTGTGCATCACAATAAGCGTCCGTGTGAAACACAACAGTGGAACCAATGTTTAACAGCAGAGAAATGAAGGAAACAAAGCTTTGATTCAGAAGAATTGTGGTTGAATGATTTTTCCCTTCACCAGAAGGTATTGTGATCACTTTGCTTTGTGTGTTTGTTTTTTTAGCAACTTTACGGGAAAACTATTCCAATCATCTTTGTCAAATCGTACTCACAGATAGGCCCTGGGACCAACCCATTAAATCTTGGGCCAAGTAGGCCAAAGTTCAAGGTCACAGCAAGGTCACAACATCTACAATTTTCCTATCTCTCATCGTTGAGCAATTTTCGAAAATTCATAAAAAATTCAAAACGACTCCGATTAGCCTCCAATTTGACCCACCCGTAGCTTAGAACAGTATCTTGTATCTGGCACAAAATTGTCCACATCCACTGTGGAATGTGGACTCTGTGGACATTTACATTTAACACTGAAAATCCCATTTATGACACATTTTTATCATTCTGCTTATTCTGCTGTATGGAACAACCTGGAAACTGTTGAATTCAAAAAAGAAATAGTCGATCCACACATGCACAGCGTTCAGGGTGCTTGGCGGAGGTTTGCGTTCTCCGGACACTTGTTTTGGATCGCTTTGAGTCGATTAATCGGTTGCAGCTCTAACATAGATAGACGTAAACGGGGGGGAATGGCTCGACAATCTGCTTCTATGCTTCATTTTCTCCCTCTCCCTCTCCTTCTCTTGCTCGCTCACTCAATTTGGTTCGATTTACCATCCTGTCAGGCCCGCTGATGCCCTCATTTCAGGCTGGCTATGTAAATATTATTGTTGAATCTGAGATGAGATTCCGTTCCCTGGCGAATCTCCTGCTGCCGTTTCTCTCACCGATCTGTCATACAGGCCGACGTATAATCTATCACCCTGACGAGTCGTACCCCTCCCTCTCTCAGCACCGTCTCCTTGCTCTCCTCCTCGCGTCGATGCCGGCGAGGTGGATGCAGACAGATAAGGTACCTGTGGGTTCCCCCCGTTTCTAATTTGGTACTTTTGTTTCCTTCCTGCGCTCCCCCGATGAGGGCTTCCCTCAGTCTGTGATGTCTCTGTTTGTCTCTACATGGTTTGTGTGTGCGCGTCGTTAGCCTCATAGAATAATGGTTTAAGTCATATTTTTGGCCAAATTGTGAAATCAGCAGAATTTTACTCTCCTAATACTGCTGCTTCATTTTATGCAGATATCACAACTTGGCTAAAATGATGACTTTGGCAATTACAGTAGGACGCTAACGACATGTGTGTCTGTTGTAGTTGTGTCAGTGTGGGTTTTAAAGGGGTCGTATTTATCTAAAGCCACTTTTATTAGTCTTTGGTTCATTTATTTGTGCATTTGGACCCTAACAGTTCATAAAGTTTGAATGTGAATCCTCCAGCCCTTTCTTTGTTTTTTATCCGTTTGTTATTTCCGCCAAGGAGGTTATGTTTTTGCCAGGGTTTGTTTGTTTGTTTGTTGGTTAGTTAGCAAGATAATTCAAAAAGTTATGGACAGATTTTCATGAAATTTTTAGGAATTGTTGATACTGGCACAAGGAACAAATGATTAAATTTTGGTGGTGGTACCTTTAACCGTGAGTGACTTTGAAGGGTCAAACTCAAGGTCACCAATGTCTAAATTTCAACAATCTTTCTCTGAAGCTACTGGTTGAATTCATACATTTTTAATATATATTTTCCTAGGGACAATGTCTACAAAATATTTTCACATTTTTGAGAAATTTAGATTTTACGTTTTTTTTTTTTTTGTTTTGTTTTTGTTTTTTTTACGTATTTAAAAATTTGCCTTTACTTATAATGGTCTATATTTTGATAGTTTATAACATGGAAATGGTTGCAGATATCAATATAGTTGCTATTGAGCCCTGATAGGAAGTCATATATGGACTTTCATTTGGGTTCATGACCTTTGACCTTGAGTGACTTTGAAGGGTCAAACTCAAGGTCACCAATGTCTAAATTTCAACAATCTTCTTCTCTGAGGCTACTGGTCGAATTCATACAGTTTAAAAATTTCCTAGGGACTATGTCTACAAAATTTTTTCACATTTTTGAGAAATTTAGATTTTTATTTATTTATTTATTTTATTTTATTATATTATTATTATTATTATTATTTCTTTTTTAACGAATTTACAAATGTGCCTTTACTTATAATGATCTATATTTTGATGGTTTATAACATGGGAATGGTTAAAGATATCAGTATAGTTCCTGTTGATCACTGATAGGAAGTCGTATATGGACTTTCATTTGGGTTCATGACCTTTGACCTTGAGTGACTTTGAAGGGTCAAACTCAAGGTCGCCAATGTCTAAATTTCAACAATCTTCTTCTCTGAAGCTACTGGCTGAATTCATACATTTTTAAATTTCCTAGGGACAATGTCTACAAAATTTTTTCACATTTTTGAGAAATTTAGATTTTTATTTATTTATTTGTACAAATTTACAAATGTGCCTTTACTTATAGTGGTCTATATTTTGATGGTTTATATCATGGAAATGGTTACAGATATCAATGTAGTTACTATTGATCACTGATAGGAAGTCATATATGGACTTTACTTAATTAGCTGAGTTCTTCTCCAGTGCCAGTACCTCCTACTTCTATTGGCAGATTGATCTCCTGCATCACAGGACTCTGACAAAGCGGCAGAACCTGACAACCTCTTAAATTCAACTTGTTATTCTTGATAGAACACAATGCTGTGGTACTTCAGTGCACATGTGTCTGTTCTTGTTGTGTCAGTGTGGGTCTTAACCTTCATTTCACTCAAGATTACAGAATATATAACTTTACATGTAATTTGTAACTTGTTATAAATACCATGGATTAGAGCGGCAACCGATTAATCGATTAGGTGCTTGAAGCCAATGCAAAAATTCACGATTCAATTAATCGACTCGAATTGATTGAAGGGAAATATTCTATTGCAGTTTTCCTGAATTGAAGCTTCTTTGTGCGTCATAATAAGCATCCGTGTGAAACACAACAGTGGAACCAATGTTTAACAGCAGAGAAATGAAGGAAACAAAGCTTTGATTCAGGAGAATTGTGGTTAAATGATTTTTTTTTTGGATCACTTTGAGTCGATGAATCGGTTGCAGCTCTACCTTGGATACTCTTGTGTTGTCTGTAATTATTATTGCATCCAGCAGCATGACATTCACACAACAGCTGAACCTAAACTGAACCCAGGAGACGCTCTGAACACAAACACAGACATGAAAACACAAAAACATCACAAAAGGTTTATCGATGCAGACATCATTTTTCTTTGACCTTTTATTTCCTGCATCATCTTCCAGTAAATGACGACTTAATTATAAAGTTCATGTAGATAATTCTCTTCTCACATACTTTCTGAGGAGCATTTTTGCTGCCTCATAACAACAACTGTGATTCTTTTGCAATAAAATGGAAACAAAAAAGGAGTTATTCTTTTTTTACCTTCTTTGTTTTCAAACAGCGTTAAATGGCTGAAAAACAGGAAGTAATCATGTAAATTTACTACTCAATTAAACATGTTGATTACCCATTGTTTGTCCATCCTGTGATTGTATTTACTGATGATGCAGATATACATTTATCTGTTCTTTTAAATGCATTTAAATGAGTGAAACTAACTCCTCTGATTATCATCTGGATATCAGTGGTCCCAACAGCAGATGCATTACCATGAATGTATATAATTCACATTTTGACATTTTGCAGTGGAAAATGTCAAATGAAACTACAAAAAATAAATTAAATAATAAAGTGAATTAACCTTAACCTTGACATTAAATCTTAAATTGGCCAAAAAAAAAAGTTCAGTTTTGCTTAAAAAAAAAAAAAAAGTTGATCAGTCAATTATTTGATGTAGTTTTTTCTGTTTATCGCCAAACACTAAACACACATAACTACAGGAAATGGAAATTGAACCTGTAACTCCGATAACTGATCAGTCATTTGCGACATCGTTTTCACAGATATTCCGATTAAGTGTGAAAACATGTCTGGTACAACGTGTCGCGGCGAGAAGACCAAATTCTTCCTTCCATCTGTGAAAAAAAACATCACAACCTACATTATTGACTCCAAATAATTGTTTGGAAATGTATATGCACAAATGATGTACATATTAATTTTTTTAACTCTTCCCATTTGCTTCACATTCACTGAGCTATTTGTTGAAACAGAGCTACCGTTGTGTACATGCAGATGTCCTCGATGCTATATTTTGGTTCTCGGAGTTATTTTTTTTTACTTAAGATTTTGTTTTTGTGCAGAAAATGGCACTGTCACTGTGTGTGGGATGGAGATGAGTAATATAGTGGAGGGTCGAGAGAGTGTATGGAATCTCCTAATAATGCTGTTTGTGTTCATATAGTGCATAAAATGTCAAGACGGCTCGTTCATCTTGGAGTTTTTTTTTGCAGCTTGTTACAGGGAGTAGATCCATTTAATCTGATTTCCTGGCTGTATTTTATGGCCCTGCATATGAAGCCATGTTTTCTCCACTTGGAGGATGCTGATCAGATAGTTTACACTGAATAGGGATGTAATAATTACCAGTAAAACGATAAGACGCGGTAAAATTGCCAACGGTTAGTATTACCGTTTAAATCAGGAGTGTTAAACTCATTTTAGTTCAGGGGCCACATTCAGCTTAATTTGATCTGCAGTGGGCCGAACCTGTAAAATAATAAATAATATATAAATAATGTCAACTCCAAACTTTTCTCTATATTTTACAGTGAAAAAAGTCAAATTAAACAATGAAAATGTTTACATCCACAAACTGTCCTTTCAAACAATGCGAATAACTTGAACAAACTGAAAGAATAAGTGCAATTTTAACAATATTCTGCCTCAGTTTATCATTTCCACATGTTCATTGTAACGTACAGATCACAGTGAATCTACAAATACTCAAAACATTTAGTATCAGGCAGAATATTGTTAAAATTGCACTTATTTTTCTAAAGACATTTAAGGTTCTTCACATTTGTTCAGATTATTCACTTTTTTTTTTTTTTTTTTTAATTATACTTTGTTTTAGTGTAAATACATGAAAATATTTACATTTACAAAGAGTATTTATAGATTATTGTGATAGTATTTGACTGGTTTGACCCACTGGAGATTGAGTTGGTCTGCATGTGGAACCTGAACTAAAATGGTTGTTTCAATGATTATGACATCAATATATGTTTGGTTTCAAAACAATTGACGTAGTGCCTGCTGAGAAAAAAACAACTAAATGTTCATTGTAAATTTTCCTTCCCCACCCTGTATATTGATGTCATAATCATACCTAACACTATTATCCATACCTTTTCAGAAACTTTTGCCCATATGAGTAATCAGGAAAGCAAACGTCAAAGAGTGTGATTTGCTGAATGCACTCGTCACACCAAAGGAGATTTCAAAAATAGTTGGAGTGTCCATAAAGACTGTTTATAATGGAAAGAAGAGAATGACTATGAGCAAAACTATTACCAGAAAGTCTGGAAGTGGAAGAAGCAACAAAAAACGTACCAAAGCTTTTATTAAAGCTCTCAAATCCAAAATCCTAAAGGATCCAACCAAATCCATGAGAAAAATGACAATTGAACTTGAGGTAGACAACAAGAGCGTTAGAAATGCAGTAAAATATGATTTGAAGTTAAAATCTTACACAAGAACACCAGAACACTTGTTGACAACAGCAACAAATCCAACTTTAGCAATTTTTGGGAATCGTGTTTATGGCCGCCTTCTAGCCCAGATGTAAACCCTCTGGATTCTGCTGTTTGGGGCGTTTTAGAACATGCTACCAATAGAACATCACACAGCAATGTCAACTTTCTTAAAGATACTATTAAAGAAGAATGGGAGAAGTTGTCACCCGAATATTTGAGGAACACTTGCGCAAGTTTCAGGAAGCTATTCTATTATTATTCGTCAGTTGTTTTGAAACCAAACATATATTGATGTCATAATCATACCTAACACTATTATCCATACCTTTTCAGAAACTTTTGCCCATATGAGTAATTAGGAAAGCAAACATCAAAGAGTGTGTGATTTGCTGAATGCACTCGTCACACCAAAGGAGATTTCAAAAATAGTTGGAGTGTCCATAAAGACTGTTTATAATGGAAAGAAGAGAATGACTATGAGCAAAACTATTACGAGAAAGTCTGGAAGATACTATTAAAGAAGAATGGGAGAAGTTGTCACCCCAGTATTTGAGGAACACTTGCGCAAGTTTCAGGAAGCGTGTGAAGGCAGTTATTGAGAAAGAAGGAGGACACATAGAATAAAAACATTTTCTATTATGTCAGTTTTCTTGTGGCAAATAAATTCTCATGACTTTCAATAAACTAACTGGTCATACACTGTCTTTCAATCCCTGCCTCAAAATATTGTAAATTTTGCTTCCCCACCCTGTATTTCAACAATACCGCGATAATAATGATAACCGTGGTAATTTTGGTCACAATAACCGCGATATGAAATTTTTATATTGTTACATCTCTAATACTGAATAAGGTCAGCTCCGAAAACACTCGCAGGAAAGGGAGGAAGTGCTTATTAGCCCAACATGCATGAATCATACTATTAGGATGGGATATAGATTAACACGCAGTCTGTTCTGTAAATGTGTGTGTGTGTGTGTGTGTGTGTGTGTGACATATACACCATTAAGAGATAGGAGTACATTAAGATAATGTATCCCTCCTGACCTCTCTCTGTACAGCTCAGCCCAGTTGTGATCAATAACCCGCTGTATATGTATGTGTGTGTGTATGGGAGTGCGTTTGTGTGTCGATAACTCGGTTGCGTGCTGCTCTGCGTGCGTCTGCTCGCCGGGTTGTCATGCTAACAAACATGTTTGGCAGGAGAGCAGATCCTCCTGTTTATTCTGCAGAAGCCTGTCTATTAGAGCAGCCGCTTGTTCAATTAAAACCTACAACAGCTGAGGACGTGCACACGCCACAAACACGGCCTTCTGCGATTTGATAAAACAACTATCGATAAAAATCACCTTTCGCGGTAAAAGAAGGCGAATGAAAGCGGCCGTACCTTGGCGTGCATCTCGTGGCTTTGTGTGTGTTCTAGTTGAATGAGTGCCTTCCTATCTGCTATCAATCAGGGTCAACGCAGCGTGTACTAATTACAGTGTTGTATGATGATTTATGAACAAAGCGGCAGCAGCTTAGTCACAAACCCCTGCTGCTGCTATCGCCCGTTTGACAGTCTTCGGCTCACACTGTCAAACACCGCGTGTATTTGTGCGCATAAGTGTGTATGTTTTTCATCCTGCTGATTAGATTTGCCATTACAAGCAAAAACACCTACAAGTTATTGCACCAGCCGCGCTTTTTTTTAAAGAGCTTATTTGGCCAAAACAGAACATTTTGGAACATCGCCTCAGTGAATAATGAGCGGTTTTTATTATTAAGTGGCAGAAGTCAAAGGAGGGAGTTTGACAGTTTATTACAGTTAATTACACTCAGGCCAATTATTTCCTAATTCCTCAGTTTTACTTTTGAGTTGTGTCTCATTATCAGATTGAGGTGACGCGGTTATTAACGAGAGTGAAATATATAACAATTATTCAGCGTACCTGATAGTTCTCAGATGTTAGTTGTAATATTTGGCTGTTCCAACATTTAGATCACAGTAAACTACAAAATGAAAACAGCAATTAAGTTTGAACAAATGAGCGTAAGAAAAACATCATGATTAAGCTCCTGTGAACGATAATGTGCAGGATTTTTGGTTGTCGGTCAACTCGTCTTGAAAATCAAAAAGTCAAAATCCAATATACGGTTCCAAAAAAAGTCTACTACACAATAGAGATGTAACGATATGAACATTTATTTTTCTTTAGTTTATTTCAAATATGCAACAAAACAAAGTAATATTACTGAGTCCTCAGAAATAAAACAGACAGTAAGAAAACAAAACTTATTTATTCATTTATTTGCACAAAATAAAAACGGCAATGGAAAAAACAACATTCAAACAAGTAACAAAATTGTGCAGGAGAGGTTAGAAGCAAAAAAAAAAAAAAGGGCTTATATGAATACCTCCCCTGAAATGAACAAGACACAAAAAAAGAATTTAAAAAATACAATATAACTGAAATAATAAACTAGGAGGGAGTTTGACAGTTTATTACAGTTAATTACACTCAGGCCAATTATTTCCTAATTCCTCAGTTTTACTTTTGAGTTGTGTCTAATTATCAGATTGAGGTGACGCGGTTATTAAAGAGAGTGAAATATTTAACAATTATTCTGCGTACCTGATAGTTCTCAGATGTTAGTTGTAATATTTGGCTTTTCCAACATTTAGATCTCAGTAAACTAAAAAATGAAAATAGCAATTAAGTTTGAACAAATAAGTGTGAGAAAAACATCATAATTAAGCTCCTGTGAACGATAATGTGCAGGATTTTTGGTTGTCGGTCAACTCGTCTTGAAAATGAAAAAGTCGAAGTCTGCTATACGATTAAAAAAAAAAGTCTACTACACAATAGAGATGTAATGATATGAAAATTTCTTTTTGTTTGTTTGTTTGTTTGTTTGTTTGTTTTGTTTAGTTTATTTCACATTTGCAACAAAACAAAGTAATATTACTGAGTCCTCAGAAATAAAACAGACAGTAAGAAAACAAAACTTTATTTATTTATTTATTTATTTGCACAAAATAAAAACAGCAATGGAAAAAACAACAATATTCAAACAAGTGACAAAATTGTGCAGGAGAAGTTAGACGCCAAAAAAAAAAAAAAAAAAAAAAAAGGCTTATATGAATACCTCCCCCGAAATGAACAATATACAAAAAACAGAATTAAAAAACACAATATAACTGAAATAATAAACTAAAGTAAAAATAATAAAAATGTAATCCACATTACAAATCATCAAATACAAATTAAGTGATACACAGCCTTACATTTTTTCATGAATTAAAGTCCTTTTCAGATGCTTTTTAAACAAAAGTAGATGTTGATTGAAGTTCAGGTCTTAGATTATTGCACAGATTTGGTCCACGATATTACTAACTTATTATTAACTTATACATATACATGAAAAATGTATGACTTCATTTACACATTTGAAAAGGAGTGGGAGGAAGTGGAACTTATTTAACCCTTTCATACATGAATTATGAGAACCTTAATCAAGATTTTTTTCCCGAGTGTTCTTATTCCTCTTTAGGCATGAAAACAAAAAACAAAAAAACAATGTGATTGATTTTTTTTTTTTTTTTTTTTTTTTTTTAATCAACCTGTTTTTCATGGAGTTACAAAAATGTCCACTCAGCTACACCATGAATTTTATTCTTGAAGCAAAGAAACATGTATTTAAAACCCAATATCATAAGGTGATATAAAAACAGTGAAATTAAAGCATGTTTAATGCAGCTAATCTGATGTTTTCTCACATTTTAACATATTCTAATACTAGTTATTACTCACTTCATGGAGATAATATGCAAAAAATAAATATTAACAATTGATTTCCACTCAAGAACCAATCAAGAACAGAAAAGTTACAATAATAGTATGAATTGCAGTTTATGAGATGATGCATAAGTGTCCACTGTGTTGGTTGATATGGAACTAAAACAACAAAACCCATGAATATACAAGAGTAAAGCTGTACTGTAACTGTAACTGTCCACTGGAGTGACCACTATGCATGAAAGGGTTAATCCCACCCACTTATTTAATCACAGTTATTAAGACCAGAATTATCACAGTTATCATTATTATCGAAGTATTGTTGAAATGCGCTCAAAATGTTCCAAAAGTACTAATGTAATCAAGTTTATTTAGAAAAAAAACAAACAAAATAATGCACAATGTACTTCCTGTTGGCAGAAACATTAAAATAATAACATGTAAACATCAAACATACAAATGTGTGTTAAAAATGGCACCTTATGGACATAAGAGATAACTGCACTGGGGATGGGAATGATCGGATTTTATCAATATTAATGCCATTGTCAATTCTTCTTACCAATCCAGTTCATTATCAATTCTCCTGTCGATTCCTGAGCGGGAAAAATGTAGTTGGACAGGTCAGTGGGTCTGCTTCTCCAGGAAATAGCCAGTGTCACTGTGAGTTTTCAAAGGTAATCAAACAGGGTTTTAGTGATCATTAGAATTTAAACAGTAATACTGAGATATATTTTACATATTTTACAATTGATTGCTAAAAAAATAGTAACAGTAAATTGGAAGAGTGTCAAATCACCAACGGTAATAGAATGGAAACAAAGACTGAAACAAGTGTACACTATGGAAAGAATGACTGCATCATTACAAATGAAAATGGATCTTTTTAAGCGGAGATGGCACATGGTTGAAGACTATTTGTGTAATTAAACTTTTTGGGTTGTTAACGAGAATTGCTCTTATAAGCCCTGACATGAGGTGTTTTGTATTTATATAGATGTGTGCATATGTATACAAATATATGAATGTTTCGATACTTGGCAATGTATCTATAGATGTCGTGTAGTGTCTGCAACAATAATAATGCTATGTGGTGTAATTTATTTATTTATTATTTTTATTTATTTATTTTTTTATGTGTGTCTTGTCCCAGATGTTTTGTTCTATTTTGTGCAAAAATCTAAATAAAAAGTTCTAAAAAAATAAATAAATAAACAGTAATACTAACCGTTGGGAATTTTACCACGTGTATCGTTATATCAGTAATCGTTCCATCCTTACTACACAATCATTATGGCTGAGAGTTTGTGTGACAGGTGTAGTTCAGTGACACCCGTAAAACAGAGAATCACAAGAATATGAGTCATTAAAAGGTTTTGTTTGACTTTTTGTTCTGGTTTTACCCCCTGAAGAAGACCCACTTAAAAATCTGAATTTGTGTACATGTAGCAGAGTATTTTGAGTTTTATTTTTTATTTGTTGTTCTGTTTTATTTCTGCACTTTTTCCCACTGTTGTAGCCTCTTTTCCCATGTAGAACTGCAGCCCTGAAGTGCTCTTGAAGCTAACAGAGCTGGCAGACAAATAGACTCATTCTGCAGGCTGTTGTTGTGTCACTGTTGTGTTTTAATCCATTATTTCAGACTCAAAATTGTGCACAAATGGTTCGATTGAGGCAGTGGTTTTAGGAAAAACTAGAGTAAAATCACCGTCCTGGGGTTCTGAATAGAGCGACATAAACTCATCGGTACCTGACTGAAGGACAAGTGGACCGAACACTCCATTTTTCATTATTTTTTTTATTTTCCAACACAAATTTTCCTGATGTAGAGGTGTACTTAGGAATAGGTAACGAACCCTGGCGCTAAATGGGCCAAATAATTAAAGGCTGGAGTATCGATAAAGCTAATGATGACAGTAAAACTTATCAGGAGGTCTGGAGGAAAGGAAAACCACCACCTGACAGTCCTGCAGGTTTAACCTTAAAAATGATGAGTGAATTATTTACGAAAACTGCGTCACACTAGTATCTGAATGAAATAAGGCTACGTTCACACAGCAGGTCTTAATACACAATTTGTATTTTTTTTGTGTGTGCTCGTTCATATTACACATTAACCCTTTCATGCACGAAGTATGAGAGCCTTAATCAAATTTTTTTCCTGAGTGTTTTTATTCCTCTTTAGGCATGAAAAAAAAAACAAAAAAACAATGCGATTAAAAATTTTCTTCGGAAAAATAAATAATATTAATTTTTAAAAATAACAATAATAATTTTTTAAAAAAATTAAAAATACATAAATAATAATAGTGGAAAAGAAAAATTCTCATGAACACGAGCAGCTGCCAGTGGATTTGTGTTGTTCAAACTCTTTTTAGCAGATCAGATATGGGCAAAAAGATCGGATTTGGGCCACATTTGCCCACAGTTTGGACGTAGCCTAAAATTCTGTGGTAGTGGTTTATTCAGAACAATGCGCTGTCCTACTGAAGCAGGGTTTTTGTGGGTCATTAAAAAGCATTAAGTCATTAAATAGATTTTGTGAACATTAAGGCCTTATATGGCTTTAAAAACCATTAAATTTGATGTCCAGAGGCATTAAAAAATTAAATACACTTGATGGGGAGAAAAGCATTGTTATTCACAATTTTATTTTGATTATATAAACATCTAATAATTTTGACTGGCAGTATAATGTGATGATCAACAGGTCGAACCCTTTAACTGACTATTGTTTATGGCCGATACACGAAGTCATAACAATGGATGCTTGGAATGCAACGTGCTGTGATGAAAGAGCCGAGGGAATATTAGCAAATGTGGGAAAAATGGGAAAATGCAAGTTTCAGCAGACGTAATTGGAGGAGGAACTATTCAGAACCTGTTTTTTGTATTTTTATTTATTTATTTAGTTACAGGACAGTGTGTATTGGCATTGGTTACAAAGTGCAAGATGAATGCACCAGATTTAGCAGAGAAGCTAATTTCCATCTGTTGTTGTTAAAGCCTGTCGACAGGAAAATGTCATAAAACTGTACATAAAAGTGTATTTGCAGTTGGACATGGACGTTAAATTTGTTTAATGTGGCATTAAAAAGCATTAAATTAGATTTGCTGATACCTGCAGAAACCCTGTAAAGAATATTACGTATTTATTCATTGAAGTTATACTTAAGTTATACTTCTTCCCACCCCTTTTCGGGCATGTAAATGGAATTATTGTGCTTTTCTTCTGACTAAGATTGTTATGATTCTTGATATTTGTATTATTATGTATGTTTTGCAAGTGCATATAAGTTAAATTTCATTGCATGTTTGGAATAAATCACCAAATCACAAATCATTATAAATGATATAGGCCTATACAACAAATAAAAAATATAGCAAATAATTCAGTTTCAAGTGTAAACCCAGCTTAAAAAAGTATCCAATAAGTAAGTAAAGTTTATTTATAAAGCGTGTTTCACAGATAAAAATCATAATATAATCACATAAAAAGGATACAATAAGCAACATAAAAATGAATTCATTAAATAAATAAGAATACCATTAAAAAGGATGGATAAAAGTAGTAGTACTGATTTCATCTAACCAAAACCCATCCCAAGATGAACTAAAACAATATTAAAAGTACAAAGGAGTGAAAAGTTGAGCTGTTGTAACTTACAAAATGCATTTAGTTTTTAACATTTTTGCCTTTTTTTTCTGTTACTGCCTGCACTGATGTGTTTTGTCACATTTGAGTCACATGATTGTGTTTACAGCTCAGAAAACATGTTTTAGTGTGAGCTCACGCTGAGGCGCTGAGAAGTTCTGTTTGATATACGCCGAGTGAAGAACAAGACGACACCGGCGCTGCCTCAAGTCGGCAAATAAAGCCGATAGGAGCAGGAAATTGAAATGCTGTAAAGCATATTTGTTGAGGTCAGTTTTGTGTCAGATACTGGAAAGAACGATCACACGTTGTTTTAGTGCGTCTATTTTCAGCGAAGCATCAGAGGAGGAGATCACAGTGAATATACAGGAGGAGCTGCTGGGCTTCTGTACAGCGATTTACAGTCGAATATTGATATGAAGCTGATCTGTAAACTGATGACATAAAGCAGCTGACCGGTTATACGCTGAAAAAAAAGATTTATTAAGTTAACTGTCACAATTTTTATTTCCTAATTGTACGTATCATTAGTCGCTTTTCCATTGGAAATCTGTGCAAAACTTTACCGATATTTACTAAATGTCGAACAGACAGAAGTGCGCAATATCGGTTTTTCCATTAATTAAATATGTGAGGAATTGTAAAGCACTTTGGGCACCATGAAGGTGTAGAAAATGCACTATATAAGTTCAGTCCATTTACCATTTACCATAAATCACAAGTGCGATGATTCGTTTATTATCGCGAGATGACACTAGAAGTCGTTCAATAAACATGGCGACGAATGTAAATATGGTGTTTATTTACAGATATATTCATTATTATTATTATTATATATTAACCTGTAGAAGCTAATAACGTAATAACAACCCATAACATAATAAATTTGCCATTTTTAAAATTTACCAGGCCAATAACGTAGTCACTGAAAGTTAAACCAATAAACCAAAAATTATTACATTATTGGTTCAGGACTTTTATTACGTTATTGGCCCATTACATTCTAAAAATGGCAAATTTATTACGTTATGGGTCGTTATTACGTTATTAGCTTCTACATACCCCTCTATCCCGTACTAAATTAAAAAAGGATCGGGGTTCCTGGTGTGTCCGCACATACCGCGACATGTTTTTTCTTCTTCTTCTTCTTCTTCTTCTTCAATATCCGTTTTTTTAATTCACCTGACTCTAGTTGGGAAAAAAAGGTCTTTCCATTGCAGTTTTGTGTGATATACCATTTACGCTACGTCCGAAAAACTACCTCTTGCCAGCGCAAAAACTTTTAATTGAAAAATTAGGCTTTTGGCGAAATTGTCATTTTTCCATTAGATAAATTTTTATGCGGAAGTTATATTTGCGCAATTTGAGGGTCAATGGAAAAACGACTCTTGAGAACTGGAATTATTCAAGTAAAACTAAGAAGGAGAAAGTAAAATTCACTGACCATATTAATAATCATCAGTAAACTACCTGAGGTTTGCAAGTAAGATAAACATATATCCGTAAGTAAAGTTTACTTGATAATCGCCCATGTAGAATTTACTTACAATTCTAAGTGCAAATACTTGCCTAAGTTTTCCGAAGTTAATATCACTGCTAATTTTTTTTCAGTGTACAACTAATTCAATCTATGTCACTTATTCTTTCGTTGTGTGTATTCTTCTGACTTCTGGTCTAAACCTGAAAACTATCTCATATTTAAATGTAATGAAAACAGAGCTAGAACATCTCAAAATGTACTGAACATGACATATGTAATTTTGAATTTATTGTTAATTTGATCATTTTATGTGGAAAATTTCACATACACAAAAGTAAATATGCCAAAACACGCCCAAATTTTTAAACGCTTTAGGATTAAATTTGAAAAATATATTGAATCACTGGAATTTAGCTTTAAGAAAAGCACAAGAATTACTTAAAATGGACTGAATTTACTTTCTGATGTAATTATTATTTTTATTATGTATGTCTTCTTCTTCTTCTTGTTATTATTATTATTATTATTATTATTATTATTATTATTATTATTATTATGCTTTTCTTCTTAAGTTAAAATTGACTGAATTTACTCTCTGATGTATTATTATTTTTATTATGTATTTCTTCTTTTTCTTCTTCTTCTTCTTCTTTTGTTTTATTATTATTATTATTATTATTATTATTATTATTATTATTATTATTATTATTATTATTAGTCTTTTCTTCTTTGTGTCTGTAAGCCTTTGCGTTATTTTACTTTATTTGTTTGGATGATTTTTCCTTTTCACATCTTGATTTTTGTTCAAAATTTCTAGATATTTTTTATACACTTATATTTTCAATAAAGTTGAAAAAACAAAACAAAAAACAACAACTAATTCGATCTGTTCTGTGTGAGACGTTAAGAGTAAAGTGTTGTTTTTTTGTGTTGAATTTGTCCACTTGATCGAACCCGCTCTGGCATGTGTCTCCATACACAACGGAGACTCTCATTGATCTCGTTCATGTCTACTGAGATGTCATTTCGTTATAAAGAACAAAGCAGAAGAAACAGACTCACTGATCACAAACACAAAAAACTTTCTCCAGCAAATGGAAAGTTTTGCTTACTTGTGTTTTATGTCGACGTTCTGCAGCGCAGTGTCGGCCCCGTTAGCGCCACAGGAGCCCACTTTGAGCTGCATTAATAAGCCTGTCTGCACCGTCACACATTGATAGTTGCTGATTCCGTTTCATCACCGTTGTCCGTAGTCAGCACTACTGAAACGCATCAAAGTTATTAAATTTCCCTGCAACTCTTGTGAGATAATTCAAGTGCTATAGGAGTTCAGGTCAGGATGTGAAGCTGGAATGCAAATAACTTTTTTGTTTGTTCTATATTTAAATGTTGAGCGTTCCGATGGTTGAGTCTAAAATAACGACAAGTTTGGTTTGTTCTGCTGTGAAGCTTTAATCATAAATCCAGCGGAGACAGAATAGAAGGACTGAAGCAGCAATAACGTCAGTGAGGCGCAGCAACAGTAAATCATTGAGTTTATCAGCCTGAACACACTGAACACTTGGTGGATTCTGTTCAGTTTCTATCATTTCAGTTTCTCTTCTATTGTCTTTGGCTCCTGTAGTTATGACCCTTTAAGGTGGTATGAGTAATTGTCGTGTCTGTCAGCAGAAAAAACGCAAAAGGGCAAAGAAAACCTCTATCTAATATCGGATAACTTAGAATTAGAATGATAACGGCTACATTAACAACCAAACAACTAATCAACCAACTATGCACACAAGTCAACAATCAACCAAAAAGTATAAACAAACTAAACAACCAAACAACCAACTGAACAACTAGCCAATCAACCAAACAAACAACTAATCAACCAACCATGCAAACAAGTCAACAATCAACCAAAAAACATAAACAAATGAACAAAAAACTAAACAATCAAACAATCAACTGAACAACTAGCCAATCAACAAAACAAATAAATAACCAAAGAACTATCGTCTTTGGCTTGTGTAGTTATGACCCTTTAAGGCGGTATGACTAATTGTCGTGTCTGTCAGCAGAAAAAATGCGAAAGGGCAAAGAAAACCTCTATCTAATAATGGATAACTCACAATTAGAATAACAGCTACATTAACAACTAAGCAACCAACTATGCAAACAAGTCAACGATCAACCAAAAAATATAAACAAACTAAACAACCAAACAACCAACTGAACGACTAGCCAATCAACCAAACAAACAACTAACCAACCAACTATGCAAACAAGTCAACAATCAACCAAAAAATATAAACACACTAAACAACCAAACAACCAACTGAACAACTACCCAATCAACCAAACAAACAACTAATCAACCAACCATGCCAACAAGTCAACAATCGAACAAAAAACTAAACAATTAAACAACCAACTGAACAACTAGCCAATCAACAAAACAAATAAACAACCAAAGAACTAAACAACTATGCAAACAAGTCAACAATCAACCAAAAAAACATAAACTAAACAACCAACTGAACGAGCCAATCAAACAAACAACCATCCAACTAAGCAACTAAATAACCAACAAATCAAACGTGTGACTAAACAACTAAACAACCAAACAACCAGCCAAACAACTAAATAGCCAACAAATCAACCAATCAACCATTTAACCAAACTACTAAACAACCAACTATGCAAGCAAATCAACAATCAACCAAAAAATATAAACACATGAGCAATAAACTAAACAACCAACTGAACAATTAGCTAATCAGTCAACCAAACAAATAAACAACCGACCATCCAACCAAACAACTAAACCACCTAGAACTCAACCAATCAGCCATCCGACTCCGCCACTAAACAACCAACTGACCATCTGATTACATAACCAACCAACCGACCAACTGACTACGCAACCAACCAACTGACTACACAACCATCCGACTACACAACCAACCAATCGACCATCTGACTACGCAACTACACAACCAACCATCCAACTAAACAACTAAACAAACAACCAAACAACTAAACAGACAACCAACCAACCGAATAGCCCTGGTGTTACAGATTAACTGTTAAAATTGTATCTACATAAACGGACATAAAATGCATGGGGGGTCATTTTTCTCACTAAAGGATCCATCTGCTTTCTTTCGGTCATAGCAGCAGCTTCATGATTTGCTGGTCTGTGGAGAAGATTTTAAAGATCGTCCCAGAGTTATTATAATTATCACGACACCAAATATTCTGCAAATAGGCTTTTGGTCTGGTCTAAGATCAGACATGACGCGTCTTCATCTCTTTAACCAGAATATGTGTGGGAACTCTAACCAGAGGCACCAGCGGACACAAAGGAGGGGACCATAAGTCATACTCTGTGGTTTGTTTGTGGCTCAGTAATACTGTGTTACGAGAAGAAGAAGTCTGGGTTATTGCCCTGGTCTGCGGTCGGCTGTATTTATCTGTCATTTGGTACATATCCTCTCTTATTGTCAACTCTGCAAACTGGGTCTGTGTTGGTGGATGTGCTTTCTTTGTGTGTTTTTAGGACCTGGTAGTCTTCAGGTCCCTAAGTAGCTGCAGTGAAGCAGCTGAAGTCAAAGTGACTTACTCCAAAATAGCAGTTTTAAGCTCCACTAGCTGTTCAAAAAAAAAAAAAAAAAAAAAAGCTTTCAGACGCTGCACTCTTCTTTGCCAGAGTGATTGCTTTTCATTTAGAGCTGAGCCTCACTGTATGTGAAGCTCTGTGATTATCAGACCTGTTCAGATTAGACAAACAACCAGAGCAAATGTCAGGCATACCAAGTGGTTTGAAAACCAACACATTAACACAGTTCAGAAACTCAAGCTGTGTTTCTAAGCGTGCCTTTACTGGAGAGGTAAGACATAAAATGACAAATGTGTCAAGCAGTTAAGTGTACTAAACACTGCCTTAATGCTCGACTGTTGAAGAAAGGAAATCATTAATGTTTCACTGACTTTGCAGCAGCCGGCTCTGTTATTCACAGCTCGCTGAAGGTGGATTTGCAGAAGCTGTCTTCCCAGGTTTAACTGCTTATTTGAGTTTTGTGTAACTCTATAAAAATGTAGAGTTGTACAAAACTCTGACAGCATCAATGAAAACTTTTCATCTATGAGATACCTTCTTTACCTGAAGGCCTAGAGCAGTCGCTGCCAAACTTTTTCAACTCGAGACCTGAAGAAGAAATGTGGAACCGAGACTCACAGAAGTACATGTGGATGGGTCATGTAGGTCTACAGCAAGGTTATCGTTAACGAAAACTAACAAAATGACGAAAACTAGAATTGTAAAAACATTTTCGTTTACTGAAATAAATAAAAACTATAATTAAAAGAAAAAATGGTAACACTTTATTTGAAGGTTTAGTTTATAATGCATTAAGCACACATTCATAAGGCATTATAATGCATTTATAATGCATTATAAAAGTCATTACAACAGTTTATGATCATGTACAACAACTTATACCAAGGTTAATAAAGTATTATAAGTGTAGAGCGAAGATTAAAGAGTGCATAAGTGAAATGGAGAATGGTACTTTACTGCCCATTGCACATTAAATGTAAATTAAGCTTTGGTTTGTTCTTGAAAGTGCATTGTTTAGTTCCTCAGATGTTTGGTTTTAAGTTTAAACTTATTGGATAAACATTGTGCGATTTGGATTCTGGCACAGAAGCAGTGTGAAGGAATTTAGTTTTTTAGGTGGGGACTTTTATTAGGTTTTGTCACTGGTCCCTATGCCCAACTATTTTAGGGATTTAATAAAAAAAAAAAAAGTATGTGTTTGACTTAACAAAGATTTAGAGCTGCCACATATTTTTTTTTTATTTATGTACAAAGCAACATGTAACACTTCTATTTCCTGTCTGTTCTTTTAATGTTTTGTTTTTGCAAAATAAAGAGTAATTAAGAACACTGTGATGTATAATTTTTGACTGACACTTTACTTAGAGCCAGCAGATACTGCTCATACGTCATCATACTTGTGTTATAATATCATACAATTGCTAATAACCTTAGACAGTGTAGTCACTTTACTAAAAGTTCTTAAAGTCCTCCTGTAACTTATTATTGATGTTTCTAAGGCATTATTCAGTTTCAGAAACTACATGTCACAGCAGTTCTGTGTCTTTATAACTGGCTACAGTTCTGATGGATATAATGTGTTCTGTAACCCAGGACTGGAGATTCTTCCTTCAAACACTTTGGTGTGAAGGTACAAAACATTATGAAAGCTGAATTTATAACACATTATGCTACACTTAGAATACTTTATTAACCTTGGTATAAGTTGTTGCACATGATCATAAACTGTTGTAATGACTTTAAAATGCATTATAATGTCTTATGAATGTGCACTTAATGCATTATAAACTAGACCTTCAAATAAAGTGTGAACGAAAAAACGATAACTAACTGAAACTGTATTGTGTGTTTACAAAACTAACTAAAACTGATAAAAATTATGGATAAAATTCCTTTTGTTTTCATCTTTGTCAATGTTGGATTGATATGAAATCGATTTATTTCGCTCTAGCAATTTTAGCTAGCGGCACCATATGATATTTAACGGTCCGTCACTTCTCGTCACTTGTGGTTTCCAGTCGTCTTCTGGTCCCCACTCTACCTGGAAACATGGAGACTAAAGTTGGGAGAAAACAGCAGAGTCCTGTCTGGGATTTATGTGAATACCACGGCGAAGAAGAGAAAAGATATGAAAAAATTAAAATTAATACTAAATTAAACTAAAACGAAGCATTTAGAAAATAACATTTAGAAAATAACAAAAACTAATAAAAACTAGCAAACCTGCTCTAAAAACTAATTAAAACTAACTGAATTAGAGAAAAAAAAGTCAAAACTAAATAAAACTAAACTATAATGAAAATCCAAAACTATAATAACCCTGGTCTCCAGTCCTGTTCCTCTCAGGTCTGTCTTAATGATTTGGACCTTTAGCATCTTTTACATCATTCCAACCCTCTTACATGTTTGATGTGCTGTTTTTATCTTTAATGTTTTCATCTTGTTATATCTTTCACAACTGAGACTCCTCCATATTTCACATGACTTTGTTGAGGTCAACGTTTAGGAACCCTTCCAGCTATCACTTGTCTGGTGTTTTAATCAAAAACATTAATTCACATGTCATATTAAAGCCAAATTCTGCATTTTTCTCAATTAGCAGAGGCGTAGAGAATTCATTTGAGCTCCCTGTAGCTTTGGCTGCTTACGAGAGAAAATGATCTAAGAATGATCACACGTGTATTGTATGACCTCCAACTAAAATATTTACAAATATGCAAAATAATTTGTGTGTAACTAGGCTGTTCATGAATACATACATGCACATACGCAATATGAATAGAACATGCAAAACCATTTTACAAACACATGACGCAACTTCATTAAATATTAATATTTCCCCATGCATATTTTTAACTAGTTTTGTTCACTTTGCATAAAAATGTCTAAAAATATGTGACAATAGCATCTATGTACTGATTTATCTACTAAATGTGCATACATGGATCCCCTGACACAGTCTTTATGGTCTCAGATGCACATATACGTGTTGCATTTAAGTCTAAATATACAGGGGTTGGACAAAATAATGGAAACACCTTAAAAAATCAACAAAATATAATTTAATATGGTGTAGGTCCGCCTTTTGCAGCAATTACAGCCTCAATTCTCCGAGGTATTGATTCATACAACTTGTGAATTGTTTCCAAAGGAATTTTAAGCCATTCTTCAGTTAGAATACCCTCCAACTCTTTTAGAGACGATGGCGGTGGAAATCGACGTCTTACTTGAATCTCTAAAACTGACCATAAATGCTCAATAATGTTGAGGTCTGGGGACTGTGCCGGCCATACGAGATGCTCAACTTCATTAGAATGTTCCTCATGCCATTCTTTAACAATTCTAGCTGTATGGATTGGGGCATTATCATCTTGAGGTGAAGGTGTTTCCATTATTTTATCCAACCCCTGTATAAAACTCAACATATATGTACCACCAAAAAGGTTTCATACATCATTTTTCAACCACGTCTGTCAGAAACTATATGCAACTATCTAGTAGGGGTGTAAGAAAATATCAGTTCTGTAATATATCTTGATATTTTATTTCACAATACTGTATCGATATTAAAATGTACTGTATCGATATTTTTAGGTATTTATTCAAATGCAGATATTGTGGTGGTTCATTTTGGTTCTTTTTTTTTTTTTTTTTTTTTTTTTTTATATTTTATGTGTTATTATTTAACCCTTTCATGCACAGTGGTCACTACAGTGGACAGCTATCCTACAGCTTTTGTCTTGTATATTCATGGGTTTTGTTGTTTTAGTTCCATATCAGCCAACACAGTGGACATTTAATGCATCATCCCATACACTGACATTCATACCATTACTGTAACTTTGCTGCTCTAGATAAAACTGATCTGCAGTAAGATGTTTGAGTGTAAAAAAAAAAAACAAAAAAAAATGGCTAATTGTTATTAGACTATAATTAACAGTTTTGGTTTTTTGGGTTGTTGTTGTTTTTTTCTTGTTTTTTTTTTTTTTTTTTTTGCATATTATCTCCATGAAGTGAATAATAACTAGTAGTAGAGTATGTCAAAATGTGAGACAACATCAGATTAGCAGCATTAAAAACATTTTTATTTCATACTTTTCACACTTTATATCAGTAAATACATGCTTCTTTGCTTC
Source organism: Sphaeramia orbicularis (assembly GCF_902148855.1). Taxonomy (NCBI): domain Eukaryota; kingdom Metazoa; phylum Chordata; class Actinopteri; order Kurtiformes; family Apogonidae; genus Sphaeramia; species Sphaeramia orbicularis. The sequence continues at coordinate 50,694,593 of NC_043967.1, read as the reverse complement.
TAAAATTCCATGTGTGATGTCCAGCTGAGTGGACATTTTTGGAACGCCATGAAAAATAAGTTCATAAAAAAATATAGTCGCTTCAATCGAGGAATAAAAACCCTCAGGAAAAAAATCCTGATTATGGTTCTCATAATTCATGCATGACAGGGTTAACACTCTTTTATTAAATTATGTTAGTTCCTTTGTTGGGATCGCACAAAAATAATGTTCTGATGTTAGTTGTGAACTAATAGAATATGAACATTTGAACAGGATCTTAAACTTTAATGTCTGTAAAACCTCATTTCAGTTTGAACACAGGAACATTTTGTGATATAGCATTAGATCCTCTTCTGAAAAAATAAAAACGTGTTTAGTATTTGTGCATATTTCTGGGGTAATTCAATTCTTCAAGGAAATAATCATTCAGAAAAAAAGAAACAAACAAAAAATTGCCCTTTTAACAGTATCGTGATATATTGTATTGTGATCCTAGTATTGTGATTTGTATCGTATCGCCAGATTCTTGCCAATACACACCCCTACTATTTAGTGTTTTGTTTTTTTTTGTTTTTTTTTTGTTCACTTTAGGCTCTGAAAACACTTGGTTTGGTTTACGGAAAGATTCAAGGACTTGAATACAGAAAAGTCTGCAGATTTATTTAATAATATTGAAACCAACCAAAGCATCATCTTGTCTTAACTCTCTTCAAATCTCCCAAAAAACCTACAGTCAGGATGTGAAGTCCAGTCTCCTCCTGGCCTTTATGCTCTGTAACCGCCGTCCTTCTACATATTGAGAGAAATTGTAAAAAGTAGTGGGTGCATTTGGATTTGTGAGTAACTTGAAGGTGGAAAAGCTGTTTTTCTAAGTAGACAAAAAGGCCGGTCTCCCTTCAGTAGGAACACACACATTTCCCATCTTTAGACTCTATAAAGTGCTCAGTAAATAAATAGTGTAGATAAGCTGTGGGCAGAGGGTGGACTGGTTCTTCTGCTGGGAAAACGGCCAAAACAGACCAAGCGTTGATGGCGCCCAGACTGGAGAACACAGTGGAAGGACATCCTGGTGCCTCATTTTCTGAGCAGAGCATCAGCTGAGCAGCTATTTTCCCTCCATGGTCAGTCCACTGTCTGCAGGATCCTTCATAGCTGTAATGTAGCGTGTCCATTACCGAATAAGAGACGCACATTATGTTTTAAAGTGTTTATTTTTCGTTGGTTTGCACTCGGTGGCGATGAGGTCTGAAAATGGAGGAAAAAGAATAGGCAATACTGAAGATAGATGGAGTAAATGCATGAAATTACCTTGCCTGTGTCTTTGTGTCTGGTCCCAGGTGTCCCTGTGGAGCCGGAGCACCTTTAAGAAGGTTCCGGGAGGGACCATTGGGGCAGGAATAGCAGGGGTTAGAGCTGCAACCGATTAATCGACTCAAAGTGATCCAAAAAAAATCATTCAACCACAGTTCTCCTGAATCAAAGCTTTGTTTCCGTCATTTCTTTGCTGTTAAACATTGGTTCCGCTGTTGTGTTTCACACGGACGCTTATTGCGACGCACAAAGAAGCTTCAATTCAGGAAAACTGCGATAGAATATCTCCCTTCAATCAATTCGAGTCAGTTAATCGAATCGGGACTTTTTGCATTGACTTCAAGCACCTAATCGATGAATCGGTTGCAGCTCTAGCAGGGGTGTTTTAATTGAATGACCCATAAAAATTATCTTATGGATATTTTAAATTGTTCACTGTTCATTTAATAAAGTATATATTTTTATATGTGGTTAATGGGGTAAATAGTGGAACTGTTGGGAAATTTTTTACCTTTAAATAGTGAATTGAGGGGATGGTAAACCTACCTGTGTATTCAGCATAGGACAGGCTGGGGCAGGGCTGTCAAACTCATTTTAGTTCAGGGGCCACATTCAGCTAAATTTGATCTGCAGTTGGCCGAACCAGTAAAATAATAATATAATAATATATAAATAATGTCAACTCCATACTTTTCTCTGTTTTAGAGTGAAAAAAGTAAATTTATATTATGAAAATGTTGACATCTACAAACTATTCTTTCAAAAGATGTGAATAACATGAACAAACTGAAAAAATAAGTGTAATTTTAACAATATTCTGCCTCAGTTTATCATTTACACATGTACATTAGAACTTACAGATCACAGTGGATCTACAAATACACAAAACATTTAGTAACAGACAGAATCTTGTTAAAATTGTACTTCTTAAGAAATTTCAGGTTGTTCATATTTCTTCAGGTTATTCACATTTTTTGCGAAATTATACTTTGTTTTAGTGTAAATACAAGAAAATATTTACATTTACAAAGAAAAAATTTGGAGTTGTCATTATTTCTATGTTATTATGATAGTATTTTACTGAATCCTGCCCACTGGAGATTGAATTGGTCTGAATGTGGAACCTGAACTAAAAGGATTGTTAATATTTTAGTGTAATTTTTGCATTTGACAAATTCATCCCAGGGGCCGGACTGGACCCTTTGGCGGGCTGGATTTGGCCCCCGGGCCGCATATTTGACACCTGTGGGCTAGGGGATAGGACAACCTGTAAAAGGCTGCTCTTTTTCATTGTGTGGGGTACGTGCTGCCTGTACTGGACTCGGATGATGCTTTGCACAGATAGTATATTTTAACTTCTTACCTGCCTCTTTTCGTAAATATTTTTCCTTGCATTTTGGTGAGAACGAATAAAGGATGGGCGACACGGTGGTGCCTCACAGCAAGAAGGTCCTGGGTTCAATTCCAACACCAGTCGACGGGGGGTGGGACCTTTCTGTGTGGAGTTTACATGTTCTCCCCGTGTCTGCGTGGGTTCTCTCTGGGTACTCCGGCTTCCTCCCACCATCCAAACACATGCACTGATAGGTTAACTGGTTAATCTAAATTGCCCATAGGTGTGAATGTGAGAGTGATTGTTTGTCTCTATATGTTCAGCCCTGTGATGAACTGGAGACATGTCCAGGGTGAACCCCGCCTTCACCCCTACGTAGCTGGGATAGGCTCCAAGTGACCCCCGTGACCCTAGTGAATGAATGAATATTTTTATTTCAGTTAAGTACAAAACACATACATATTAAAAAAACAAACATAAAATTAACACAATTGTTAACTGAAAAAGGAAGAAGCTGAAGCCAGAGGCTTATTTCTGCTTCTCCTATTCCCATCCTTACTCCAACTCCACACCTGAAGTTGCAGCAGATTAAACTTAAACACAAATTATTCTACGTTCGGTTTCGTAAGTCACTTTGAAATCATATTACTTTCATAGCCCTTGAGAATTTGACAAATTAAAGCCTTTTTGAAACTCGACAGCGAGCTGCACAATTTCACTTCATCCTTCAATTTGTTCCATAATTTGACACCAGTAACAGAAACACAGTGATATTTAACGTTTGTTCTTACTTTACATGTTTCAAATACAAACATCACTCTTAAATTATAATTTCCTTCTCATAACTTAAACATTTTCTGAATACAAACAGGAAGATTTTTACTTTTAGCACGAAACATAAATTCCATTGTTTTCAAATATATAATATCAAAAAATTTTAGTAAACCAGATTCTTCAAAAAGTGGATTACTTGATTGAAGATAACCAGCTTTGTTTACGACTCTGGTAGCTTTTTTTTGGAGTTTAATTATCGTGTCTATATTAGTTTTATACACATTGCCCCTTATTTCCACACAGTATGACATATATGGCAGTACAAGTGAACAATACAATATATGCAGACATTTTTTTTTTCTCTAGTGAGGATAAAGCGGGTTCAGAAAACGAATGAAAAAAAAAATGAATGGAAAACAAATAAAGGAAATTATGGTCTGCACCTGGACACGTGTCCTCAGCTCTGCTCTGTTCCTCCGTGCCGCTAACCAATAGGCCTACCGACGACAAAAGCACCACTCAATCAGTTTGTTTTCAACATTTCTCCTTGTGTTTCTCCCCATAAACATATCAGATATCATGCATGTAGCTTTAGGGCCTAACCCTAATGTACACTATCAGCCTGATATAGTGTCTGTGTGAATATGACTGATATAATTTGTAATGTGCTGTTGACACTGCTGGTATGAAATGAACAAATTAGTTCCTGCTTAGCATTTAGACATGCCATCTGCTTTTCTAAATAGTATCAGGCCATGCTCAATTGATTTCCACAGAGGCGAGACAGGAACGTCGGAGCACTAAGTGTGGCGAAGGTTGTGTGTTAAGGCAGAGATTCTCATTTACTTTGGATGCAGCGGCGTGCTCGTACAAGCCCAAATATCACAATAAACCTAATTATTGACTTCTGGGAAATGTCACACAAAAACTTGTTTGTTCATACAAGAACAGGAGGAAATTTAAAGAGCTGCCACCCTAAAGGGCAAACTGCTGCCGCTCTAAAGGTGCTGTGGTAATTAAGTGTTGGGGCTTTTTAACAGGCAAATTATCATATAAAATACATTTTGACCTTTATTTATCTAGCAAAGGTTGATTGAACACGCACAATATTTCAGTAACAGTGGAAACACATTTAACACATTCACGCCTCCTGACAGAGTTATTAACATGTCTGCGCTTGAAACTACAGTAAGGACATTACCACATAAAAACCCACTGAAAACAAAGAAGCTGATCCAGATTCATACATAAAATACATAATATAATTGTACTTTAAAGCAGCGGCATCCAAACAAGAGGTTCACATAATAAATCTGAGGGATAGTAAGTGATTGAATGGTAATTCAAATAAAAATACAGCTTTTTTTTTATCTATAATCCTTACTATAATGATTGGACCAAATCAATCCAAAGTGAACATCAGTGTCAAAAATGAAAGTTTCACCTCCTGATAGTTATTAATATGTCTGCGTGTGAAACTACAGTATGGACATGACCACATAAAAACCCACTGAAAACACAGAAGTAGATCCAGATTCATACATAATATACATAATATATTAAAGCAGTGGCGTCCACACAAAAGGTTCACATGATAAATCTGAGGCAATGTAAGTGATTAAAACATGATTAAGATAAAAAATACAGATTGTTTATCTTAACTCCTTGCTAATATTATTGAGCCAAATCAAGCCAAAGTGAACATCAGTGTCAAAAATTGAAGTTTCACCTCCTGACCGTCATTAACATGTCTGCATGTGAAACTACGATATAGTCATCACCACATAGAAACCCTCTGGAAACACACATAAAACCACAAAGCAGATTGAAATTCATACATAATATACATAATATAATTGTACTTTAAAGTAGCAGCGTCTAAACAAGAGGTTCACATAATAAATCTGAGGGATTATAGGTGGTTAAAAGGAAATTAAGATAAAAATACAAGTTATTTATCTTTACTCTTTGCTATAATTATTGGCCAGATCCAGCTAAAGTGAACATCAGTGTCAAAAATTAAAATTTCACCTCCTGATAGTTATTAATATGTCTGCGTGTGAAACTACAGTATGGACATGACCACATAAAAACCCACTGAAAACACAGAAGCTGATCCAGATTCATACATAAAATACATAATATAATTGTACTTAAAAGCAGCGGCGTCCAAACAAGAGGTTCACATAATAAATCTGAGGGATTGTAAGTGGTTAAAAGGAAATTAAGATAAAAATACAGGTTATTTATCTTTACTCTTTGCTATAATTATTGAGCCAGATCAAACCAAAGTGAATATCAGTGTCAAAAATTAAAGTTTGACCTATAAATTCTCAAATAGGCTCATTTTTTTTAGCGTAAGAACTCTATTTTATGGAACTGTTTACAAAATTTCATTATCACTTGTAGAAAAGAAGATATAAAAATATTAATATAAAAACCTAAAAAGGACTAAAATATGTAAATGCACTATTTACTTTAATAATAATATTTTTTCTTGCTTGTATCAGTGATATTTTGAGTCTGTGAATCTGTCAGAAATAATGATTTAACAGTACAAGAATATGGAAAGGTTCTGTACAATCACATTATTTGTCAAATACGCTCTGCTATTATCTGTATATATATATATCACGTCTACAAAATAATATTTAACATGGGAAAATGAGCTAGAAAATTAACAAAAACAAACAATATAATAAATGAAATGGTTGTGGTCATCAGATATGACCCATTTGGACGTTCAGAGGCTCCATGGTTACCATGGAAACACCGTCATCTTCTACAACATTGATTCACCAGTAAAACCCACAGAGTTGGATCAATGACAGTGGATGGACACACTTGTTTTTACATTCAGTTATTGATATCTTTGCTGAAAAAGTCACTTTTTCTTCAGTTTTCTCTGTTTTGATATAATAACCATTGAATTTACTCTGACTTTTCATGAACATCTACATTAAATATAGGAAATTAAATAGAAGAAAATACATGATTTACAGTGAAAAATGCAAAATGCAGAGTATAATATTGTAATAAATAGTGAATAATTGCTTAAGAAAGGTTAAATAGAGAGAAACATTCATATTGGATGTAGCACTGGGTTTTTATGGGTTAACGAGGGTTCTTATAACTTTCAGGTCGATTGATTGATTGATTGATTGATTGTAGGGATGTAATGATTACCAGTATAACAATAAACCGCGGGAAAATTACAGACAGTTAGTATTACTGTTTAAATTCTAATTATCATGATAACCGTGTTTGATTACCACACTTGTAGGGAAACAACACCTATGTAAAGATCTGCTTTTATGTCAAATATTTGAGTATAGTTTTAATTTATTACAATTTTAATTTTATATACCTCGATATATTTGGAACCAATAATCACTTTTAAAGTCTTTGAAAAGGTTCGTTAAGCATCTTTGTGTTATTTATGCAATAAATTATATACATTTTTCAAATCGGATTTTATATTTTTTTGTGTTTTCTGTCGTTTTGTGTTGATACAGTAGGTTAAAGTGAAAAAAATAATAGGTAGATGATATAGATGAAGTTATGCTGAAAAAAAAAACCAAACAAACATGGGTATAGTAAACATTTGTTTATATAGCATATAAAGGCAAAATCAAAAACACTGAAAAACGGACAAAATAAACTCAGACCACTAAGGGTTAATATTTGAATGTTTCTGCAACAGAAAGTACATTGTACCAATTATTTTATTTGTTTTTTTGTCTTTTTTTCAAAATACAACTTGGTTAAATTATTTCCGTGTGTGTATAAGTACTTTTTGAACATTTTGAGCACCATTTCAACAATACCGCGATAATAATGTTACCCGTGATAATTTTGGTCACAATAACCGTGATATGAAATTTTCATATCGTTACGTCCCTGACTGATTGATTGATTGATTGATTGATTGATTGATAAGGGGAAAAAAGCATTACACTGGGTTACTATAAAATATTTTTTGCAAGTTGTCTAGGTTTTTTCAACTGAATTAGGACCATTTTGCACCGCTGAATCCAAAAATGACATCTGTTTTTCTCAATCAGGTCAGTTTTTTTTTTGCTAATTTGATTTAGAAAAATTTGATCTTCTCACAAAATTGATTACATTTTTGTGACTTTATCAGTTGATTTTTTTATATATAGTTCTCACCCAAAATAGGTTTTAAGAGAAAAAAAAAATCATTTTCTAACAGGATTCCTGTTAGGTACAATGGTGTATTCAGCGCAGATGTAGCAGAATACGTCAGGCTTATTTTTGCAAGATCTTCTAGTCGAAGCCATTTCATTCACCTGTAATATTTAAAAAAAACATTAATCATAAGTTGGCAAAAGTAAAATCTTCAGAACTCGTTTATTGCAAGAAATATGAAAGAATTTTGTATCATATGATGTGAAAATGCCCATAAATGTAAACAAAAATGTTCAAAAGCCAATATGTAGCATAGTTCAGAAAGTTGACCTGATTGAGCAAAATGAATGTGATTTTTGGATTCAGCACACCAAAATTATCCTAAATCAGCTCAAAAAACTTAAACAATAAATTTGTTGTTGACCAGTGTTGGCTTCAATTTGTGTGTCGATTACCACCCATTGTAAATATGTTTGGATATGGTGCAGCTCAATAATCATCTTCTGGCCTTAAACACTGACTCAACGAGGGTCTCTTTAACCACTGGCCTGTTTACAGCAATTAGTGGAGAAAAAAAAAAAAAAAAATCAGGAGCTACATCTCTTTTCTGAAACAGCGTCTTGTCTTGCTTGAATAATTCATGCGTCTCCTTGGGAAATGTTTTCACTGGAACTCCACTCCACTAAAGGAACTGTCTTGTCAGAGTGTTTAAAGAACCGTCCGAGTAAAAAACTGTTACTGACTTGTGGTTGTTTGTGTGGAAATCGTCATTTTAATCTTTCAGTGACATTAAAAACAGGATTCCTTTAGTGAATGTTAACGTAACCTCATCTATGTCTGCACTGTGCTTTGTAGTTATTAATTCATATTAACGCCAGTGAATTTAGCCTTTGAAGGAGTATTTCTACTTTGAAATATTCATAAATAGCCTAAAGTTATCATTAGTGTTTGGATTAAAGTATCGTATGAACCGTTTCCCATAAAGTTGGAATCATTTTGTTTTCACATTTGTTTTTTCATAATAATAATAATAATAATAATAATAATAATAATAATAATAATAATAATAATAATAATAATAATAATACATTTTATTTGTATAGCGCTTTTCATAGAACTCAGACACTTCACATACAGGAGATAAGAACAGAAACCAAACACATTATTATTTTATTCCTGTTTAATCCATTTTGACCAGGTTTAGTGATAACACTGGGTTAAAAAAAATGTTTTTTGCAAGTTGTCTAGGTTTTTTCAACTGAATCAGGACCATTTTGCACCGCTAAATCCAAAAATGACATCTGTTTTTTTTCAATCAGGTCAGGTTTTTTTGCTAATTTGATTTTGAAAAATTTGATCTTCTCACAAAATATAATAATTAATACCAAAATAAGATTGGTAAGCACACTTTATGAAACTTGTGACTTGATTCCTGTTAGGTACAATGGTGTATTCAGGGCAGATGTAGCAGAATACGTCAGGCTTATTTTTGCAAGATCTTCTACAGATAAAGTGTAACTGGACTCCATATATAACACTGGTCAACAACAAATTTATTGTTTAAGTTTTTTGAGTTGATTTAGGATAATTTTGGTGTGCTGAATCCAAAAATCACATTCATTTTGCTCAATCAGGTCAACTTTCTGAACTATGCTACATATTGGCTTTTGAACATTTTTGCTTACATTTATGGGCATTTTCACATCATATGATACAAAATTCTTTCATATTTCTTGCAATAAACGAGTTCTGAAGATTTTACTTTTGCCAATTTATGATTGTTTTTTTTAATATTACAGGTGAATGAAATGGCTTCGACTAGAAGATCTTGCAAAAAAAAGCCTGACGTATTCTGCTACATCTGCGCTGAATACACCATTGTACCTAACAGGAATCATGTCACAAGTTTCATAAAGTGTGTTTACCAATCTTATTTTGGTATTAAACTTGGTGACCAAGATAAAGTTTGGGCGCCACACATGGCATGCAAGTATCAGGGACACTGGGATGCAGTCATGATGGCTGATCCCTGCTGCTGAGCATTCGAGGGGTTCGAAGAAACGAAAGTTCATGCCCTGAATTTTGCACAATGATGATTTAATGTTCAATTTACATGTACTTACCTTTATCAATATCTATTATTTAATTTACAGGAATTAAAGTTTGTAACACTTAATAAATACATCCTGTTAGAAAAGGATTTTTTTTCTCTTAAAACCTATTTTGGGTGAGAACTATATAAAAAAATCAACTGATAAAGTCACAAAAATGTAATCAATTTTGTGAGAAGATCAAATTTTTCAAAATCAAATTAGCAAAAAAACCTGACCTGATTGAGAAAAACAGATGTCATTTTTGGATTTAGCGGTGCAAAATGGTCCTAATTCAGTTGAAAAAACCTAGACAACTTGCAAAAAACATTTTTTTGTAACCCAGTGTAATTCATAGTTTGAGTTCTTGTTTGTTCAGTATTCATTGTCAGCCTTGGAAATCCAAGCTGGACTGACTGTACATATCCTGACCAAGGAAAATCCAATTCTCTCTTTGTGCAGTAATCTACACCTGGCTTTATTTGCAACATAGTATAGCAAATTATTACATGATCCAAAACAAATAAATTTTAGCAACAAAAAAAAAAAAGTCTCAGTTTTCAGTGTCTGGGGTCGCCAGAAATTTGTGATGTTAAAATGGGGTCACGAGCCTAAAAGGTTGGGAACCACTAGTTTAAAACGTTGCCGTATTTATTAATTTTCCATTCTGTTTTTAATTTTATTGCATTTTTTTCCACTGTGGGTTTTGTTCGTAAATGCGCCGGTCCTCCCTGTGCTCCTCGTCCATCAGAAGTCGACAGAAGCCCGTGTTCGTCTGAAAGGTTGAACGGCTCGGGGCACAGTTGAACACAGTGCTGGTCTTAGCTTTAAAAGGCTCTGTGCACCTTCTCTCTCTAAAGCCGAGGCTTTCCATCTACCCCGCCACTGCTTCTAATTGACTTGAATGTTTAAAAGCCACTGGCAGGTTGACAAAAGCTTGCCCTCAACAATTACCATCAAATTACCTTTGAGCAAAGCACTCAACCCTTTCCAGCTGCAGGAGCTGTGGTCCAGTGGAAGACGTCCAGGTGTGAAAGCTTGGCTGAGAACACACAAGATGAACTGCACACCCTTAATGGGCTGAGAACACACACATAATTAAAGATAAATAATTAAACACATTGATATTGTTTCTCTGTAGAGTAGGGGTGTCAAACATAAGGTCTGTGGACCAAAACTGGGACACCAAGTGGGAAAATTATACTGAAGATACCAACATTAAAGGGTGTTGAACTGTTGTTTTAGTTCAGGTTCCACGTACAGACCAATATGAGCACATGTAAAACTCCATAATAACCTATAAATAATGACTCCAAAGTTTTGTCTTGGTTTAATGTGAAAATAATATTACATGGTTCCTATAAATACTGTTAACTCCAAGTTTTTGTCTTTGTTTTAGCACAAAAAAACTCATTAAATTATAAAGATATTTACACTGACACACTATCCTTTAACAATAAAATGTGAATAACCTGAACAAATATGAACAAGCTGAAATATCTAAAAAAAAATTAAGTGCAATTTTGATAATATTCTGCCTATTACAAAATATTTTGTGTCTTTGCAGATCCGATTTGTAACGCATATGTATAAATGATAATATGAGACATAATATTGTTAAAATTGCACTAATTTTTCCAAAGAAATTCTAGCTTTTTCAAGTTTTTCTTTTTTCTTTTTCCAATTTTTTTCCCCTTTTTTTTGGGGGGGGGGGGGTACTGTGTAAATGTAAATAGTTTCATAATAATTTCATCATTTAATGTTATTTTTCTGGATAAAACAAAGATTAATTTGGAATTATCATTATTTACAGCCTTTGAAAATATTTTCATAACCTGTAAATTCATAATTTTCATAATGTAATGTTATTTTTCAACACTAAAATAATGTAATTTGGAGTTATCATAATTTATAGGCTGTAAAAATATTGACATTTACACACTATCCAAACAAAAAAGCAAATAACCTGAAAAAACTGGCATTTCCTATGAAAAATAAGTCAAATTTTAACAACATTATATCTTATATAATCATTTATACATGTCAATTATGGATCAGATCTACAAAGGCACATATCATTTAGTAAAAAGCAGAATATTATATTTAATATTATTATTTTAATGTTAAAGAATAGTTTGTTAATGTCTATATTTTCATGATCTAATGTAATTTTTCAGCACTAAAACAAAGAATCATTTGGAGTTATCATCATTTACAGCCTTTGAAAATATTTTCATAGCCTATAAATTCATAATTTTCACAATTTTGTGTTATTTTTCTGCACTAAAAGAATAATTTGGAGTTATCATTACTTACAGCCTCTGAAAATATTTATGTTTACACACTTCTCACACAAAAAAGCAAATAACCGGAAAAAACTGGCATTTCTGATGAAAAATAAGTCAAATTTTAAGAATATTATGCCTCATATTATCATTTATACATGTTCATTATGGATCAGATCTACAAAGGCTCATATTTAGTAACAGGCAGAGTATTATATTTAATATTATTATTTTATTGTTAAAGGATAGTTTGTTAATGTTTATATTTTCATTATTGACTGTTATTTTTCTGCACTAAAACAAAGCTAATCATTTGGAGTTATCACAGGTTATTTTGGTATTATTTGACTGGTCTGACCAGTCAAATATGTGTCCCTGTGTCCCTAACTGTAACTGATGTGAATGTGTCCCTGAAACAAAAGCAGTTTCCCATCCATCCCTGTTCCAGAGTTTATGAGGACTCAGTGAAGAGGCGGAGCATCAGTGTAACCCAGACCATCTAACCCTGCCAGACTAGTCTGACGGGGGGGCGCAGAGTCGTTCCCCCACAGAGCCCCCGCTGTCACAGGTGTGTTTGTTTTCTGCCAGATGATTGCCCTCTGGTGCGGAGATTTAATTGTTGCTCGGATCCTGAATTGGCGCCAGTTGAGATAGTGGAGGGTCACGGGTCGATAGACACTGGCGAGAACAGAAACCCCTCGCACACATTGATTATACACCGATCCATGTGCACAGACACGAGGGTTAAAAAAAGAAAAAGTGAAACCCAAGACACAGATTAAACATATGCACTCAGTGGAAAGGAGGAGGAGGACGACGAGTGTTTCCTGTTTTCACCTAAAGACACAGTTACATATAAAAGCCTTGTGTGTGTGTGTGTGTGTGTGTGTGTACATATATATATATATATATATATATATATATATATATATATATATATATATATATATATATATATATATACATATATATATATATATATATATATATACTTACTCACAGGTGCTCACTCACTCACTCTTTCTCAAACTTTTCTCCGGTTTCGACCAGTCTTCCAGCTCCGCCTCCTCCAGTCTTCCAGCTCCGCCTCCTCCAGTCTTCCAGCTCCGCCTCCTCCAGTATGCTCACCTCACGCTTCAAACTGTTGTTTTTTTGCGAACTTCTTGCCATCAGACATGCGCAGTGCGCAAGCACTCTTTTTTTTCTGCTCGAACGTTCTCCTCCTGCCCAATGCCTCCCCAGTGACGCTAAATTGACAGGCACTCGGACACTCCCTCCTTAAAAAAAAACAAAAAAAAAAGAACAGCTCTTTACAAAGACTCGGTTCCCATCGTTCATTTCAAAGAGCCGTTCAAAAGATTTGATTCGTTTGTAAACGTCACATCACTATATAACATTAGATCCTGTTCTGATCAAATAAAAATGTGTTCAGTATTTGTACATATTTCTGGTGTAATTAAATTCTTCCAGGAAATAATATTTTTTTAAAAAAGAAACAAACAAAAAATTGCTGTTTTAAGTATCATGATATATCATATCGTGATCCTAGTATTGTGATTTGTATTGTATCGTCAAATTCTTGCCAATACACATCCCTAACTGTAATTGACTTGTTTGTTTATTTATTTATTTAATTTCCTTAAATGTACCAGCATGCCCTGTCTTGCACTGCTTTGCCTTTAATTTTTTATTTTTTTCTCTTTGGGTTCTGTTTGTGTATCATGTCCGGTGTCAGTTTTTATATTATGAACACATCACTTGAAATTATAAGTGCTATATTTGTTAAATGTTGAAAAACTCTATAAATAAAGTAAAAAAAAATAGAAAGAAAGAAAGAAAGAAAGAAAGAAAGAAAGAAAGAAAGAAAGAAAGAAAGAAAGAAAGAAAGAAAGAAAGAAAGAAACCCATATCGGTCTATTTTTTTTCCTAAAAAACATCTCAGGGGGCTCAACCTAAAGGGGCGGGGTCATGTGACTGAAAATAATCACATGACATGCAGTTGGAAGACAATAAAATAAGTGTAGTGACTAATATTTACAACTTCACATTAAGCCGAACTGACTTTTCCTGTACTTTATTAGTAATAATGAAGTCTCTTAGTTGCTAGTAGCTATTAATTAACTGTAGTCTTCTTGCTGCATTATTCATGTAATGAGAACGTGGTTCCACTCGTGTTCTGTTGACATTACACCGGCTTCCGCTCATTTCATAGAGAGTTTCTTGTCCGTTAATTACAGTAACAACAGGCCTGGACCCAAACCGAAGACGCCTACAGATAATTCCATGTACTGACGACTTGTGTCTCTGCAGCAGTTCGTGGTGAGGCTCATCCTTTTGGCCGGGAAGCTGAACTAGTTTGTGTAATCACCAGGGAGCAGAGAATGCAACCCAACATGGCAGATAATGGGGAGAAAGGTGCAAGGTGGGAGATATTTAAGTCGCCCTGGTAATGAAGGAAAATAAGTGATGGGGATGTTTTGCTGGTGGCGTAGTCAAGGCTAAATGGTAACATTCCCACGAGGCCACATTCCTCCTCTTCTCACCTTCTTTCTGCACTGTAAAAAAAAAAAAAAAGTGTAATTTAACAGAATTTTCACTGTTTATTTTACAGATTTTTCCTGTATTTTCAAGATACAGGAAAATATCAATGAAATTACAAAAATAGACTGTGATTTTACATGTCAAATGTAAAATATCATGAAAAAAAAACTGTAACTGTGAATAACCATAAAATTTCCATTTTTTTTAACCCTTTCATGCATGAATTATGAGAACCTTAGTCAAGATTTTTTTCTTGAGTGTTTTTATTCCTCCTTAGGCATAAAAAAACCCCCAATGTGATCGAGTTTTTTTTTTTTTTTTTTCTATAGAGTTACAAAAATATCCATGCATTTAATTTTTGAAGTAAAGAAACATATGTTTAAAACCCAATATCAGAAAGTGATATGAAAACAATGAAATAAAAGCATTTTTAATGCTGCTAATCTGATGTTCTCTCACATTTTAACATATTCTAATGCTAGTAATTACTCACTTCATGGAGATAATATGCAAAAAAAAAACCTTTTTGTCTAATAAATAACAATTGATTTACACTAAAACATGTCACTGCAGATCAGGTTTATCAAGAACAGCAAAGTTACAGTAATGGTATGAATGTCAGGGTATGAGATGATGTGTAAGTGTCCACTGTGTTGGCTGATATGGAACTAAAACAACAAAACTCATGAATATACAAGAGAACATCTGTAGAATAACTGTCCACTGTTGTGACTTATGCATGAAAGAGTTAAAATATATTTTTTTTCTTTTTACACAGAAAAATACAGTTAAAATATGTGTGCAAATGTATCATAATTTCACAAATATTTCTTTTCTATTTATGAGATTACACTGTTAATTTAGACAAGGCAAGGCAGGTTTATTTCTATAGCACATTTCATGTACAAGACAATTCAAAATGCTTTACATATAACATTAAAAGTATTACAGCAGAAGCAATAAAAAGTATGGGCATGAGAAAAACAAACTAACGAAACAAAATTAGGTAAAAAGATAAAACAGGTAAACAGATTAAAAAAAAAGATAAGCAGAAAAAACATAAAAACTTTAAACTAAAAAGAATAAAAACTATTCAAATGCAGCTGAGAACAGGTGAGTCTTCAATCTGGATTTAAAGTTTAATACTGTTAAAAAAAAAAAAAAAAAGAGATAAAATTACTGACAATTAACCGTAAAAGAAGTATTTGTTCTGTAAGGTTAACAAGACTTGTTTGTTAATTGATAAATAAATTGTGTAATTACAGGAGGTTTCACAACAAAATGTTGAATAAATGTATTTTTGTGAAAGTGTAACATGTATAAGCACTGATAAACTGTCCAAATACAGTTTTTATCAGTGGATTGTACAACTTAGACTCACTGAAAATTATTT